>NC_052620.1:18436030-18799896 GCF_016545825.1 Eucalyptus grandis
TCCATGCCCAGCCCAACTAGGGAGAGCCCATCATGGGCTAGCCCACTTTGGGGCAACCGATTGCAAGCTAGCCCATTTCAAGGCAATCCATCTAGTGGTTGTTTGTTAAGATGGCACTCGGCCCATGGCTTTATAGGCCTGCACAAACAAGCCCATGGCTAATGAGTCAAGACCAACCTTTTGAGATTGTGAACCAAGACCAAGAGTCCATGCCCAGCCCAACTAGGGAGAGCCCATCATGGGCTAGCCCACTTTGGGGCAACCGATTGCAAGCTAGCCCATTTCAAGGCAATCCATCTAGCGGTTGTTTGTTAAGATGGCACTCGGCCCATGGCTTTATAGGCCTGCACAAACAAGCCCATGGCTAATGAGTCAAGACATCTTTTCTCCAGTAACGAAAGATGTTACAGTTCACACTTTCTTGTCAATTGCTACATTACGTGATTGGTCATTACACCAAATGTGCGGTTAGAGTCATTTATCTTGTCAATCCTAGTATGGAAGATGTATTCTTCTTACACCGCAAGGTTTGCTCATTATGGGCCCGTTTGGTTCGGTTTTTGGGGAATGCATTTGCAGAAATGCAAATACCTTTGGGTGAATGGGGTTTTCCGAAATGCAAATATCCTTTGGTAAAATTTGCATTAAGAAACAACTTTGGCCAAAATACCGTTTGGTAAAATTTACATTTGTAATTAACTTTTATTAAATTAAAAAAGCAAAAATATGTTTATATTTTTTTTTTTTTGAAGTCCGACCATTGAACCGCCGAATTTGGCAGCTGAATCGCTGAATAAAAAATATGTTTATATTTTTTATATAAACATATTTTATATAAAAAAAATATAAACATATAAACATATCTATTTTTTTCTCCGATTGTTTTTATATAAATATATAAACATATTTATTTATAAATATTTTATGTTTAATAAATATATTTATTTATTTATTAAACATAAAATTTTATATAAAAAATGGATATGTTTATATCTATATAATATATATAAAATATATAAAAATATATATAAATATATATTATATATTTTTATAAGTATATATTTATTAAACATAAAATATAAAAAGTAGATATGTTTATATTTTTATATAAAAAATAAACATAAAATATATGTTTATATATTTATACCAGATCGCCGAATTCGGCGACCGAACCGCCCGAATATATATATATTTATATATTTATATAAACATATCTATTTTTATATATTTTTTATGTTTATATTTTTATATAGTGTGAATTTGCCAAAATTGACCATAGATTTGGATTTAATTCAAGAAAATGAGTTGAATAGAAATGTTGATATGCAAATCATGAAGGATTAACTTGAACTCGTGATTAGGGCTAAAAATGACAGTTTGAATGCCTCCATGCCAAATTCCAAAGCTGGCCAAATGTTGCAAAAGGAACTACAATAAAATATGAAAAGAATAAAAGTAATTTTATTTTTGATTGATTTTAAACCTAAAACCGAAAATTTTGAAAAATGAGGTTCTTAATTGACTTTTGCAAAATTTTCGATGCCAAAGTCAAATTGAAGCTAAAACAAAGTGATTTGTGGATGTTTATATTTATCAATATATTTGGTTGAAAATTTAACTAAAAGTCAACCATTTAGTTGATATTTTCCAAATGTTTGATTTTATGATCAAATCTTTGAAGTTTTCCAAAACTAATGTGGCCAAAGTGATATAAGGCTACAATAAATCTTTTTATGTAAAATGTCAATTTTTAATCCGAGATTGACTTTTGATCAAAGGGTTGACTAAAAAGTCAACTCAAAAGTCAAACATTCGACTTTTGAGTTTTCAATAAAAATGGGTAGGAATTGTATACAAATGATTGGCCAAAATAAATAAATAAATAAAAGATACTTTGCTCTCAAGAAACGGACTTTGTCACGATCAGAAACCCTAATCTCGGGATTCTTACCTTTAGCGACGTATCGGCTAAAAATCAAGTGTCAACAAAAAGCTCTAGTGAAAAAGTGACCGATAATCTATTGGAAGAAGACTCTATAGCAGCAACATTAGCAGATGGATGTGCATGTAAACCTTGGTTTCGGAGTTGATTGTTCAACCTAGTAGGTTGCTTATATCGTAATTAATAGTAATGGGATGCCATATGACCATGTTAGTGATAGTGTTTACAAAATTTCTCCATTATATGCACTTTACCTTGTTAAACACAGTAGGTTGGACAATAAAAGCCAAAAATGAACTTAGCGTGTCGAAATACCTTAGGGATTGGTCATAAATCCCTAAAAAACCTGTCAGAAAATGATCAAACCAATAATGGAATGACCCAACCGATCTGATCTAAACTGGTCAATGGTCTGGTTCGGTCTCAACGGTCAACAGTTAGAAGTGACAAGGTGCTGATGTGCCAAATGACGTGGCATGGACATGTCGAATGATTTGGCGCGGACGTATCGAATGGCATGGCGTTGACATGTCGAATGATGTCAACTAAGTTGAGACTGTGGCGTGTCTCTGGCAAAGCGCATCTCACGTGCAAAATCTTTTGGTGGCACGTGGGGGCGCATCCGATGGCTTTCGGTAGCGAGACTTCATGGGCTGCTTCATTGGCAGACGATGAGTCAGAGGTTGGTATTTATTTTTTGAAAAACTCGGGGCTAGGAGTCCAAGTTACCACAAACAGTGGCGGGTTTCCAGGTCCGAAATGCGACGGCGCGTGGTGATGTGTGGTGGCGTTCGGTGTCGCTTGGCGACGAAATTTCAGTATTTCGCTCTTCCAAGGGAAACGAGTCTGATGGCGATGACGGTCTTTTGAAATGAGCAAATGAAGTATGCCAACTAACGGCTTTGGTCTTGGCAAAGAATCAGTAGAAACATGTATAGTGCGGCTGGCATCGTAGCGGCCACCGTGTAGCAAACTTGATGGGTGCACTTCAGATAACAATGGCTCTAATATAAAGTTGAGATTTGTGAATGAAGAGAAAAATAATATTCTGTTTACCAACCGGTGAGTAGTACATGTGTCTACTTATATGTTTTACATAACAACTATTTAAAGTAACAAATCAGGATTAATCAAAGAAAATATATAGAATCACAAAATATCCTAAATATATCTTTACCACTATTAATTCTACAAGAGAGTTCAGAAGATCATATTGTGTCTTCAAAATAGATGGAAAATCAATCATAGTAGAGAAAATTCAGTATTTGAAAATGATTTCACAAGCCTCACAATTGTATATGAATTTTCTTGAAACTCTACAACATAAAAAAATTTCTAAATTTTAATCCAATGTATAATGTAATTCTTGAAATTTTAATTTGTTTAGTGCACTCCCTGAACTTTTAATTTCTTATTGTAGTCCATAAAATTTTAGTACATATTTAAATTAGTCAATGAATAATATAAAAATGTTTAACATTGTCTTTCCATCAATTCAAATTGAAAATAATATCAAAAAATTTCATATAATTCAAGAAATAAATATAATATATACTAAAAGTTTAGGAATCACATTAAAAAATTTAAAATTCAAAGACATAATACATATTAAGTCAAAATTCAAAGGTTACATATCATTTTCCCCAAGTAATATCGTACTCCTCTCTCTCTCTCTCCTCTCTCGCTCTCTGGTGGTCCAAAGAAACAGACCGACATGTGAAGCACCGAAACGTAATCAATGACGATATCATCTCATGGTACTGAGATCGCTTTCAATTTCTTCTGCTCATCTCTATAATTGAAGCGCATGGACAATGCGTCATCAAATACGTCAACCCATCAAATACGTCGACCACTGGGAGGGGGATTCTGACGTGAATTTGCAGTAAATAGAAGTCTATTCTTAAAAAAGACTTTACCATAGTAACATAAATTTACGATGTGATATTATATTTTTGTGTTTAACCATAAGACGCTTCGTAACGCATTTGTCACATTATAGAGGTGTCCTCATCTTAACTGGCAACTTTCTAATGAATTTGGATTATGATTGAGAATCAAGTTTTTTTTTTTAAACGTCATTTGAAAATATAGAAGAAGGTCTAATTTACAAACATCACTTATAGCAAATTGTCACGACCCCAACTCTATCTCCAAGATCGTGAGTGACATAGGTTACTTTTGTGACATCTTAGGCTTGTCGTTGTCCTGATTCTTTTTATCTCGTTATCATGCACATGCCGAAACATGAATAAACAAATCCCCGGACAAACAACAGCTGGAAGATTGGAACCTACATCAAGCAGAACACACTAATTTATATGATAACAGTACTTTTACCGGCCCTTTCTCTACGGGCCCTCTTTTCTTTTTACATCACAATACAAGTTTTCCACATAGGCCAAGAGAAATCCTATTTCCTCTACCGTGACTGTAGCTCCCAAAACTGACGTGAGACTTCTATACCTATAAGATTGAAAGATAAGGGATGAGTTTTGAGGAACTCAGTAAATAAAATTCATAGTTCTCTACTAGGAAAACATCTCATCATCAAAGCCTAGCAAGTACAACACTCGCAAACAGTATCAATCGCAGATCAATCACAAGTCTATTGCCACCTCTCGATTATCTATATGTGATCCACTTTCAACTTACTAATTAAGCTATTTCACCAATCAAGCTTATCAACAGTACATAGTAACACGTATAATAAGTTCATTAACCGTATCAACAGTTCTTCCTATATTTTCAGGGGCTTCTAGCCACAGGTTAAGTATTCGGCCTCAGGCCAAGCATCCCATACTCTCAAGGGCTTCCCATACTTTGAAGAGCTTCCTGACTAAAGTAGGGCATTCGACCATCAAGCCAGGCATCCCATGCTTTGAGGGGATTCCCATACTTTCATGGACTTCCTAGCTCAATTAGGGCATCCGACCATCAAGCTAGGCATCCCATACTTTTAGGAGCTTTCTAATTCGACCAAGGCATCCCTTTTAATGAATGAGGCATTATTGTCACACCCCAATCCTCGAGCGTGTGCCCATCTCTCGATGGTCGATTAAAATTGCGACTTCCCAGGACAAGTTGCCGACCCTTTTTCATTTTATTGTACATGCGGAAACGAATAACAAATCCCCTAACAGTAATCATTTCGGGATAGAAAAGCAGAACAATAGATTCACAAACAAAACATGCTTTTATAAATACACTAAGTCATGTACAAAAGTTTACAACCAAAAGACTTCAAAAGATTGATTCTCAAAAGAAGCTGTCATATTTGACCTACACTTCAGATCCCCTCAGCTCGACTCCAGATCCTCCACTCTATGGCCCTGAAAAGAATTGAGCCATCGACGGGGTGAGATATAAATCTCAGCGAGTCCACACTCTAAACCCGGATTAAGAGACTAATACGCCTAGGGCGTCCTAACTACACAATCACACAACCATAGAGACTTACCTCATTTCAGATCCTCCCTGCAAGTCAGCACAATTCATATCATAGACAGCCACTAAAACATGAGCAGCAAATAAGCTCATCGATTAGAACGCTACACTCAAATTTCAACAAGCACAAGGGTCCTAATTATATGGCTAAATCGTTATGACACGTCATATACCATGCCACACAATTTTTCCCCATAATCTGGTGCATCTATCTCAATCAATCGTGCGTTCCAATTGATTATTAGTACCCGCACAGGCAGTTTTACTCAACACACATCGATTCTCTACATAGGCAAGTTCCATCTCACTCCTTTGAGCACGGGTACATTCTCCGACACACACTGGGGATGGCATTCCTTACAACATTTCCGAAGGAGCTTCGGTCCAGAATTTATTGCAACCGGCATCCATCGACACACACTGGGGACGGGTAACGTCCACTGACACACACCGGGTACAAGTTCTCTTAACCAGCACGATTATTCAATTACGGCCAAGGACATTATGCTTTGCGCTCACATGCCTCAATTAAAATAATGACCTTGACCTATTTTCTTCATATTAAAAACACTCTATGAAAAGAATCGTGTGTGGGTACACAATCAGATTGAACCTTAAAAATTTGTATCCTTCATTTTAAAATCCCACGATTTGATATAGTCTTTAAAAACCATTTTCGGTGTCAAAACTCGACACCCAAGATTTTCTGAATAAATACTGAAATTCACAAATTTTGGAATAATTAACCAAAATTCCAATTAGCACTCAATTTGGACAAATTAACACCCAGTTGCATAAACTGAACACAACATTGTAATCAGCACGAAATTCCGGTCACCGGCTATCCTAGTCTAATTTTTGGAAAATAATTAAAATTAATTAAATACCCAAAATTAATTAAATAAATACATATTAATTCAATAAATACAAACTTAGGCTAAAAATTAATTAAATACCTATTGAACTAATTAAATTATCCTAACCATTCTAACTACTATGCCACACAATAAACTAACTAATTACAATTTCTAACCACCTAAATCACTAATCTAACTAACCTAAATTAATTAAACAAACTAATAACTAACCTAATATAATGTAAATCTAATATAAACACCCATTAAATGTCATTAGCCTAGTAAGTAGAGTTTAGTACATAAACTCATTGATTTAGTATGAAAACCGGTTTACCGCAACGGTGGCCGAAACTCGAGCCGATGGCAACGCCAAAGGAGACCTAACCAAGGCCAAAAAAGCCTTTAATGTTCAAGGCCAAGGACTGCCCACAGTTCATATCCGAAGGGGCTGGTCACTCGAAGAAGTTGACGCTTTGGAGTTAGCGAAGGAGCAACTTCGGCGATGCTGCTAGGCTCGCGGATTGACTACCGGCCGAACAAAGAAACGGCAAGGAGCTGCCGGCGACAACACGAAGCTTGCTAGAAGTCTGACTCGATGGGATTGCTTCAGTGGAGGGAGAGATGTGAAAGTGGAACAGCAGGATGGGGGACACTAGCGTTGAAAGGGCAACGGCGATGGGGACGTTGATTGGTGGAGGATGCGCGGCATGACAGTGAAAAAGAAGTAGGCTGGTGGCGGAGAGAGAGAGAACGTGGAGATGGGTTATTCAGTTGATGGGAATTTCGGTGGGAGCTGCGGTTGACTCGGGGGAAGGAAGGAGACGGATGTGTGGCGTAAGCTGCTGGGTTTGACTGGACTTGGTTGCGGATGAACAATCGATGAAGACAAAAGATGGTGGGGGAAGCAGCTGGTTTTCAGTCGAGCTGCAGAGAAGAGAGTGATGAGAGAGAGTGAGAGAGAGAGAGAGAGAGATGTCGGCTGGACTTGCATGAAGAGGGGGGGACCAACGACTTGGCGTACGAAGGAAGCTGGAGAAGAGGGGAAGAAAAATTAAAGTAAAATATCTTCAACATTAATGTTTGGTCCCCCAAAGTCTCCATGTCTATCCCTTGGTCCCCCAAATACTTTCTAGCACTATAATTTCCCACAAATAATAAACTTTAGTGCCAAATGTTGCAGCCCCCATCAAGTCTACAAATTTCCATCAATATAGCTTCAATTTCTTTACAAAATTCCCCAATTTGATATCCAATTTTGCTGTGGAGGAAGCCTACAAAATTTCTATAATTTCCCTTCACCAAGTAGCTCGGCTTGGAAGCCTAAAATCCCTTCAATTTGGCCCATCCAAATTTTCGTTCTTTCTAAATCATTCGAATTGATTTTTCGTAAAGATCTCAAACTTGCTGAAATTTTTTTGGAGAATGAGTCGAAGTTCCTAAAATAAATCGTGACATGACAAAACTTTCAATTTCTGAAATTGAGTTCAAATTTGTAGTTAATTTCAATCTTGCGCAATTTTAGCGTGACCTAACCTACTCGGTAGCTTTTAGGAATTTTTAGTGCAATTGACCTATAGTCAATTATTTTTTAGTCGCAATGTACATCATCAACACATTGACAACTCTCGGTTGTCGTAAAAATCTTGAGGTTTCAAATACGGATATAGGATACAAAAACGACAGAAAAATCAATCCAGTGTCGTTCGACGAGAAATTTGTAATTATGTGGAATCACCCACACACTAATCGCAGATCTCAGTCAAATCGACTGATCTCTGATCGATTTTGACGGTGCCATAATGACCCTTGTAGGTTAGCACGGTCGAGCAGTCAATTCCTGGTCGAATTCTCAAGTCTATTGCATTTAGATTCCTTAACAACTTCACACGATAGGCTAGTTATCACGTAAGTGGTCAACTTAGAGAAAAGCACTATGGGTGCGTTGATGAAAAACCCAACTTATTCAATCGAAAATAAAGCCTAAAATTCAAGATGTCACAATTGCCACCAACGCTATGTGACGACAAGCTTCCTAGCTCAATTAGGGTATCTAGACATCAAGCCAAACATCCTATACTTTGAAGGGCTTCCCATACTTTTAGGGGCTTTCTAACTCAACCAGAGCATTCGGTCATCAAGCTAGGCATCACATACTTTCAGGAGCTTCGTAATTCAATTAAGGCATCCCGTTCAATGAACGAGACATCACCACCAACGCTATGTGACGACAAGCGTTTTTTCCTCTTTAATTACACAAAGACAAAAGTGCATCACAAAAGTCAATTCTTTTCTTTTCTCTTAGCCAACACTTGCATGGCTCGAAGGCGTGCTCATTCAATTGTGTGTGCCAGGGGTTCTTTCACTACTCTAATAAACATGCTAAGAACGATCATTGGTCCATAACTTGAATCGATCACTCAGCATCGATCCCCGCACCGAACAAGACTCGAAAACAACACTCCTCCATGTTGATTGGTGACCTTGAGGTTTGGTACACCTCGCTTAGGTGAAGATCCTAAACTGGAGGGACCTTGGTTCGACTCAATGCGAACACACCGCGTGCTGTGAATGATCCTCGGCTCTTGGTTTGATTCAACATCAAGCGCAAGGTCTCCATACTAAACCGAACCCTAGAATCGACACTCTTTG
Source organism: Eucalyptus grandis (assembly GCF_016545825.1). NCBI lineage: Eukaryota > Viridiplantae > Streptophyta > Magnoliopsida > Myrtales > Myrtaceae > Eucalyptus > Eucalyptus grandis. Next base: position 18,444,926 of record NC_052620.1, read on the forward strand.
TGCCTTACCAAGATCTCGTGAGTTTGTGCGATTCCCATACTGATCAAGTTTAGAATTGGCACGCCTCAATGTTGATCTAGGACCTTGCGGCCTTGGGTGATCCCCTCACCAAGTGAGATTTGGAACTGATGCACTATTTATGTCGGTTCAAGGCCTTATGGTTTGGACGGCATTGCCTTGCAATGAACGCCCGCGTCTACTCTAGTAATTTCATTCTTTTTCATTTCTCACATTTGTTTCAAAAATATAAAAATTAAAAATCTTAACTTCTTATTTATGCTCCAAATTTATTTCTAGAGTTCTATTCTACTAGTCGATCAAATTTAGCCAAATGAATTAAATTGGCTCAATTGTAAAAGATTTAGAACTAAATTGACAAAAAAAACTTAGGATTGATTTGAAAACATTGTAATAGATTTATGATTTTTTTTTTAGTAATTTTTCCTCATTTATGGCATCATGTGGCCAAAGGCCAACCATGGAAGCATCAATATGTGGAGATTAACATTTGTATCGGCCATTGTCTATAAACCAAAATTCGTGGGGAACTTATAAGACAGTGAATTTATATAATGGGAACACGAAGTCGTGAAACCTTTCTCGCTGATGCCGTCTGCAATGCTACATTATTTTCAAAGGCTACTTATCTTGTCAATTTGAGTTCGTCTTCGAGCTTTAAATATTGATATTTAAAAGTATAAGTTAAATCCAGAGCCTGCCAGGATTGGACATATGTATTATTTATGCACCCACGGGCACGCGGGCCTAGGAGATATGCAGCCGTTGAGGGTCCAGCTTTCACACGGAAACCACGAGCATTGGGGCATTTGAGCCACATTTTCTTCTGGCCGTGCATGAATGCATTCCTCACCACTCATTTTTCTGGATAAGATATCCTGTCCCCCTAAAGCACGTGAAGAAAATTTGCTTTTTCTGTGTGAAAATGGAATGAGATAGATCTATTAACTTTCGCTATATTTGTTCTGACTCGTAAATCTTGTTTATTATTCGGTGAGTCTATCACCATTGCACCACTGTATCGCAAGTAGTAATAGAGCTTATATATTCATAATCTAGTAGAACCCGAATTAAAGACTTCTTAAATCCTACTTAAATAAGAAATCCCTTTTAGGAAACCTATTCTAAATAAGAAATCTATTCAAACTTTTGACATATTCTCAATAATGTGAACCGTCTGCTCTAATGTATAGCTAGGATTAAAATTAAAAGACCTGACAGAAATCATAGAACAAAAATTAACAAAAGTTAGGGACGTAGAAGAAAGAGCAATCCGAGAATAAGTCCAGTCACCGTCCATACAACATTTTGAGCTTTAAATATTGATATTTAAAAGTATAAGTTAAATCCAGAACCTTCCAGGATGGTACATATGTATTATTTATGCACCCACGAGCACGCGGTTTTAGGAGATATGCATCCGTTGAGGGTCGAGCCACATTTTCTTCTGACCGTGCATGAATGCATTCCTCACCACTCATTTTTCTGGATAAGATATCCAGTCCCCCTAAAGCACGTGAAGAAAATTTGCTTTCTCTGTGAAAAGGGAATGAGATAGATCTATTAACTTTTGCTATAGCCTCTAACATCACCGCAAAAATTTTACCACCACGTCTAAACAGTACCACAAAAGTTCCGTGGCAACACATTATGTTTGTTTTGACTCGTAACTCTTGTTTACTTTTCGGTGAGTCTATCACCATTGCACCACTATATCGCAAGTAGTAATAGAGCTTATATATTCATAATCTAGTAGAACCCGAATTAAAGATACAGACGGTTGAAGGTTTTTCGGGACTGAGAACTGAGAAGCTATCGAATCGGTAATGAAAGGGGCTCGAAATGATTTGAAAATTTATCCTTCATCAATTAGCCAACCAAAGGAAGGCGTAAACGTGTAATAGTCAGTGAAAACAATCTTACGTAATTGATGAGTTCATTTTTTAAAGTGAAAATATCCAAATACTCCAATAGATTATTACGCCGACAAGTTTTCCCTCGAGGCTTCTAGGAACCCGGAATATGAACTCTCTGCTCTCTATATATACAAACACCCACATGCGAACAGTCTCCATCGGCAATTCGTAACACAAAGCAAAGAAAATTCGATGGAAAACATAGTTCAGTATGCGATCCTCCTCACTGTCCTCTCTCTAGTTATTCTCTACTTCTTCCTAACAAGAGAACCCAAGAACCTCCCTCCATCCCCTCCTTCTCTCCCTATCATTGGCCACCTCCACCACTTGAAGTTGCCCCTTCACAGGACCCTTCTCAGCCTCTCCACTAAGTATGGCCCCATCACGACCCTTCGGTTCGGGGTTCGCCGGTTCGTGGTCGTGTCATCACTGCCGCTGGCCGAGGAATGCTTCACCAAGAATGACGTCGTGCTTGCCAACCGCCCGAAGCTGTACATTGGCAAGCACCTCAGCTACAACTTCACCACCCTCATCTTGGCGCCCTACGGCGACCACTGGCGTAACCTTCGGAAGATCGCCACCATCGAGGTTCTCTCATCGCACCGCATCAATTTGCTCTCCCATGTCCGGAGGGACGAGATCCAGCGGCTGATGCTCCGTCTGGCCCGGGGCGGGTTCCAGACCCACCACAAGGTCGAGCTCAAAACTCTATTCTCAGAGCTGACGTTCAACATCATGATGAGGATGATTGCGGCGAAACGGTACTACGGCGAGGGCTTGACCATCGACGAGGCCGAGGCAAGGGAGGCGAGGGAGCTGATTAAAGAGTTTGTTGGGAGTAACGGGATAAGTTACCTTGGCGATTTCCTGCCCATACTAAAGTTGGTCGATTACAATGGAGTCAAGAAGAGGGTGGTTGAGCTGAAAGAGAAATTCGATGCGTTCATTCAGGGCTTGATCAACGAGCACCGGAGGAAGAAGGGCGACCCAGAGCTCGCAGACAGCATGATCAGTCATCTTCTGCATCTACAAGAATCTCAGCCGGAAGACTACTCGGACTCCATGATCAAAGGGCTTGTCCTTGTAAGTGTTGTTTCTTATTTCTACATCTGCCTTTTTTTTTCTTTTCACTGGACAAACCCTGCGCCCCCGCCCCCGCCCCCGCCCCCGCCCCCGCCTCTGCGGCCCGCCTCCCTCGTGAGAATTCTCGCGGCAAAGTTGCCGTGTCTTGTCAGTCGTCCATTCTTGTTAACTTGAAATATGTCGTCGGTGGTTGCATTAAAATGTTGTCAATGACAACGGTTGAATTGAGTCGGGCAACTTACACATGCCCAAAGTCACGACAGCCTAGAATTGACCGCTTTACATTGCTTTTGTTTTGAAGATTTAGAATGCACTTCCACCACAAATGATGATAATACTTGCAATGATGGTGAAAAATCTTAGGTTTCGTTTTTAAATAAACAGAAATACGTCGCTCTCTCTCTCAAATTTACTAAAATTTTGGGTAGTACTATTTTACTGAATAAATGTGTAACCAGTAGTTGCCATCATCATTGTCGTTTTTTCGCACATGTATTGTCAATTTTCCTCAAGACTGAATTTCGATTGGGCGGATGTTTGTGGTGCTGGGCAATTAACTCTCACCCCACCACTTGGAGCAATCCCTTTCTGTGTTCTTCGTAGAAGATAATGATGTTTCACATAGATTTAGATGAAGGGTCCTAGTTTTTCTGATTTTGGGAGTTCATAAAAGGAGCAGATTTGGATGTGGGTTTTTGGGATCGGCTTACCCACGAATCTGCTCAACCAGACTTTGCCTGAATTAAGTGACCCCAAAAACAACACTTTCCTTTTTGGTCGTTTGGGTTCGTAAATTGAAGGGGTCAGTTATCAAATGGAGCAAAGGAAAAAGGAGAGACTAATAATGTATGGAAGGCAAAAAAAAAAATGGTAATTATGATTGATTGAGTTGAGTTGATTTGGTTGCAATTTTTCAAATAGGATCTGACTTTACTTTTTGAAAGATTAGAACTTGATTACATATTATGCACAACGTTTAGGACTATTGGTGCAAATGCCAATCTATATATCAAGTTGGGACAGCTTATTAAGACTTCAAAGTCTGCAATAAGAGAGTCCAATTACTAATTGAGATTTACTTTTTGTAAAATGTGAGCACTCTTTCCTTTTAGATTTTCTCCATGAAATCGTATACGTTTATGCACCTTCACGACCATATACCAATTATACCTAGTGATTATCTTACCAAGGTGTGATTAGTTAAGACATCAAAAGATCCCTAATCGAACGGCGTTGAGAAAAGTAGTCTAATGATTGGCAAAAATTAGGTACAGAAGCTGATTTGTAGGAAAGAAATTTTCATTACTGGGGGGCCTATGGTAAAGAAACTGACTTATTTTGTTTTATTCATCATTTGAAGTCTTATTATCTCGACTTTTGCAGTTGATTTGCACAATAACTTTTTATACATGTACAGGTTTTGTTAGTTGCGGGAACAGACACGTCATCGCTTACATTAGAATGGATAATGACAAACTTACTAAACAATCCTGAAAAGTTAGAGAAGGCCCGAAATGAGATTGATTCTGTTATTGGCCACGATCGTCTGGTAGAAGAATCGGATGTTTCGAATCTACCTTACCTTCAGTGCATCATCTTAGAGACCCTTCGACTAAACACCACGGTGCCACTTCTCGTCCCGCACGCATCATCAGCTGATTGCACCATTGGTGGATACTTTGTTCCACGCGACACTATTGTACTGGTGAATGCATGGGCTATTCACAGAGATCGTGAGGTGTGGGAGGACCCATTGAGCTTCAAGCCTGAAAGGTTCGAGGGCAATGGCGGTGAAAAACAACGAAAGCTGATGTTGCCTTTCGGGCTAGGACGGAGGGCATGCCCTGGTGCACCCCTCGCTCAGCGGGTCATGGGGTGGACATTGAGCTTGTTGATTCAGGGTTTTGATTGGAAAAGAGTGAGTGAAGAAAAGATTGACATGACGGAAGGCCCAGGAACCACCATGCCAAAGGTAGTACCGTTAGAATTAATGTGTAAAGTACGCCCTCGTATGGAGAAACTTGTCCCTAAAGATTAAGTTGGTCGACTAGTTTGTGCTAACTGATTGGTTGGTTGGCATGCTTTCATGTTGTATGTAGTAAGAGTCTACCTCCATTCTATGACTTTGAACTTTCTTGTATTTACGTCATTTCCAATCCATTTGTTTTCGAACATTATAATGGAGGTTCCTAGTGTAAAGAAGAGATATGGTGCTGATGGCTACGGATTGTACTTATTTGAACCCAGTATTACTTTTCTTAAACAACTTTATCAATTCTGAAATTATATGTTTAGAGTATCTTTTTTCGTACTTTAATTGTCTCTTGCTCTTGCAAGGTCACATTCTGCCTTCTTGCAATTTTATTTCTTTTCTTTTCCCATATTTTTGCCTTTGGGCAAGTTACTCATCTTGAATTATCTTTCCACAAATTTAGCACAAGAATATGCCTTTTCCAATTTTTCTTTGGAGAATATTCATAGAAAGATAATTAGTTGCTAAATTAGTTACACACTAATGTTCTACAAATAAAATTGTGCGCCCTTATTCAAGAGCACAAATTTACTACATGATTTAGCATATTCATCAATTTTAATGTCTTGCTTACTAGCTTATGATGTACATCAGCAAGTAGCAATAGTATATGCGCCCCAGGATTCCCGGGGTGTCTTTTTTTGTTGTTGAAAGAGACAAGTCATTTTTTTATTCAACAATAGTATGTAGTGAACAATGATGGCAAGACTCAAAACATAAAAGGCTAAAGGGATTGAGGGGGCTCGGAAAGCCAATTAGAGGGGAGGTTCCTATTTCAGTGGGTGGGCTTTGGCTATCAAATCTGCATATTAATTGGCTTCCCGTGGATAATGGGCTAGGGACATGTCATTTTATTGGGCCAAAAGACTAGAGCACTCCATAAAGAGTTGCTGGATAACCCATGAGCTCTAGTTCACTCCTGATATGCCAATAACTACTAATAGGTTACCAATTGGCAAGTAGATGTGCATAGTAGGTCGAGAGAGTTGAGTTTGTGTCTCTTTAGAGTCGACAATAGGGATGTGCAAAAGAACTGAAAACTGTCTGAACCGCCTAAAATCGGACTAGAATGGATTCCATGGGGGTTGGTCTAGTTCCCAATTCCAATTTAGTGGAATCGGTGAGTATCGGTCCGATCCCCGGTTCTAGGCGTGGAACCACTCACCCACGCAAGACGGTATATATCTATATATAAAAAAAAAAAAAAAAGAAATTCCATCTTAATTATTTATTTATTTTATAATTTTCTACCAAATACATATGTATATATATGTATATATGCAGTTATTGGATATTTTTGACTAACTTTGTCTCTTGGGTATGTAATAGGATTAACTCACTTTTTTTTTAAATTCTAATAATCCATTTACTTGCTTTTTCAACCAAAACAAAATAAACAAACGTAAAAAATGAGAGAACTGATTAGAGATGTTCATAAGAGCCAAAGGCTCGTTTTAAGAGTATAATTAGGTCTCTCCTTAGCCACTTCCATGATTAAATTAGGTTAATGTTGAAAATAGATTAATCAAGCGATTAATGTTTTAACTTCTGTGGTAATTAGGACTTTTAACATGGAGTCTAATTCTCCACGTGTTCAATGTCAAAAAATCTTAAGAGGAGTACACCATAACCTTCAAAGAAATTAAGTTTTTAGCTAACAAATATTATCTATTCGTTTTGCCTTATAGCTTTCAATCCTTAATCAAAATCAATTGCTTGCAATTTAGCACAAATATAAGGCCGAATAAGCTTTGTAGGGATTGGAGACCAGTTCTATGGATTCACCCGAGAACCAAACATAGACTCACCCAAGAACCAGACTAGACTAGTGGTCCAGTTCCTAGGTAGATCCATGGACCAGTGGGCGGGTCTTGATTCCAATCTTTTGGAATCGACTTTAGTGGACGGTTGCCGATTCTAATGTGGGAACCGCCCACTCGGATCATGCTCACCCCTAGTTGACAAGCATCCTTCACGGCAAGGGTTTCAAGTTCCAAAGCTAAAAATGCTTTGTGCTTGAGTGCAAAACCTATAATAATTGTCCCGGCGAACTCCCTCAATCGGGACCTCTAGATTGCCGTCAAGCCGAGAGCAATCGACATTGAATTTCCAACTTCCTTGAGCCAATGGCGATCATTGCCCAGGTGACATATTTTATGTTTCTCGTTGATTCTTTGTTTGTGGGAGCCATTAATTGTAGTTGTTGTTTAACAGAGAGGCATCGTCACCAATTAGCTCTGGTTTGGGCCAATGATGCTAGAAAACAAAGCCATTTCACCCTTTTTCCATTTGAGCCACAACACATTCGAAGTCAGTTCATGACTTGGGTAGTAAGGAGCAGGGGTGAGTACCTCCTTTACTCATTTGTCGATTGTTGTGATGCCTAAAGGGGATACTACAATATTGAGTCTCATGTCTGCTCGAATGTTTGTGGTCCAATTACAAGTTCCACGGTCTGTAGGGATTTTCGGCACAGCGAATGTCCCGCTCCGATCCTCGGAGGTGCACCCATCCTTCAGCTTGATCAATTTTAAATGCGATATCCCAAGGCTAAGTATTGCCGACCCTTTCATTTTAAATAAGCATATGCGGAAGCAATTATTAATCCCCAGACAATAAAACAATGGGATAGAAAAGCAGGCCATATTTTTCATACTGAAATTCACAACCACACTTTTTTTTTTTTACAAGCATCTCATAGTATCTTACAATACTATTAACATAGGTCTGGTCTAACGCATATTCACATATAAACAGGATCTAACAAAACAAGATGGGATCTCAGTCCTCGTCCAGGTTGTACTTGGGATCATCATCCCGATCCTCCTCAGACTCTTCTTCACAAAGCTCGTTTCCTTCAAGCTCTTCATCTTTTTCTGGCTCATCATCCTCTTATGGTTCCTCCTCATCAGGCTCATCTATGGGCCTAAAATGGTTATAAAATAACCATTGAGACAACGTCTCAATGAATTCTACCATTGAGACAACGTCTCAGCGTGTTCTACCCCCTAAGACTAAATTAGTAAACCAATACACTAACCGGGCTGCCTAAGCATGCACGAGTTAGAGAACTTACCTTTGACCTCAGATTCCACCTGCATATTAGCACAGTTCAATAGACACCCAAGCAATCACATTATAGATCGATATCTCGATCAATCGACCTAGTCGATTACATGTCAGTCGGACCATCTCAATGTCATTTCAATCAATCAATCAATTCACAACATCATATCAAAGCAATGATCAATCGATCTAGTCGATTACATATCAGTCGGACCATTCTCCGGTCATTTCAATCAATACCATACATTTCCCCATGATGGAATATCTAGTCATTGAGCCCACGTACACTCTCCAGGACGATGTACCAAGTCTCCGAGCCCACGTACATTTTCCAAGGTGACCTATTCGCCAAAATGACATACTTAAACCTTGGGCCCACGTGCATTATCTAAGGCACTAGTTCGCCAAGGTGATGCATCGAGTCACCAAGCCCACGTGCCCTTGTTATGATGCCATACTGAAACATTGGGCCCACGTGCATTCTCTTAGGCAGTAGTTCGCCAAAGTGATGCATAAAGTCACCAAGCCCACGTACCCTTTTTAGATGCCAAATGTACCCATTAAGACCACGTGCATTCTCCGAGGTAATGTATCAGATTACCGAGCCCACGTGTCTCTTTCAAGATGCCATACTTAATCACCAAGCCCACATCTCCCAAGTGATAGACCAACTCATCGAGCCCACGTGCCTTCTCTAAGGTGATGTATAACCTACCGTGGATCCACTATACACATGCCCAAATTCCTAGATGACGTGCCTAGTCATCGGGTCAGCATACATCTTACATACGTACTTTCATTTCCACAATTTCCATTATGATCGGTAGTCTACCACAATACCTTTGTCACTCACAACTGATACTCAATTATTCACTAGTCAATTACTCAATTTAATTCAATTTAGGAATAATCCCTAAAATCCACAGTTAAATTAATTAAGCACAACGTAGAAATCAATTAAATAAACAGACTGCATCACGACAATCAGCATAAAATTTCGGTCATCAGCTATCCTTGCCTAATTTCCGAAAAAATAAATAAATAATTAATTAATTTCGAAAATTAATAAATAAATATTAAATATCCAATTTATGCCCGTAATGCATAATTGAAGCCCGATAATGGTCGGAAAAAATCCTAAGATGCATTCAATAAATAATATAAGCTATACTCTAGCTAATTACACTAGTCAAAAGCCTAACATGCATCATAATTAATTAATAATCACTAATCTACTATAATCTAACCACCTAATTGTACTTAATTAAATCTAATCAACCCTTAAGCATAATTAGCAAACTAAGAAAGCATTAGTAAGTAAAACTCACTTGATTTAAAGCGGAGATCAGATCACTACAACGGCGACGCGACGGCGGCTGTATTCCGAATTTTCAACGGCGTCAGCGGACACTCAGGCTGGGCCTACAAGCCTCGCAAGCCCATAGAAATTCTGGGCTTATACTTGGGCTTGGGGCTGCTTCTTAGGTTGGGTCGGCTTCGCGGGCTTGAAAGGTGTGGCACATCCCAACGACCCCCGTATCCATTAGGGTCGCCACACTTCTTACCTTGTCCTGGACTTTTGGCAAGAGTTATTCTGGTAGGGCACTTTCCCTGAAGTTTGGCCACTCTTGGCCTTTCCAAAATTCCCAAAGTTACACCTTTTCCTAGACTCCCAAAGCAAATCTTGGTTTGGGTAAGGCCTCTTACCTTGTCGGGTATCCTTAAAGGTCGACTGCCTCCTAGATTCCATTTGCTCCCTTACTAGTTCCTGTTCCACCACCTGTGCCCTTTCATAAATCTTAGTATAATCTCTTATATTCAAGGGACAAGTTGTTTCCTGATATCAGTTCTTAGTCCCTTCAGGAACCTCTTAGCTTTCTCCTCTCGATCCTCAATCAATCTAGAAGCATACCTTAACAGTTCAGAGAATTTTGCCTCATACTGATCTATTGTCAGCTCCTTTTGTTCCAATTGAACAAATTCAGTAATTTTCTTTTCTCAGGCACAATCCGAAAAATGTTTCCTATTAAAAGCCCTAACAAATTCGTCCCAACTCACAGCAGTACTGGGTAGAAAGATCATGTCTCTTAAAGCTCTCCACCAAAACTTAGCATTTCCTTCCAATTGGTACTCTGCCAAAATGATCTTTTCAGCATCGTTGCAATTCAACAATCGGAAAATTTGTTCTATTACATCAATCCATTGTTCCGCCTCCTCATGACTTCCCATTCCAATAAACTTAGGTGGTTTCAACTTCAAGAATTGTTCCACCAGTCCTTGAGTACGGCGTTCCGTTCTGGGTTGTTGCTATTGTTGTTGAGCTTGTCTTTCCATCAAGTTTCCTACATTAGCTAATGCCTGCAGGATATTCTCCATTCTGGAATCTGCCTTGAAGCAGAGGCTTCAGCCCTTGATGAGTGGGAACTCCCAGTTCACACCATGGTTTCCTGCAGTTTACCAAGCATTTGCCTCAGGAATAATTAGTGACCCACTGTCACTGGTCAAGAAATAACATATAAGCGTTACTAGAGTAACATAAGTAACATAAATGTTACTTGCACGCAAAGGTAACTCATAATTGTTACCAATATTTTACGAGTGAACTCAACCACCTGTTGTTCGCAGTTAGTAAACTACCCCTAACTAGTGCCTTATCGTGTGCATCATTATATCCTCCTTTCCTACTAATACACCTTATCACTCAAGATAAAACTATAACTCTGATACCACTCATTGTGGCACCCCCCAACGGCCCCCGTATCCGTTAGGGTCTCCATACTTCTTACCTTGTCCTGGATGTCCTTCTTTTTCAGATCAATGGACTTCAAGGAATCCATGTGGGGGTTCTATCATAAACTTCATTGGTCCCTACGCAATGTATATGGTGGAAGCATATCCAGCAACTCCCTTTCTAATACTCAGAAATGATGCACACCAAACATACACACTAACCGGGCACCTTTTATTTATACATTCAAAAAGACCGACTATTTCTATATTGGCCATATGTGTACTAAAAGAAAACTGATTATTTGGTTAGCCATCTCCAGCGTCATCCTTCTACAATGCTGGTATCCAAAAATTTCCCGCAACCTCTCATTCTCCCCCCTACTCAATCCCGCTGGATCCTCCGTCATCCTCCTCCGGTGGTGGCAGCAATGGTCCAAACGTGTGGCTGTCCATCTTGGTGTGAAGGACGACAAAATTCTGGACTACCAGACCCGAAGGAAGGCCGGCATCAAAAGTCAGGACCGCTTGCACCCGAATATAAGTCAAACCCAGTATGTCTTGATCCGGATGTTCAATTTGCTCCCATCTCATGTCAATGGGGACACCATATAAGGTACTGGGAGGTGGGGGCAGCAGTGACATTCTTTCCTAGTATGAAATATGTTAGTCCCACAAGGGGGTGAGTATAACTACTCAGCAGTTAAAATTCCACTAAACTATATTACAAAAACCCATCGTTACCCAATTTATGCAATTTAAAACAATACATATAACTGAAGAAGTAGACAAGCACTACACCGATAAGATTGTCTATGAAAGGGTATGATATGGTAGAACCATGAAACCATAGAATTCTCAGCTCACTAACATCTATCCTAGAGGACTAGTGTTTGCGTCCCTCTAGGCATTCGCACCCAACCTGTCGTCACAAAAGCCTCCGGTTCCATATTTTAGTCACCAGGTGTCCAGAGCATGTTGCGTCACACCTCCAGGCATCTCGCACCTCACCTAACATCACGAGGAATTGCCAGGGCTCGCCAAGTTAATGGTTACCCCTACCCTCCGAAATCTGTATCGTCATACATCCGGGCATCTCGACACTCCCGAGGAACCTCTAGGGCTCACCAGTCCCCAGGCATCCAGAAGCATCACCATTGTGACCCTCCAGGCAATCCCGAATCCTGGGGAATCGTCAACCCGAGGGTTCGATGGCAGCAATAATGCATAAACCATGGTGTAGCAGTCTCAAGTTTTAAAACCAATGCATGCCGACCTCACTCTTATAACCGTTGCTTCGATTTCAAAATTTCAAGCCGAAACTTAAGTCAAAACGAACGGACCTTTTTAAGATGTTAACTACGTAGTAAACAAAACGTTCTATGAGATATAGAGTTTAAAATATCAGAACAGATCGGTATTTAAATATCTTCCAAACCCTGTCATTTTCCTGAAATTCACAGGTATAAAATTAAAAGGTTTTCATGTTTGAAAAGTGGGAACGTATATGAAATATTGTGGCGGCACATCGACGATTAGAAATCTCAACACCATTCTTAAAATTTTTCAAAACAGATTACGAGTAAAATTTTTCGGAACTTCGCAACCACTAAAAATTCATGCGGATTCACATGCCAAAACCACATTTACGCATAGGCAGTATGTAATTCTCTCAATTACATAACCGGACATCAGCTCAATTATCCCGCACTCATCATCTAGTATAAAATTCGAAGGACACAAATCCACGGGCGCATTTCACTGGACAACGACATAGTCTACGCGATATGGGTTAGTGGATATCGACTTGACTTAACTGTGTCGGCGGCAAGGAGGTGGCATGGTGGTGTGGCAGCGGCGGTTGCGCGTGCACGGCGAAGGGAACGATCTCTTTCTTCCTCTCTCACCCGCTGTTCTCTCTCTCTGTTGCAGTTCTCTCTCTCTGTTTCTCTCTCTCGGTTTTGCTCGTCCGCTTGCTATTCTGGTCACTGGTTTTGTTGAAAACCAGTCAACAAAAGGGATGCTTCGGTGGCAGAAGGAGGCGAGGACGGGTGGAGGATTGCGTGACCGCTTGGTGGCTTTCCTTCAACCAGTTGACTAACTCAGTCAACCATGCAAATGCGGTGGCGGCAAGATGGACGAACAACAACTAGAAGGACGTGGCTTCTGCATGTCAATTTTTTTTTTCTTTTCCTTTTGTTGACCGCTCGCCACCTTGCATATTGCATGCAAGACGTGGCTGATTGAAGCAATTCGCAGCGTGCTTCCTTCGGTTTTGTTGACTGATTTAGTCGGCTCCCGTGCATTCTTCGCGGTTGTTCGTGGGAGAGGACAGCTGGAGCGGTGCATCCATCGGCTGAGTCGCCGCATGCCAGCTTGCGTCTTCTTTCATGCAAGGCGTGGACTCTTGTTGGCGGAAGGAAGATGGGGAGACATGGCTGCTATTCAGTGCCTCTTAGTCAACATTCCCTTCTTTTGTTGACCATCAAAGGGGCGTGCATATGGGCTATTCTTGGATGCGTGGACGTAGCTGCATGGGGATTCTTTCACGTGCATGGGGTCGAAGATGTCTTGCATGGCTTCGTCTTGGTTGGCAGCCGAGTGGGGATGCTACGTGGCCGATGCTGGGCTCACTCCGGTCAACCACCCACCATTTGGTTAACTCCCCAATGTTCACACGGGGTGAGTGCATGGCCTACATGTGGCCGTTTGTGTGACCGTCTCAGGGAAGGATGGTAGCGATGGTGCACATAAAAATCGAGGCCTTCAACTCAGTTAGTTGGCAAGATGGCTCGGGGTTCACACTTGTGGATAAATTAAGTAGAACGAACCTCGGTCTCGATAGTAATGGCGGGGTACCATAACTCATTTGATGATTGGACCATTACCAAACGTAATGTTTCGATTCGGCACGAATGACAAAACAGTGTCCGCAGTTGATGCCAAATGACATGATCCAATAACAATTCCGTCAATCTGTGACAAACCGTTACTTTTCCGATGTCCGACGGAATCTGGATGTCACAAAAGGGCTGGGCCGAAAATTGAAGATGGGCTGCACTTGTGGACTTGGGCTTCAAATGGGCTGAACAAAGGATAATCCGTGGGCTGCTGACTGGCTTTGTTGGACCTAAAAGAAACCGCTGGGCTGATGGGCTTGTGGAGACGAGTGCTAGAATGGAGATGATTCGATCGATGGTGCTAGACTGCTCGGTGTATGAAATAACCGATGGTGGGCTCACTTGCTGCTAGACGCGTGGGGGAAGCTTCGGTTGGTGAGATGGAGCGGCCTCGGGCTTTGTTAAGCCGAAGACACAAGCGGTGGACTTGGACACGTGTTAGACGAGGCAACAGCAAGAGACGCTGCACGTGAAGCTACTGGAGGAAGGGCTGATTGAACAAGTAGCAAATTCATTCGTTGCTGGTTCTTCTTGGCCGTGTGAAAGAGAGAGAGAGAGAGATAGTGGAGAGGGGCTTCAATGGCAGACGTGGGATAGGGATGATGGGGGCTTCAGTCAAGGAGAAACTTCGTGGAGGGCTGTGTTGACCAAGTGAGTTGGGGACATGGACGTGTGGCATGAAGGGTTCGGTGGAGAGGCTAGCTCGATGAAGATGGAAGAGAAAGCAGAGAAGAAAGGAAATGAAAGAAACGAAAATAAAAGGGGTCATTGGTTGAGGCAGGGTTTGTCCGCGTGAGGAGATGGAAGCCAGCTTGATTTTGGCGTGCCAAAGAAGCCTTGGAGGAAGAAGTCAAAGAGAGTTTATCCATTTCATTAAAAGCTTGTCACCCCCATAATACTTTCTAACAATAAAAATCTATAACTAGCTCAAATTGAAGCAAAAAAATACAGCCTTCTTCCATAGCTCTGAATTTCACTTAATTTAACTTCAATTCTTTCTTTGATTTCTCCAATTCGAAGTCCAAATTCGTCAAAGAAAATCTCACACATCTCCACAAATTCCCATCACCCAGTAGCTCAGCTTGGAAGTCCAAATTTCCTTCAATTTGGCCCATCCGAATTTCCGTAAAAATCTCGGAATCTTCGAAAAATCTTCTGAGATTGAGTCAACGTTCCTAGAATTTATTGTGACATGACAGAATCTTCAATTTTTGAAATCGGACTTAAATTCATGGTTAATTTCCACACGACGTGTTTTTAGTATAACCTAGGCTACCGGGTAGTTTTCAAAAGTTTTAATGCAAATGACCTGTGGTCAATTTTCTTCAAGCCACAATGAACCCACTCGACACATTGGCGACTCTCAGTTGTCATGAAAATCTCGATGATTCAAATACGGACACATGGTACCAAAACAATAAGAAAATCAGTCTAGTGTCGACCGATGAGAATTTTCCAATTTAGTGGTATCACCCACGATTAGCCACATATCTCAGTTGAACCAACCTATCTCTGATCTTGAATCAATTTATATATGTGCTGTAATGACCTCTAAAGATGGATACGGTCGAGAAGCCAATTCCTGGTCAAATTCTCAAGTCTATTTGCCTTAAAATTCTTTATGGCTTTCCCTGATAGTTTAGTTATCTCGAGAGTGATCAGCTCTAAGAACAGCCCTATAGACACGTCAATGAAATGCTCAATTTATTCAGTAGAAGACATGATTGAAAATTTGGGATGTCACAACTCTTCCCCTTTTATAAAAATTCCATCCTCGAAATTTAAACATTTACCAATCCTATCGAAAGGTGAGAGTATCGTCGTCTCATCTAGTCTCACTTTCTCGGGTTGCTTCTTCAGTTCCATGGCGTTATTAGACCACTTTGACCAAGGGGCCTATCTTGGTTCACCGAATTCGATCTTTCTGATCATGATTTGAACCAGGCTTTCCACATACGACACTCTATCGTCCATGTCTAATTCTTTAAGATTTAGCACGTGGGTCAGGTTAGGTTCAAACGTTCTCAACCTTGATACGTGAAAGACATCATGCACTGGTGCCTTCCTTGGTGACAACGCAAGACGATACGTTAGGATCCCGATTCTTTTCAGAATCTCAAAGGAACCTACGTACCTTGGTTTTGATTTTTTCCCACCTCGTTGAAGTACAAGGTATCCCTCATTGGTGACACTTCCAGAAAGATGTAATCACCAAATTGGAACTCTAAGGGCCTTAAATACTCAACAATACAACTTTTCTGATAGCTCTGAGCGATATATAATCTGTTCTAATCACGACAACTGCAATCACTGACTGCTGAACTAACTCTGGGCCTATGATTTTTCTTTCTCTGATCTCATCTCAACAATCTGAAGTTCCGTACACTTTGCTCTATTCTGCCTCAAAAGGAACTATCTGACTGTTCTGCTGAAATTGGGAACCTCAATTCTAGTTATGATATTAGTTCGTCACTGGTACTCCACGAAGACGAACTGTTTGACACACATACACTTATGCATGCCAATTCCAATCAATATCCCTCTGTACAACAATAAAGTGGGTCAACTTCATCAATTTGTCGGCCACTACCCCAATTGGAGTCATTATTCCTCTGACTCCTTGATAAACCTATCACAACATTCCATCGTGATATACTTCCATTCCCACTCGAGACTCTCAAGTGATTGTAAATGTCCCCTTGACTTGCATTACTGAACTTTCACTTACTAGCACATTTGACACTTGCAACCTGTCCGACGATAACTATCTTCATATTGGTCTACCAATCGAGCTGATGTTGACTATGACCTACCTCGCACTGTATGGTCGAATACTGCAACTGCTACGGTGAATTCCTAACAAAGTCTCTTCCTTGAGTGTTATATCGTCCGGTACACCCAATCACTCTCGGAACTTGAGTATTCCATCCTCAAAAATCTGAATGTCAACCTCTTTCTTATCAGTATCCTCTTGAAGGATTTTTTGTACATCTAGATTCGTCGGTTGGAGTAACTTGATTTTGATCTGAACATCCGATTCAATTATGAGGGTGGCCATGAGACTCGAAAGGTGGCCTACCTTGAATTTGAATGTCAAATCTTGAACTCTCTCGATTAAGTGCCACTCCTTGATAAGTATATTAGCAACTAAAGACTTTTGACTTAAAGCATTGGTACTTTATTCGCCTTTCTCGGTGATATGGAATATCATAGTCGTAGTCCTTTAGCAATTCCATCCATCGGTGTTGTCTCATGTTTAACTCCTTCTGAGAGAACAGGTACTTAAGATTCTGATGGTTTGTGAAGATTTGAAATCTTTCCCCACACGAGTAGTGCCTCCAAATCTTTAATGCAAATATGATAGCTACGAGTTCAAAGTCATGCATCAAGTAGTTCAATTCATGAGGCCTTAACTGACGGAAGGCATATGCAACAACTTTGCCATGTTGCATCAGCACACAACCCAATCTCCTGAGTGACGCATCACTATAGATCTCGAATCCTCCAACACAAGTGCGGTAGTCAGCTTTTCCTTAAGCTCTTAGAAACTACTCTCGCACTTGTCTATCCACACAAATTTCTCTTCTTTCTTTAGGAGTCTTGTCAGAGGCGATGCTAAAGATGAGAACCCTTTCACGAACCGTCTATAATACTCTACCAAACCTAGAAAACTTCTGATCTCTGTCACTGTAGTCAGTATTGGCTAGTTGATCATTGCTTCAATCTTGCTCGAGTCTACTGAAATTCCTTCGGGAATACATCTAAAAATCCTTGCACAACCGCAATATCTTCAATTTTTCAGTCCCTCAACTGTCATATCCACGACAGTCGCCAGGTAACCTTGACAACCCCCGTCTAACAAACGGGTTGTCTCTTACGATGTGATTAGGGAAATGGAGGGTCCCCCTCGACTTCTAATAAATTCAAAATTTTCCTCTATCGACAAATTAAATGTATCATAGTGAAACAACAATTCATTACCCCAAAAGCTCCTCGAGCCAAACCTTTTTATATATGGTATCAAAGTTATACATAGGCAAACCCGTCAAATATAACTATAGTTAGTGATTCATCTTTCTACCACTTTATTGCAGCAACAGAAATTTTACCACCTTCACTCAAAATCCTGCTGTGCTACTCTGGTAAGAACACCTTAAAAACATTCTTCCTTTGCTCGGTGCCTAGTCGGTCCATTCCTATTTCTTTCGTTATCTTAGTGGTGTTTTATTTGTGGTGCTTTTCCTTTGTCCAGTCCTCCAGTGATGGCGTACATTGTGCCCTGAATTGGTGGTCTCAGCTGACCTCCTTGTGGTGCGTTCTGAGGTGCATACCCTCTAATCTGTCCTATCCACGGCAGCGGTGGTAACTATAGTTGTCCTCTTTGCTTCCTCAGACAATTCCTTGCGATGTGACCCTATTGGCCACATTTAAAACATGCTCCTAACTTGTCGGGACACGGAGCTAACCGTGTCGTCTTCAACACAAGCGACACATTTCAGTCCTATTAGGCATTAGCCTACCAAATCCAATTTTCTTACTGGGCGGGCCTTGGATTCTATTTCCAGGCATATGCCTCTTTCCTTGGTAGATGTTTTCTCGATGAGAGCTAAACCTCGATCTAGATGAGGCTGCTCTCTCGTTCTAATCCTTCTCAATTTTTTAGGCTTTCTGATATAGATCATTGTAAGTCCTTAGATCTAGAAAGACTAAGGTGTTTCTCAAGGCTGGTCTAAATCCATCTCTAAACATTCTTACTCGGTTTATGGGGTTCTCAATCAGCTTAGGGGCATATCGCGAAAGTTCAGCGAACTTCACCTCATACTCATCAACAGTTAGGGAACCCTATCAAAGACATTGAAATTCGGCCATCTTCACCTCCCTGGCAGTTTTGGAGAAATACTTATCATTGAAGGCTTCAAGGAAAATGTTCCACTCTTGAATAGTGCCTTCTTGAAAGATCGTTTCTCGAGTAGTCATCCACCAAGTATTCGCAACTCCCTCCAGCTGGAAAGTTGCTAAGACTACTTTCTCCGTCTCATTGCACATCAGCAGTGTAAACGCTTTCTTGAGTTTTTGAACCCACAAGGAAGCAGCTTCGGGATCTCCTATCCCCGTAAATTAAGGTGGGTGCAATTTCAAGAATTGCTCCACCAGCTTGTGGATTGGTCTATCAGCAACCACAACTCTTGGTAGAACTTCAGCGGGGGCAACGGTGGGTGCAGCTGCAGGTGCAGCAGCAGGGGCAACTTCAGTAGCGATGGTAATAGCAGCAGTAACGGCGGCTTGAGTGGTGGTTGCAACTACGGTGGTAAATGCAGCAGCTTGATCTCGAGCTTGTTGTGCCATCAATTCTCTCATGGCATCCAAGGCTTGATCAATCTTAACCATTCCCTAATCACCTAGGGCTGCAACCCCAGCACCAACAAGAGGTGGTGCTTTGCCACTAGCGTTAGCCATAGCTGGCGTTTTACCACGGCCTCCTCAAGCACCAACCCTAGTCGGCGTTCTACCCCGAGTCATGGCCCTACCGACTCTCTTAGTAGCAGTTCTCGGCTCCTGATCACTCATGGTGTAGCTTTAAACAACTAACACATGTTTCCAATTTAACACCGAATTAGAAATGAAGCAATTCAAACAACAAGTAATTCTAGCTTCTAGCTAACACAAACATGCACCAACATGAATTTAAAGGCATTTCCTACCAACTATCCCATGGTCAACGCTCCTTATTACTCCAATCTCTAAACTTCACTCTAATACCACAAAAAGGGGATGTCATGCCCCTATCCTCGGAGGCGCACCCATCCTTTAGCTTGGTCGATTTTAAATGCGATATCCCAGGGCTAAGTATCGCCGACCCTTTCATTTTAAATAAGCATAAGCGAAAGCAATTATAAATCCCCAAATAATAAAACATTGTGATAGAAAAGCAAGCCATATTTTTCATACTAAAATTCACAACCACACTTTTTTTTTTACAAGCATCTCATAGTATCTTACAATACTGTTAACATAGGTCTAGTCTAACGCCTATTCACATATAAACAGGATTTGACAAAATAGGATGGGATCTCAGTCCTCATTCAGGTCGTACTTAGGATCAACATCCTAATCCTCCTCAGACTCTTCTTCACTAAGCTCGTTTCCTTCAAGCTCTTCATCTTTTTCTAGCTCATCGTCCTCTTCCGATTCCTCCTCCTCAGGCTCATCTACGGGCCTGAAATGGTTATCCAATAATCATTGTGACAACGTCTCAATGAATTCTATCCCTTAGACTCAATTAGTAAACCAATATGCTAACCGGGCTGCTTAAGCACGCATGAGTTAGAGGACTTACCTTGGCCTCATATTCCACTTGCATATTAGCATAATTCAATAGGCACCGAAGCACTCACATTATAGATTGATATTTCGATCAATCGACCTAGTCGATTATATGTCAGTCGGACCATCTCAATGTCATTTCAATCAATCAGTTAACTCACAACATCAGATCAAAGCAATGATCAATCAACCTAATCAATTACATGTCAGCTAGACCATTATCCAATCATTTCAATCAATACCATACATTTCCCCACGATAGAATATCTAGTCGTCGACCCCACGTGCATTCTCTAGGACAACGTACCAAGTCTCCGAGCCCATGTACATTTTCCAAGGCAACCTATTCGCCTTGGGCCCACGTGCATTCTCTAAGGCACTAGTTCGCCAAGGTGATGCATCAAGTCACCGAGCCCATGTGCCCTTTTTACGATGCCATACTAAAACATTGGGCCTATGTGCATTCTTTTAGGCACTAGTTCGCCAAAGTGATGCATCAAATCACTGAGCCCACGTGCCCTTTTTAGATGCCAAATGTACCCATTGAGACCATGTGCATTCTCCGAGGTAATGTATCAGATTACCGAGCCCACGTGTCTCTTTCAAGATGTCATACTTAATCACCGAGCCCACGTGCCTTCTCTGAGGTGATGTATAACCTACCATGGATCCACTATACACATGCCCAAATTCCTAGATGACGTGCCTAGTCATCGGGTCAGCATACATCTTACATACACACTTTCATTTCCACAATTTCCATTATGATCGGTAGTCTACCACAAGACCTTTGTCACTGGCAATCGATACTCAATTATTCACTAGTTAATTACTCAATTTAATTCAATTTAGGAATAATCCCTAAAATCCATAATTAAATTATTTTAACACAACGTAGAACTTAATTAAATAAATGGACTGCACCTTGACAATCAGCATAAAATTTCAGTCGTCGGCTATCCCTGCCTAATTTTCAAAAAATTAATAAATAAATATTAAAAATCCAATTTAGGCCAGTAATGCCGAATTGAAGCCCAATAAGGGTCAGAAAAATCCCAAGATGTATTCAATAAATAATATAGGCTATACTCTAGCTAATTACACTAGTCAAAAGCCAAATATGCATCATAATTAATTAATAATCACTAATCTACTATAATCTAACCACCTAATTGCACTTAATTATATATAATCAACCCTTAAGCATAATTAGCAAACTAAGAAAGCATTAGTGAGTAAAACTCACTTGATTAAAAGTTGAGACCAGATCACCGCAATGGCGACATGACAATGGCCAAATTCCGAATTTCCAACGGCATCGGCAGACGCTCGGGCCAGGCCTACAAGCCTTGCAAGCCCACAGAAATTCTGGGCTTAGACTTGGGCTTAGGCCTGCTTCTTGGGCTGGGCCGGCTTCACAAGCTTCAAAGGGCTGGGCCGAAAACTAAAGATGGGCTGCACTTGTGGACTTGGGCTTCAAATGGGTTGAACTAAGGATAATCTGTGGGCTACTGACTAGCTTTGTTGGGCCTAAAAGAAATCCGCTAGGCAAATGGGCTTGTGGAAACGAGTGCTGGAATGGAGCTGATTTGGTCGGTGGTGTTGGATGAGAAAACCGATGGTGGGCTCACTTGCTGCTGGACGAGTGGGGGAATGGTCAGCAAAGGAGTTCTATTTGCAAGGATGTTGACTGAAGCTTCAATTGGCGAGATGGAGCTGCCTCGGGCTTTACTAGGCTGAAGAAACAAGCGGTGGACTTGGACGCGTGTTGGACGAGGCAACAACAAGAGACACCACACGTGAAGATGCTGGAGGAATGGCTGACCGAACAAGTAGCAAATTCATTTATTGCTAGTTCTTCTTGGCCGCATGAAAAAGAGAGAGATAGTGGAAAGGGGCTTCGGTGGCAGACGTGGGATGGGGATGATGGGGGCTTCGGTCAAGGAAAAACTTCGTGGAGGGCTGTGTTGATCAAGTGAGTTGGGGACATGGACGTGTGGCATGAAGGGTTCGGTGGAGAGGCCAGCTCGATGAAGATGGAAGAGAAAGTAGAGAATAAAGGAAATTAAAGAAACGAAAATAGAGGGGGTCTTCAGTTGAGGCAGGGTTTGTCCGCGCGAGGAGATAGAAGCCAGCTTGATTTTGGCGTGCCGAAGAAGCCTTGGAGGAAGAAGTCAAAGAGAGTTTATCCTTTCATTAAAAGCTTGTCCCCCCCTAATAATACTTTCTAACAATAAAAATCCATAACCAGCTCAAATTGAAGCCCAGCCTCCTTCCATAACTCTGAATTTCACTTAATTTAGCTTCAATTCTTTCTTTGATTTCTCCAATTCAAGTCCAAATTCATCAAAAAAAAAAAAATCTCACACATATCCACAAATTCCCATCACTCAGTAGCTCGGCCTGAAAGTCCAAATTTCCTTCAATTTGACCCATCCGAATTTCCGTTAATTTTCCACGACGTTCAAACGATTTTCTGTAAAAATCTAGGAATCTCCGAAAAATCTTCTAAGATTGAGTCAACATTCCTAGAATTTATTGTGACATGACAGAATCTTCAATTTTTGAAATCGGACTTAAATTTACCATTAATTTCTACAATGCGTTTTTAGCGTGACCTAGTCTACTGAGTAGTTTTCAAAGATTTTTAGTGCAAATGACCCGTGGTCAATTTTCTTTGAGCCATAATGAATTCACTCGATATAATGGCAACTCTCGATTGTCGTAAAAATCTCGATAATTCAAATATAGACACAATGTACCAAAGTAATAAGAAAATCAGTCTAGTGTTGGTCGACGAGAATTTTTCAATTTAGTGGTGTCAGCCATGATTAGTCACACATCTCAGTTGAACCAACCTATCTCTGATTTCGAATCGATTTATATATGTGTCGTAATGACCTCTAAAGATGGACACAGTCGAGAAGCCAATTCTTAGTCGAATTCTCAAGTCTATTTGTCTTAAAATTCTTAATGGCTTTCCTTGATAGTATAATTATATCGAGAGTGATCAGCTCAGAGAACAGCCCTATAGACACGTCAATGAAATGTCCGATTTATTTAGTAGAAGACATGAATGAAAATTTGAGATGTCACAGCGGTCATAACAGATCATGCACCATTTCTCTCTTTTCCTTCGAGGATAAAGCATTTTGTCATGCACTCCACATAAAAAAATCGGACTTTGGGAGGGGTATTTAGCCATCAGATCTATATTCATAGGCTCCGATGAGGCCGATATGTTATTGATGCTAAATTTGTGCTTAGCTGTGATGACGTAGAGTGAATATGGTCATACCTCCTCTTGACTAAGTATGCACCCTCACTAGTAGTCGTTCCATTTATTTGTGGTTATGTCCATCAATTCTGCTACCATATAGGGTTCGCCTCAATTTACTGGTTGCCCAGCACTCGAATGGGCAGCCATCTATCTTCTCTGATCTTAATACTCTCCCCGTCCCCAACAGCCCACCTAACTTCAGATTTAATAGCATCTCTCCCATCATTGTGATTTTCCATCCCCAAGAAGGTCTTGAGCCATTTTTTTGCCTCCCACAAGCTATAGTCTGGGAAATAGATCCCTTTTAGCTAACTCCATAGAGCTTATGGGAGTTGTGCCAGTTGCCACACTTGTTTTTCCAGCATAACCTTATTAAAGGAAACAAGGTCTCTAAAACCCAATCTTCCATCAACGTTTTAAGTTTTCAAAGCTTCCCATTTCTTCCAATATATGCCTAACTTTGATGAATGTTGTTTCCACCAAAAGTTTGCAACTTTTTGCTCAATAGCTTGTACCATAGTCTTATCAAGATTCCCTTGGTAATTTTCGATAGTATTTTTTTCTTCTGGTCCTTCATTTTCATATTCGCCCTCACTTAAGTCCATGCGAACATTTGCTTCCTTGTTTGGCCCCAGTCGGAAGGAATGCCTAAGCACTTTCCTTTTTATCTATGATTGGTACCCTGAATTCATTTGCCATGTTCCTTTTGAGGCTATCTGAGCGGCCCTTGCTAAAGTAGATCCCCAACTTGGTTAGATTTATAGCTTGTCCTAAAACAAAGCAATATTGGTTTAAGACATTCACTAGATTATGGCATTCCTTAACAGTCCCATCAAAAAAGAATATTGCATAATTTGCAAATAGAAGGTGGGAGAGTATATAGGGCAGTTTCTATTCGACTATATTTCTTTTAGTGTTTCATCTTCCACTGCTTTGCTTAAAAGATAGGACAATGCATTTCCCTTGAGAATGAACAAATAAAGGGAGAAGAGGTCCCTTTGTCTAGTTTCTCGAGAAGGTTGAAAATGTCATTGTGGTTCCTGTTGATTTTGACGTGGAAAGTGACCGTAAAAATACATCGTTTAACCAAGGAAGCCCATTTATCACTAAAATCCATCTTCCATGTGCATGCACATAGAAAATCCCATTTCACCCTTTCATATGCTTTCTTAATGTCTAGCTTTAGAATTGCTTGGAATTTACATTTCCTTCGCCGATTCGTAGTTGGTGTAGAATTTCTTGCACTATTAATATATTATCCTAGATTTGTCTCCCACTCACAAAGGCACTTTGTTGTATGGTAATGAGATTCGGGAGCCATGGTCAAAGGCAGTTTTCCATGACCTTGGATATTATCTTAAAGCTGAAGTTACACAAACTTATCAGTTTAAATCAGCTGATACTCTCAGGGTTAGAAACTTTAGGAATAAGCACGATATGTCTCATTAAGAGATTAGTCGAGGGTACTTGATTCAAAGAGCTGTATATTCGCCCAATGATTGTGGTAAAAACTAGCCGTTAAGTCCATCTAATTTGAGGGCTTTTGTTGGATCCAGCTAGAATGCTACTTGTTTCACTTCCTCCATAGTCACCGGAGCTGTCAATGTATCATTCATGTTCTCTTTTTATAAGGATGAAACATTAATCCAGTACTGGCTGAAAATTCCTAGTTTCCACTGAGTCGTATAATGCCTAATAGAAGATAGAGATGTGTTGCTTTAGCTAGTTAGGTTCCTAGCACCAATTTTGATCATCAACTCTCAACATTGAGATTTTGTTTCTTTATCGTCTCTGAATCATGGTGGCATGGAAATATTTTGTGTTTCTATCCCCCCATTTAAGCCAATCTATGTGAGATCGCATGCCCAAATATAGCTCCTCTTGCTTCCACAACTTTTCAAATTTCTCTATGATTTTTCCAGAAGCCTCTGAGTTTAAAGCACTAGCTCTATTGTATGTGAGTTTTGTGAGTCTCCTTTTTAACGATTCAATTCGGTGGTGGGCAATAGAGAACTTCCTCTTACTCTAATTTATCAATGTTGTTGTGGACCTTTTCACTTTGCTTGGGAAATCCTCATGTACCTCCTAATGGGTGTGCCTCCTTGCACTCAATATGTTCCAACCAACGCCCCTCAAATTTGAAACTCCTTTTGTTCCTTTTTAGTTAGTTTAGATTGAAAAGAAAGGAGTATTGGACTATGATCAGATCCTATGGTTGGCACTACATATGCCTCAACATTCGAAAACATCACTCTCATGTCCATGCTTTATAATACTCTATCAAGTCTTTTTTTCATCAACACATCCCTTATGTGTTATGGGATCATGTGAATGAACATCCCTTACTCTCGATATCCATCTCTAAGCAAAGCAACTAATCGCTGATAGTCCATTGCTCATCTTCCGACTTTCTCCCAATGGTACAAGACTTCGTTGAAGTCTCCTATGCAAACCCATGAAAGGTGATTGATGGCATGTATGTCTCGTAGATACTGCCATAGCCAATTTCTCTCTCAAAATTCAGTGGGGGCCATGTACAAAGGATACTCGAACCGTGTTTCCATTTCCTTAAACCCTGCAAGTCAGGTCAAAGAAGTCCTTCAATTTGTATTGATACCCAAAATCTTTTGCCCCAAATATCATTTATTGTATATTTGTAAGAAGATGGAATATGTTTCCTATCATCTGGCCACCATCTAGTCATGCCGGCCAGTCTCCCTCTTTCCCTTCTTCACTAAGCACACTATTTATGATTTTAAGGAAAAGGAAATCGAAACCTAAATGTTGGACACTTTCCTCTTTGGTGCACATTGTCACGCTTCGAACCTTGGGCATACACCCATCCCTCACCTTGGTCGATTTAATAGCGACGCCCCAGGACGCATTGTCTACCCTTTCATTTTATTATGCATGCGGAAGCATATAATTAATCCCTAAACAATAAAACAATGCGATAGAAAAGTAGGGTTATATTTTTCACAACTGAAAAACCACAACCATACTTTTATATAAAGCAAACTTCACAATATATTACAATACTACTCTCAAAGTCTGATCTAACACATATTAGTTCACACATAGGGTTTGCAAAACAGGGTGAGGTCTCAATCCTCGTTTGGGTCATACTCCAAATCCTCCTTTGAATTCTCCTCATGTTCCTCTTCAAGGTTCTCCTCTTCCAGCTCTTCCTCAGGTTCCTCCTCCTACTCTACAATCTCTCCTTCTTCTTCGCTATCGATGGAGCCCACAGCCAAGTACACGGGAGTGTCAGGGTCACTCTCAAGCTTAGGATCTTTGGCATCGATCACCGCTTCATCTTTGGGATCTACAATCCCTTCTCTAAACGCTGCCTCTAAGATGAATATAGGCACATCACCTTCCGGTACGAGACCCTCTCTTCGTCCATCATGGTAGTGACAATACCACAACCTATACTCATGGGGCACTAGGCCATCTCTACCCATGTCAACCCAAATGGTGGATTTTACCAAAATGTACTCTAGACCTTCCGGGTGGGGGTGTATTGGAAAGTGATGTCCTATCTCAGTGACCTCTTCGGAAATACCAAAAATGCATGGAAGGACGAGGAGGTGGAGGTGGAGGTGCTACCATCTAGGGACCTAAAATGTGGTCCCACAACGGAGTGAGACTACGTTTCAGCAAGTTCTATCACATTAAGACTCGATTATGAAGCCAATACACTTTAGGGCTGCCTAAGCACCACACGAGTCAAAGGACATACCTTGGCATCAGTCCTTTCCTGCAAGTCAGCTCAATTCATAAATACCGACAGACATAGCACCCAATCAAATCAAATCAACTTATCGATCAATCAACCTAGTCGATTATATGTCATCATGACCATCTCTTGATCAGTACATTCAATACTATCTATAAAGTCTGACCATAGTCTAGGACTGCTCACCCAAAGCTGAAAATATAGATAATATAACTCTCCCAAAGTTAATAATATGGTATACTGTATATGCTCACCCAAAGCTGATAATTATTGCTCACTTAAAGCTGATAATATGGTATACTATATATATGCTCACCCAAAACTGATGGATTAGGGCCCCTAGCCGAAATAGTATACCATCTCAATCAAATAACCAACTCATCATTTTTATCATATTTGATTAAAATAGTCGTGTGTGGGTACACGGTCGGCCTTGGCCAAAATATCATAATTTCAAAATTAAACTTTCAATTGGCTTCAGTAGTCTAGAAATATAATTTTGGCGCTGTAGACCCACACCCGGTAAAATCTCAATTAATTATTAAAATTAATTAATTTAAAGATAAATTCATAAATTCACAATTAAATTGAAATCAGCACAATATAAAGCTCAATTAAATAAAAATATTACACTGCTGAAATCAACATAATTTTCCGGTCACCGATCATCCTGGTCTTACTTCTGGAAAATAATTAAATAAATAATTAATTAATTAATTATGAAAATTGTTAAATAATTGCAATAAATTCAATTTAGGCCCGTAATGCCTAATTGGACACCGAAACGAACCCAGAAAAATTCCAAGATTCGTTCAATAAATAATAGCATGAGTCTACTTACTAATGTCACTAACTAACCACCTAACATGCATCAGCAGATGATTAAATTAACTAATCTAATCTAATATATCCACCTAAACATGCTTAATTAATCTAATCAACCCCTAATCATCATTAGCATACTAAGAGAGGATTAGTGAGTTAAACTCACCTGTTTAACAAGCAGTTTGTTCAATTCGATGAGAACGTCATGGGGACGATTTTCTCCAAAGTGAGCCTAGGTTTCGAGGTCGGGATTGACCTCAAAATGGGCCTTGAAGCCACTATAAACCCTCTCTATTTTCTACTATGATCTTGCTGAAACGGAGGCCAATAAGTTTGATTTAAAGCGAGAAAGGACTGAGGAGGGTGGAAAGGGCCAAACCGGGCCTTGGCGAGGGCTTACCGACGAAGGAATGGCGAAGCTTAGCTCCGGCTAAGCTTGGCCAGGGGCTGAGACGCATGCTGGATGTAGGGACAGGTGAGAGGGAGTCATGTGTGCACTACGGCGAGGTGATGTGGGGGTGAGAACAGCATTCGCGGACGGTGCCGCGTGGACATGGCGAAGACAGCTGCGTGACACGGTGTGGACGGCTTTAACGGCTCCGGTGGCTTCCTTGGCTATTGCTGGTGTGCGAAAATGGAGGGAATGAAGGCAAGAGAGGTGGCCGGTTGGCTTGTGGAGGAAGAGAGGGAGACAAGGGCTCCACATGCCTTCAATTTCCTATTCTTTGTCCTCTTTGACCACCATGGCCACCAACTGCTCATTGGCTATCAATGAGCCACCAAAGCACACCCAACAACCCTTGAAATGGTCCATTTTGGCTAGGCATGGGAGGGAGCTACGAATTTGCAAGCTTTGGCTTCAATTGGACTCATAATCTCTTTTAATTCAATCCCAATTGGCCTTAATAAATTCTGTTATCGAGTCAATACTCAAATCGATATTTTTCCTCACCAATTGATCCATCTTGCACCCCCATAGTGTGACAAAAAAAACGATCCCAGTCTTTTTCTGAACAAAAACGGCTCTAGGATAACTTTTTCCCAAAAAGTCTCAAGTTGCTGAAAAATCTTTTGAGACTAAGTCAATGTTCCTAGAATTTATTGTGACATAAAAGAATCTTCAATTTTTGAAATCGGATTCAATTTCGCGTTAATTTAATTCATGCGCATTTTTAGAATGACATAGGCTACCGAGTAGGTTTTCAGAAATTTTAAGTGCAAATGATCCGTGATCAATTTTCTTCGAGCCACAATGAACCCACTCGACACATTGACAACTCTCAGTTGTCGTGAAAATCTCGATGATCCAAATACGGACATAGGGTACCAAAACAATAGAAAAATCAGTCTAGTGTCGGTCGACGAGAATTAGTGGTGTCACCCACGATTACCACACATTTCTGTCAAATCAACATATCCATGATCTTAGATCGATTTTTAACTGTGCTGTAATGGTCTTTAAAGATGAACACGGTTAAGTAGCCGATTCTTGCTCGAATTTTCAAGTCCATTGCCTTAAAATTTCTTAATGGCTTCCTTGGATAATCTAGTTATCTCAAGAGTGATCAGCTCGGAGAACAGCCCTATAGGCGCGTTGATGAAATGCCCAATTTATTTAATAAAAAACATAATCGAAAATTTGAGATGTCACACACACCTTTAAGGAAAGTGATCAAGCAAATGAGGAAATATTTCTGCAAATTGAGGTGATCTATAGAGTTTCTAAGGCTACTGTAAATGACAATTTTCGACCTTAAGAGAATGAGGAGACCATTTAATATGAGTGGTATCAAAAACCCTGTTTTGGACTGATGGTTTTATTAGTGATGGGCTTAAGGCCTGTCCACCCAAGTTGGGCCCAAAAAGCCCGGCCCACTGGAATACGGCCCGTGGATGGAGGGACGTATAAAAGGGAGGAGAGAGAGAGAGAGAACGGACCTGTTGGAAAACAGAAAAGCAAACGTACGTATTTTCTTCTCATGCTCTCTCTCTCTCTCCAAAGAAAGAAAAGGAAAAACAGTAAGCTCCGGCAACATTTTCCTTCCCTTCAAGGCGTCATCGGATCGAACAGGGCCAGATTCTCTTCCTCTATCGGCGTCGGTGTTTAATCTATGCTTAAAAGGTACGCTCGAATCCGTGGTGTGCTTTAGGATCGGTGATACGTGTTGTTTTTCCCAGGCTCGTCTTCCGCATTGATTTAGTTTTTCGATTTAGTGTCGAATCCACTTTTCGGGGATCCGTTATTCCCAACATTGGTATCAGAGCCCTAGTTCACATTTTCCCGACCTGTTTCATGTTTTTTGATTGATTTTTCGCGAAAGTAATTCAGCCGTACGGATCGGGGCGAGAAATCCCGACACTCGAGCACTGTTCGTCCATTTTTTCGAGTTTCTATGACTCGAAATAGATTTCTGAACACATAGGGTGAAAGGGCTCGTCGAGGCAAGTCCAGCGACAGGTCGTGCGCCGCCGGGCAACGCCGCACGCACCCACACGCGCGGCCAGAAGGCGCTGCGTGTGGGAGCGACGCGCCCGGAAGCGCTGGCTCGCCCAACGCGTGCGACACACGCGCCGGTCGGCGAACCGGCACGTGCTCGCCACCAGCCGGCGAACCGACACGCGCCGATCGGCGGACCGACGCATGCTGACGTTAGCATGACGTCACCCAACGGTCAGTAACCGCTGGGGTGACGTCATCGATGATGTTAGCACAACGACGGTTGACCGGGCAGTCACCGGCCGGCGACCCGACTGGCGACCCGACTCGACCCGCACCGCGGACGCCCGACATTCGTGCCGGCTGACGTCTGCGTGACGTCATCCCGCGCACGCGCGCGGCATGTGCCGTCGGTTCGCCCGAACCGGCCCGACCGGTCCGACGACCGACGACCTGACCGTTGATTGTTGACCAAAAAAAGAAAAAAGGGAAAAGAATGTGTTTCTTTTTCAATTAAGTCTATGTGGATTATTTGTGATCCCTTATTTGTTCTGCATTTGTTGCAGAAACAGTTCTGCATTTGTTGCATGAACAATGCCTCCCCTGAGGTTGCGCACACCTATTCGCGCAGTTACCGATGAACAAAAAGATAGGCTGTCTAAGTTAATAGCTGAACTGACTGATCGTCGATGGGAGAGTGGAGACTTAATTGATCATGTCCTTGAGGTCAATGGGAAAATTCAACAAGTCACATGGAATGGTCGTCTTATGCCACAGTCAGAGATGGTGCGATTTTTCATAAACACTCTTCCACCTAAATGGCAAGATGTGTTGAATCGCATATGGGATGTCAACGGAGCTGCTTCATATAAGAAAATTGTGATGGATTTTGTAAATGAATATTACTGCATTGTTACAAGGGAAAAGATCAAGAAATTGAACAAAAAATGATCTTTCCCAGTTCGTGTGCTGACTTTGTGTTAGTTGTATTGGCTGATTTATGTTAAGTGTGTTTTGTGGACATAATTATGTAATGTTTACTACCTAATTGTTGTTGATGTAGCAACCAATATCTTTGTTGTATTAGTTGAAAGCATTATTATTAGATTGTATGTCAATTATCTGTTGCTTTCTATTATTGCTGGTTGCTGTGGGTAGTTAATTGTGGGTAGTTATAGAAGTTTTTGTAACTTCATAGAATTTATTTTGCATAAGACAATTATATTATGATAGTTTTAAGTTAGGATTTTAGAGGATGATTGGAAACATAGTGACCTTTTGATTCTGAAGCCTTACTTGAAATTATTCATTAATATGATGGGTCTATGCAAATAGGGATGCATAAATGATAGGCATTAATAATTCGTGCATATATGTCTGATGTGCTCAGATCAATGGCTTCAGCCACGAAGAGCATAGTTGCCGAGCTGAACAAAGGTGAAAAGCTCAATGGTGACAACTATGAGATATGGCACATGAAAATCCAATATGTGCTGGAAGAGCAAGATGCACTTGAGGCTCTTAACCTGACCATGGTAGAACCTGAAGAAGGAAATACTGCACAGCACAAAAGAGATAAGGAAGCTTTTACTGCATGGAAACGAAAGAACTCTCTTGCTCGCATCACGTTGCTGAGCAATATGGAAAATGACGTCATGCGAGAGTTTAGGCGTTTTGACAATGCCAAGGAAATGTGGGAGGCATTGGCAGCTAGATTTGGTCATACTTCGATGACTAGACTGAGACAGCTCACTATTAGGTTTGATTCCTATAAGAAGCCTCATGGTCAGACCATGAAGCAACATCTTAGAAAGATGTCAAACATGATAAATGAGCTGAAAGATGCTGGCCATGTCCTCACAGATGAGCAGCAGGTACAAGCAATGATTCGTTCCTTGCCTCAGAGTTGGGAGCATATGAAGGTGCACCTGACCCATAATGAAAATATCAAATCTTTTGAGGATGCAGTGCGCCATCTTGAGCTGGAAGAGGACCGCCTCTTGGCGGCTAAGCTGGATGCTGAACTCTATCATGCTAGTTCTAGCTCAAATGGAGCTTCGAGCTCCAAGTGCAAACGTCCTAACTGGCTTGATAAAGGAAAAGGCAAGGAAGAAGGTCCTTCAGGGAAGAAACCCAAGTTTAACCAACATGGAAGAGGAAAGCGTCCTCGCATGAAAAAGCTTGCAATGGTGAAATGCTACAACTGTGACAAGAAGGGTCACTATGCTCGCGACTGTCGTGAGCCAAAGAAGGTATGCACCCCTTGTACTTTTCAGAACTTTGCTTTTGTGTCGAGTTCTGTGTTTTTAACTAAGTCTAATCCTTTGTGGACTGTGGATTCAGGAGCGACAGACTATGTAGCGAAGGATAGAGGATCCTTCGTGGAATTTCGACGAGTACCAACTGGAACTAAGTGGATCTATGTGGGAAACAACTCCAGAGCTGAAGTGAAAGGAATTGGCACATGCCAACTGAATATGCGTGGTGGATGCACTTTGTTCCTACATGATGTATTGTATGCTCTGGAGATTCATTGGAATTTAGTGTCTGTATTAGTGTTGGTTAAATTAGGTTCTAATATGAACTTCTATAGTAGATGTGTGAATTTGTTTTTGGATACAAATTACTATGGTTGTGGTTATTTTCTGGATGGTTTCATTGTATTAGATATTGATTATGTTAATGCAAATGTTTGTTATTCCCTTCTCACGTCTCCTAATAAATATGATAATGATGTGAAAGTGTGGCATGCAAGACTTGGTCACATTGGCCAACAGCGTATGGATAGACTAGCCAAAGAGGGCTTGTTGGGCAACATTGAAAAAGTCGATTTGCTCATATGTAAGCATTGCCTAGAAGGGAAAACGACAAGGAAACCATTTGGAAAAGGAAAAAGAGCTGAATTTCCTCTGCATTTAATCCATTATGATGTCTATGGTCCAATGAATGTGAAAGGAAGGCATGGGGCTGTTTATTTCATCACTTTTATAGATGATTACACTCGATTTGGATATGTCTATTTGATTTCTCATAAATCTGAAGCAATAAGTTGTTTCAAAAGGTTTATGAACCTGGTGGAAAATCAATTAGACAAGAAAATAAAAGCATTGAGATCCAATCAAGGTCGAGAATATTTATCTGATGAGTTCAGAAAATTATGTGATGAAAAATGAATAGAAAGACAGTTGTCTATTCCATATACTCCTCAACAAAATGGTGTTGCGGAGAGAAGAAACAGAACCCTACTGGAAATGGTTAGGTCCATGATGGCGCATGCTAACTTACCTATTACCTTTTGGAGTGATGCGTTGTTAACTGCTACCTATATACTTAACCGTGTGCCTTCCAAATCAGTTACTTCCACTCCATATGAGTTATGGACAGGTAGAAAACCGGACTTAAGTTTTCTTAAGCCATGGGGTTGTGCCGCCTATACACATGAGTCCTCTCACAAATTTGGGAAATTGGGTCCCAGAGGAAAGAAGAGTATTTTCATAAGGTACTCAGAACACTTGAAAGGATATGTGTTCATAGGTGAGCAGGAAAATGGGAGTATAACTGAGTTTGAATCACGAGATGTCACATTCTTAGAGGATGAATTTCCTAAGAAGGGCGAAATAGGGAAAGATTGTTCCCTATTTGAGACCTTGGATCAAGATAATGGTGTTAGTGGAGTTCGTCCAAGTGGGAGTAATATGAGAAGTGATGAATTGAATTCAACTCATTCTCAATTGCAATCACATGATGAGACGACATCATCATTACCTAATCCAAGTGGGAGCATGATGGGGAATAATGTGCAAAGTGCACAATCTCCCATACGGCGAACAAGTCGCCAAAGTATTCCCCGTCGACGTTTTAACATTGAAGGGGAAACTTTTATGGTTGCTCCACAAGATGAGGATGAGCCAAGAAATATTAATGAGACTCTGAATTGCCCTAGTAAGGAAAAATGGATTAATGCAATGGAAGAGGAAATGGAGTCAATGAAATCAAACCAAGTCTGGGAACTGGTTGATCTTCCGAAAGGACGCAGAGCTATTGGGAACAAGTGGGTTCTCAAAATAAAGCGAAAGGCTGATGACTCGATTGAAAAGCATAAGGCTCGCCTTGTGGCGAAGGGGTATAATCAACAGGAATGAATTGATTATGAAGATACGTTTTCTCCTGTAGTGAGATTTACCTCGATTCACATAATTCAGGCAATAGTAGCTAGTATGGATCTTGAGTTACATCAGATGGATGTAAAGACTGCTTTCCTCAATGGAGAATTAGAGGAAGAAATATATATGGAACAACCTGCTGGTTTCATAGTGAAAGGCCAAGAAGAAAAGGTATGTCGACTTTTGAGGTCGATATATGGTCTTAAGCAGTCATCAAGACAATGGTATATACGTTTTCATAATGCCATAATGGCATATGATTTTACGATGATTGATGAGGATCATTATGTATATATCAAAAGATCCAAGGATCAATTTGTGATCATATCATTATATGTTGATGATATACTGATTGCCGAAAGCAATATGGAGTTTGTTAATACTGTCAAGAGTTGGTTGTCTTCCAACTTTGAGATGAAGGATATGGGTGAGGCTGCATACATTCTTCGAGTTAAGATTTCAAGAGATCGTTTGAAGAGATCGTTATCTCTTTCGCAAGAAACCTATATAAATAAGGTTCTTGAACGATTTCGTATGCAAGATTGTAAACCCATAGACACTCCTATTGCAAAAGATGAAGGATTGAGCCATAGACTGTGTCCAAGGACTTCACAAGAGAAGGAACAAATGAAACATGTTCCTTATGCTAGTGCTGTTGAGAGCTTGATGTACGCTATGATGTGTACAAGACCCGACATATGTTTTGCAGTTAGAATGGTGAGTAGATACCAATCCAATCCAGGTCCAGCACATTGGAAGGCCGTTAAGAGAATACTAAGATATCTGAAGGGAACTACTGATTTCAAGTTGAATTACCAAGGAAATGATCTGCGACTTGAAGGCTATTCAGATGCTGATTGGGGAGGAGATTTAGATGAAGGAAATCTACCTCAGGATTTGCTTTCTTACTGAGCAATGGCGCCATATCATGGAGTAGTAAGAAGCAAACGTGAATAGCCTTATCCACGATGGAAGCTGAGTTCGTGGCATTATCAGTAGCAGTACAAGAAGGAGTTTGGCTTAAGAAATTTTTGGATCATTTATGTGTTATTGAGAAAGCTGCAAATCCATTATTGGTTAATTGTGATAGCCAAGCAGTTATAACGTACACCAAAGATCCAAAATATCATGGCAAGACCAAACATATAGATACCAAGTATAACTTTGTCAAGGATATGGTTGCATGAAAGGATGTGAACTTGCAGTACATATCTACGCATAGAATGATAGCAGATCCTATGACAAAGCCAATACCTAGAGATGTGTTTTGTGGTCATGTAAAATCTCTAGGATTGCGTAGAGTCTGATGTATTGGATTGTAATTTCCCTGAGTTGTTCACATTTATGAACTAGTGTTGTTTTATTATTAATGCCTATGAATCTTTGTTTGATCTTAATGCATCTTAATGCTCAGTGCATTACTTTAAGTTGAGAAAGTATGTCGAACAGATAAAAGATTAGCCCACTCACACGGGTAATCGCCTCTATTTACTGTGTGATAAATAGAGATGAGACTGTTTTTAAGCTTATTATCTAGGTGATAATCGAAAGCTCAAGCTTAAAATACGTATGTCGCCTTAACTGAGTGTTAAGATGAGGACATAATACTTACTATGTCCGAAAGTAAAATACCCCACATATTTTACTTTATCTGTCTAAGATGCCGATGTGAGTTCGATGAATTTTGTAAATGAGTAGATACGTGAACTCAAGTTAGACATTGGGTATGTCTGAACTATCATCTGTACGGTATTGAAAGGTGTAGACATACGCTCCATGGGAAAGGAGTTAATACCGTAATACGTATTTCATACTACGTATGCATAAGCCGACCAATAAGAGTGGCAAAAAGTTTGATCTCAACTTTTATGACGTGTGAGACTCTTGAGAAAAAGAGTTCCTCAAATTTTAGTGCCCTCATGACTTTTACTTATTCTCAAGGTTTCTATTTAGTGTTTGCTATCTTAGGATGTTGCCAATGGTCATGAGTTGATTTGATCTAATGGGACATTTCTAGAAAAGCAAGCTGAACTGAAATTGAGAGTTTGAAGGAAAGAAAAAGATCGATTTTGGGGAATCACATTGTAGTTTTGTATTCACTAGTTGACCAATTATGACTGTCTTTGGGATAATTATAATTGTGAATACAATATATATATATATATATATATATATATATATCATGTTTAAAAGAGATCCAGAGAGATATAAAATGTGATCGATCGATCTAGGGTACTGCATACTAAATCTACTCAAAGCGTGACGCCCATTATGAGCTGCTATATATTCCTAACAGATGTATAGCAATGAGCTCTCAAAGTATGCTGGTCGCACGGATTATTCACCGGTATGAATGTTGAAGAGAGGTAAAGAGAATCATGTTCGGCCCACCATGTGCGAGTGGGAGATGATGGTTTTATTAGTGATGGGCTTAAGGCCCGTCCGCCCAAGTTGGGCCCAAAAAGCCCGGCCCACGAGAATACGGCCCGTGGATGGAGGGACATATAAAAGGGAGGAGAGAGAGAGAGAACGGACCTATTGGAAAACAGAAAAGCAAACGTACGTCATTTCTTTTCACGCTCTCTCTCTCTCCAAAGAAAGAAAAGGAAAAACAGTAAGCTCCGGCAACATTTTCCTTCCCTTCAAGGCGTCATCGGATCGAACAGGGCCAGATTCTCTTCCTCTATCGGCGTCGGTGTTTAATCTGTGACTTAAAAGGTACGCTCAAATCCGTGGTGTGCTTTAGGATCGGTGATACGTGTTGTTTTTCCCGGGCTCGTCTTCCGCATTGATTTAGGGGTTCGATTTAGTGTCGAATCCACTTTTCAAGGATCCGTTATTCCCAACATGGACGACTCTTAGCTATCCCCTTTTTTACCACCAAATCAAACCACGTTAATTATATATTTCTCAAAATATAAGAATAAGTCTATGAGAAGTCTTAAAACTTATAGAGAAAGTGCAATTTAGTTTTAAACATTTATAAAATTATAATCAATAACTAAAACTTGCTCAGCCGGTGCAATCAAATACTTTTGTTAATGATGTCCAAATTAAATAAGGAAAAAATTTGATATTGGTATTTTTTTCAATATATTTCAAAAACACACAGTACTAATGTGGCGTTAAGTGGGCTCTACACCAGAAAACATACCAAAAATTAAAAGAAAAACCCAAGGCTGAAACATCAGAAAAAGAGTAATGGATTGAAGAAGGGACGAAGAAAAATGGTTGTGAGCTTGAAGATCTTCTTCAACCTTGAAAACACACACCACCACTATAATCATCACACGATCTTATCATAGTGGCTTCGTTTAGAAAGAATATGACCAAAGAATATTCCTCCTTGTGTGACAAAATATTTTATCTCTGTCCTTCATGCCGCGTTTTCCTCGTGCCCCTTCTTCTTTATATCTTTTAATTTTTTTTCTTTTTTAAAATGGCTATTGGCTGAACGTGTTCCTGTTCAGCAGTGGATGGATTGTGTTTTTTGAGCATGCCTCCGCTAACCGATGAGTATTCCTGTGCTCTTCACTGTTTTTCCTTTGATTTCTCCATTTTCTGATTGATAAGTATTGTTTGGACGTCAGTCCATCTTGACTTCTGAGAAATTTCTGCAATTCCCTAATCTAGGATTCTAAATTTTTCTTCTTTTTTTTTTTTGGTCAGTCCTACTCTATTCCTACTCTACACTCACTCTCAGACTTTTGTCCTGCCTCTTGCAGGACGTGGGAGTCGAAACCCACTCCTGAAACTTACGCGTCCCCACCCCATCCCCCCTAAGAATGTGGGGATTTGAACCCCTCACCTCCCCCTTCCATGTTGGAAGGGTGGCCACTGGGAATTTTTCTTCTTCCTTATGTATATTTCTTTTCTGCTTTTCAGATTCATTGGCTAACCCGATTCATTAACTTACGTCCAAGCTTTTGCAATCTCACTGCGAACACCATCAAGCCCAATGCCCATCTCTTTTTGCAGGCCAAGGACTATTCGTCCAACAGAGCAGGTGACAAGGACACCGGTACCTCCACCCCACTCCTTGCAAGATGCGAGGGCTAGTCGACCCACCCCCTCAGCGTTAGGCCAACTGCGAGATTGGGACGACATGGAGAACCACGTAACGAATGACACGCCCCATGTCAAGGACGGTACCAAGGACTTCATGACCTCAAATGAGTACTAAAGAAGTGACCAAAATCCTTGCCTCTCTTCTGACGCTCCGCCTAGCTAAGGCTCCTGGGTCCTTTGTGTTGACCCGCTTTTTGTAGTTCTTTCCTTGTGCAGGCCACAGTTGTTTGTGTGCCCTTCCCTTTCTCATTGCTTGTTTGCTGGCCTCCTTGTTGCCATTCCGCTGCATGTGGTCCTCTTGCTTTGTATCCTCATCGCAGCTTCTTTTTCCCGCCCACCCCCTCAGCGTTAGGCCAACTGCGAGATTGGGACGACATGGAGAACCACGTAACGAATGCCACGCCCCATGTCAAGGACGGTACCAAGGACTTCATGACCTCAAATGAGTACTAAAGAAGTGACCAAAATCCTTGCCTCTCTTCTGACGCTCCGCCTAGCTAAGGCTCCTGGGTCCTTTGTGTTGACCCGCTTTTTGTAGTTCTTTCCTTGTGCAGGCCACGCTTGTTTGTGTGCCCTTCCCTTTCTCATTTCTTGTTTGCTGGCCTCCTTGTTGCCATTCCGCTGCATGTGGTCCTCTTGCTTTGTATCCTCATCGCAGCTTCTTTTCCCGCCCACCCCCTCGGCGTTAGGCCAATGCGAGATTGGGACGACATGGAGAACCACGTAACGAATGCCACGCCCCATGTCAAGGATGGTACCAAGGACTTCATGACCTCAAATGAGTACTAAAGAAGTGACCAAAATGCTTGCCTCTCTTCTGACGCTCCGCCTAGCTGAGGCTCCTGGGTCCTTTGTGTTGACCCGCTTTTTGTAGTTCTTTCCTTGTGCAGGCCACAGTTGTTTGTGTGCCCTTCCCTTTCTCATTTCTTGTTTGCTGGCCTCCTTGTTGCCATTCCGCTGCATGTGGTCCTCTTGCTTTGTATCCTCATCGCAGCTTCTTTTTCCTGCCCCCCCCCCCGCCACCCCTCCACTCATTGCGATTTTCTCTCTGAGCGCAAGCTGGTGCCAAGCCCCCTTTGCTGTACAGGTGTATAGCGTTTTGCAATAGTTAATATATCTCTTATCTTTACCAAAAAAAAAAAACTATCAAACTTAAGTACAAGTGCTTCGTGCCTTTGGGAAAGAAGCGAGTGAGTGCTTCTAAGAGAGCGAGGGACTCAGCCATTGGCGCAAACGACATCC
The DNA here is from genome assembly GCF_016545825.1 of Eucalyptus grandis. Taxonomy (NCBI): domain Eukaryota; kingdom Viridiplantae; phylum Streptophyta; class Magnoliopsida; order Myrtales; family Myrtaceae; genus Eucalyptus; species Eucalyptus grandis. The sequence continues at coordinate 18,484,746 of NC_052620.1, forward strand.
AAGTCAATTGGATCGCTTTGGATTAGAGGATTTCGAAGGGTCATCTCTGGCCAACGAGATGACTCAAAGTACTGGAAAGTGTTGGTGAAATTTCAATTTGGATCGGAGGTTTCCGCTTCGTTTGGGCTGTGGCTTGGGGCCTCTTCCGCAGCCCATTTTCAGTGCTTATCTCAGGCCATCAACAGGTCGACAACATCGAAATCGAAATCCACTGGCGGCAAGCAAACAAATAAAAACATCAGTGAAATTTAATCGAAATCAGAGAATTTCGCTTTGTTTATCCGTGGCCCGGAGTCCCTCTCGGTGGCCTACTTGTGGCCTAATCTGAGTAAACAGTCTGCGGCCACCTTCCACCAGATGTGGTCCAAAACTGGCCCCAACGATTCAATGTGTAAAAGGTATAAGTGGTTGGAGATCTTTCGATTTGGCCCATGGGAAGCCGAACGAAACAGATTGTTGCTCAGCCTTTTTTTTTGGCCCATTTAAAGGGCTGAATGTGTGGCCGTCCCTCTAACTCTGGTAGTTTAATCACCCCACCCACTGTTTTTATTAGTTATGCACCTTGAAGTGCTAAGTTTTGATTTATTTTGAAGCAAGTTCATTTACCACACATAGGTCTCTAGGCCCGGACATGGCTAACATGTGGCCGGTTTATTTTATTTCTTCTTTCCTTTGATGTATTTGGTTTCAAAAGAGTACTTTGAAAACGACTCTTGTCCATCAAAATGTTAAAAAAAAAAAAAAAGTTAGATAATATGAAAATAAACAAAAACAACTTTACCAAAAAAAAAAAAAAACAAAAAAACAACGTTATGTACATAACCCAGCAAAGAAAAAAAAGAAAGTTATATAATGGGAAATAAAATTGTTTCTTATTTTGATATATCAATATCACTTTCCAATCATATTCAGAGTAACAATTTATAGGTAAAAGAAAGAGCCGTTAAGAAATAATTATAAATAAATCAGTAATTATCAAATAAGATGACCATTATATGGCTGTTATAAAAATAATAAAGAGCTTATGAAAAAATAAATTAAACATTATAAAGAAGTCAGAAAGTCGTTATACGACTGTTGCAAAATCATTACAAAAAATAATGAATTTCATGGCGGTCATAACTTTTAACCAATATTTTAAAACTATTAAAATATCCAACACAAACAAAGTTGAGGATGGAGAGCTATTTTGTCTTTAAACTTCATCGTTTGAGAAAAAGATGGGATATCCATTTCAACAAAGAAATGACAACACAGTCAACTGGAATTCCAATTTCATGATTTCAAATTTGATGGCTAAAATTTCTTTGAATTTAGAGTGGTAGTGAAGTTCGGCAAGCAAAATAATTCACTCTTACATTTATGGATGCATTTCTTTTTATCAATTTCTTTAAGCAAATCTATTGTCCAATATAAATAATTGGCATTTGTTTTCAGGATTCGTTGGCCATCAAAAGGAATTTGCAATGAGAGAAGATGTTGTAACTTCTCATTATTGGGAAAGATGTTGTGACATCTCATTTAACACTTATATTGTTGTGGTATGCTCCTTTTTCCATATAGGTGGTATTCTTTTTCAAGATTTTTTTGCAAGAGACGCATGACTCTAGAGATTTTTTGGACGCAATCTTTAAGGTAATCGACAGTTTCAAAAAATAATTAAACATCCTTATGAGAAAGATTCTCATCAGGGAATTTTGAGGTACTTATTCTATATTATCATTAGGGTGGTATCTCCCATTCTTGAGGTGCATGCCCAGAAAATCCATTTCATTGTGTACAACAAACATCTTTTTTTCTGTTTTCTTTTTGAGAAATCATGATGCATATTGGAGCACAAGATCTGCAATGTGCTTCAATAATCTGCAATAAAATTCTTCATTTGGGCTAAAAAGGGTAGTGTCATCGATATAAATTAGGGCATTTGCCATAATTGTCCGAAAATCTTCCACATAGTCTTTTGGAATAATGATGGGGAGAAGAATTTCTTAAACAAATGGATCTCAAAAGAAGAAGATAAAATTGAATAAAATGTCAACATGCATGTTTCAGAAAAGTAATTTTTTTTTTTTTGTGTTCTTATTTTTCATAAGTTAATGTCGTTGTAATGTTTCATAAAATAAAATATCCTTTTAAGTTATTATAATACAAATTTGAATTAAGTGGATGACTGAGTACTAACATCACATCTTGAAATAAGTATATAGTTAGAAGTATGAATATTATTCATCCAGTAGAATGTACTTCTCTTTTTATCTTCATTTTGAATTAATTGAGCAAATTATGAATTCCCATATATCTTATATTATTCATTTTATTCCTATCTTAAAATCATTGTGATATTTATATCGTAAAGTATAGATGTTTTGAAAAATATAATAATTATATATTTCAATTATTTGATCTCTTTTAGTTTTTCTTTTCAAATTTAGAATTAATGAGAGAAAAAACTAAAAAAGATAAATGTGTTCGTAAAATTCTAAACGCAAGTGAACGTGTCGAACAAGTAATATAATGATGAGAAAAAGTATCATCCCACGGAGATCAATGATTAATAAACCAATTAAATACTAAAATAGACTAATTCTAAAATTTATCTAATATATCAAAATATAATTAAGAATAAATTAAAAACGAAATTTGTAGACTAAATGGAGTAAATCAATCAGATAAATATGTTGGAGCATTCGATTTCACCATAACCAGTAAATATGAATTTCAGATTGTTGTGAATACAAGAACGATATCAAACATGTGATAGCGGAATTTCCTAATCTATTTACTATCAGCTTATTAATCAACTATATCTCTATGTGAATTAAAATAAACATGAGTACATTAAAAATTATGAATATTTCCGGCTTACAATGAGTCTTTTAAATCACTTTATCATCGAAAGCTACACAAATAATGCGGTATATCTCTATCCACGTTTAATTTATGGTTATATATTATAATGAGTAATTGCATATTATCACTTCTTAGTCTCAAACATGCACATCAGATCATTCAAGTAGTGGCCAGTCACTCAAAAACATTAAGCACAATAATATATAACTCACATGAATGAAATCAATTATAAAACATAAAAATCATGAAATTCACATTATTATGGTTAGGCTACATCGTAGCCCTAACAAAAGAAAATTAGAACATAGTAGAAGAATAAATAAAAATATAAATCAAACCCAGCATCTTGAATCAAAGAATAAGAATTTTGTCACCACTTTTGTCTTCTCTTCAAAATACTTGGAAAACTCTCAGAAGAATGAAAAAATGATTTAACAAAAACCTAACTACTCTCTCTCTCTCTCTCTCTCTCTCTCTCTCTCTCTCTCTCTCAATGTTCTCCCATTTAGAGGATATATCCAAGCTCCAAGCAATTGCACAAAAAAAAAAAAATCAGGGAGTAAATTAGATGATTCTGATTTGATATCTATCTTCCACTGCTTCTTGATTTGAATTCCTGATTTTTTTTTTTTTTGCCATTATTTTCCTTATATTCTCTATCTCATTATTCTGCATAAACAAGGAAAATTCGAATACTTAGAAGGAAATCCAAATATTTTCTTATAGATATTGCATTAATTGTTGCCTAAAATAGGTAAAATAAATCTATTTTTATAGAGTTATCAAAATGTAAGTGAATAAATTGAGATACTTTCTCATTGTCCGTCTTTTCTTCAAAATTGAACTTAATAAGAAATAACAAAATTTGGGGAAGACAATTCAATAAATCAATGTTTATTAGTCGAATGTGAGTCATATGGCAAACAATGTCATGCACCTTTCGATGTAATGATCATGGAGGCAATGTGAAGTGTCATATGGCGAGAATATGAGCAAACACTCTCTTACCATTAAAAATGGGCTGGGAATTAAGTTTAAAGCATGCAAATCTATTATTAGAGAGGTGGGGGCCTACAATGATTGAATATAGGATCCCCTATTCGAATACTACAATGAAATGTCTAACCTAAAAGTTTTAACTATTAGATCATAGCGTCATTTGGTAATTAAACATTCTAACATGTAAAACTATAGAATACAAATAAGAGTCAAGAAATATTTGGACTTAACTCTACCCATACCATGTAATTTTTTGTCGAGCCACTACCAACAACCTATTTTAAAAACTTAAGTTTTATGGGTTGATGAACTCCAAAGGGGTTTAACGGACTGCATCACGAGTTGTCCCTCTTGCAAGTTTGCATTGGCTCTTAGTACGGGGCCCTCTTAAGCTTTGCTGATCACAAGTTGATTTTCTTGTTAGTTATGTTGTTATGTTTCTTTCTTTAGAGTCGTCACTAACATATAAAGGGCCGGTCATGGGCTTAGTGGGTCGAGACGAGGGGGGGTGCGGCGGGGGGAAAGACGGGCTTGAACCCATTATCGGTGTATGTTTTCTCTTTTATAAAATGTTCTGCATGCAATCCTTCTTATTTATCACAAAAACAACACAAAAATCTAAGTTATTATGCATGGGTATACAAACAATGAAAAATTCCAGTCAAGCAATAATAAAAGTAACAAAACACAATGAAAGAAATAACCTAAACTTATTGGGCAACATCGGCCCTGTTTGGTTCTACTTTGCAAATGAGCTTTGGGACTTTAAAGTCCCTTGGCCAAATGCAAACGCGTTTGGTTCGATTTTTTGGGTGACTTTGGTAAGATGCAATTACATCTCCAAATGACTCTAAGAGCCCTTAGTCCAAAGCAGGTCCGGAGGTCCTTTGGGAATTTGCATTTTCGGAATGCAAATTTCGATTACTGTTCACTTCGCAGTTACTGTTCATCCGTGAGGAAAACCACCGCATGAGGCCAACAAGGGGTCGTGCACGCTAGCAACCGCCACCTAAGGGTCGCCTGACCCCAGCGATTGTCACCGGACCTTAGGCGACAGCCACCCACCTCGGGTCGCCTAGCCCCAGCGATCGTCCGGGTGCCAGATCCGGTGGTCCAATGGCTGAACTTTAAAAAATATATATAAGTGTATTTTTGCTTTTTTAATTTAATAAAAGTCAATTACAAATATAAATTTTACCAAATGGTATTTTGGCCAAAATTGTTTCTCAATGCAAATTTTACCACATAATATTTGCATTTCGGAAAACCCCATTCACCCAAAGGTATTTGCATTTCTGCAAATGCATTCTCCAAAAGCCGAACCAAACGGGCCCATCATACATGGCCATCAAATGGGTGGGTCGGGTAGAGTTTGGGTCAAGTCAAAAATAGTTCAATCCATATTGACCCATTTAATCCATTTTAATCCATTTTCATGCAATATAAATTCAATAACCCATACCCAACCCGACCCATACTCAACCCATACCTAACGCAACTCATATTACCTAAAAACTTTAATATGTAACTCAATTTAGGTTAATCCACTCTTACCCATTTAATTCACTTTAAGCTCTTACATATATGTTAGTTGAATAAAAACTTCACATCAAATTTAAAGAATAAATTAAACAATAAAAAGTTAGTAAATAAAATAAAAAAACTTGAAAAACCTTTAACTAAACTTAAGAAAGCTTATTTCTTATGATATATATATATATATATATATATATATATTTAAAAAGGTTGGCATTTCTAAAGCACTTTAATGCAATACAAAATGGACAATTTTTATAATTTAAAAAAATGAAAAATTGACTTTTAATTATTTTTATTTTTTTTAAATCTAATTTTTTTTTCATTTTAAATATATAATTTTTATTTATTATTTTCCTTCTTCTTTTCTTCTTCTTCTTCGTTGGTCCTCAACCATGATGTTAGTCGACGACCGACCACCGGCCAAATCAGCAAGATCGAGCTCACCCGATGTTGGCGAGGCTCAAGCCTCGCCAAATGTCGACAAGGCCTCCACCTCACCAGATTAGTGAGCTCAAGCTCACTCAACACTAACAAACTAGAGTTTCACCAGATCAGCAAGGCTCAAGCATTGCTAGATTGGCAAGATCAAGCTCAACCGACGTTAGCGAGTTCGAGTCTCGCCAAATCTGGTGAGCTTGAGCCTCACCATTCATCGACGACCTCGAGCTCGCTTAAGGATTATGAGCTAGAGCCTCACCTGGCTAGTCGCCGACCGTCGTTGTGCCGACCACTGGCTAAGGAAGGAGGATGAGGAAAGAAAAAGAAAAGAAAAAAGAAATGTAAAATATAAATATAATTTTGATTTTTATAAAAAAATTATTAAGTTAAAGTGTGCGGCTTGGGTTGGAAATGGTTCCAAGTCCAACCCATTTAAGACCCGTTTATCTTAAACTTTCAATTTTTAAACACATTTAACTAGTTTCTTTAAAATGTAAGTGATCCAGATATAACCCATTTATGATTTAATTGGGTCATATGTGGGTTTAAGACCCATTTTAACACCTCTATGTCTTGTTATTAAGCCTTGGGATAGAACCCATCAAGATATGCATTGAAAGTAAACTCGCATAAAAATATATTAATAAATATGGCTATCATAATCTAAGTGATGAAGATAAATACAAAACAAGATGCGACAAAACTAGTAATGAATTAGCTAGGCCCACGATGCAACAATCACCTAAATGCAATATAAATATTATTTCTATTAGTTTCTTTATTTTTATCCTATTTTATAATATATAAACTAACTAAATATTTCCGATGAAATAAAACTAATTAATTATTTATAAGCAAAATAAAAACTATGTGCTAAAACAAAACTAGCTGAGAAAAAACTGATCTTCCAACGGAAGAAAATATCAGTAGAAACGGATACTTTATCTCGATTTTTCTCTACTGAATATGCTGTTGAGTTTCTTTTTAACAATCCCTTCTGTTTTCTCAAAGTAGACAATCCAGAAAAGAACAAACCTACCACTCAAACTCTGATAACCGTTGTTTTCCTTTTTAAAGCTCACACTCTCGACGTCTCTCTAATATGGCCAGACCACTCAATTTTTTATTTTTGTTTTCCAAAATCACGGTGATTAGGTTTTTGAAATCCTTTCAGTTGAATGATCTTTTTCTCTTTATTTTTTGTTGGAGAAAACTCTTTTATTGTTTAGAAGTTGACAAAACATTTCCAGAAAGTCTAGTCTGCAGACTTCTAAACTCTAGCGTCAAAATCTAAAGACCGTCAGACTTTAGGTTCAAAGTCTATCCGTACTGACGATTTCTAAACTGAAGAATGAAGACTTATCTAAATGTGAGATTATCTATATTTCTTCAAGGATTCGACTCGTATGGCCTACGGATGACCTTATAGCTGAATATAACACCTATATGATTGATTATCTTTATTGGAAACAATTTCGATAATCAAATCTTTTGAAGACGAGTAAACTTAGAAAATTATACTTATGGAAATTGAGATCCTGATTGTATAGGCGAACATGATTGACGGGCTTTCACCTTAATCTTTAAACGACTCGAGATCTCCTTGATTGATTATGTCCAACAAGTAGATTGGAAGAATTCTTTTGGAAAGTGCCAATGATTATAAAGGCATGAATGAGTATTTAAGGTGGACTTTCTAGTTGTTCGATAGAGTGCATGAAAAAAAAAATTCAAAGTCTGAAGCTTCCTAGTTCCTTGCATCATTCAATGAGCTCAAATTGTTTTTTTTTTTTTTTTTTGGTAAATGGTAAGAACACTGAGCTCAAATTGTTTACAAAAGAGAGATTTACAAAAGAGAGATACTTCTAGTTAAATTCTGTGAGAGACTAGTAGAGACTTTTCACTACGAAGTTGAGATCGCAAGAATGTAAAATCTCTTTTGAATTCTTAGTGAAATCCAGCTAATAGGCTGTCAATGCGGGAGAGTGGACGTAGGCTTGATCTAAACCGAACCACTATAAATCGTGTGTTCTTATTCTCTTACCTCAACTCCTTTATTTTGATTGATGGCTTTTTTTATTTGTTTAAAACTATTAAAGTCTAAATTCATCTGTGAATTTTTACAAACAACTACTACTTCTAAATTTTGTGAGAATTGTTATTACACCTATTCACCCCCTCTAGGTGTCATTACTTATCATTTCAATTGGCATTAGAGCATGTGTGCTCATTTTACCGAAGTGTTTTTACTTATGAGCTAAAGATCTATGGCTAGTATTTTGGCTCTAAGATTGGTTGAAGGCCAAAGCAACACCAGACCTCCTTACTTTAATGGAAAGGAATACAACGTGTGGAAAAACAAGATGAAGGCGTTCCTAAGATTGAAAGATCCCCTAGAATGGGATGTGGTAGAAAAAGGAATCAATCCCAAAGCTACAGAAAGAGGAAAAGAAGCCAAGAAACAAGCTCTTGATTCTAAAACTATCTACTCTTTATATTGTGTTTTATTTCCTACAAAGTATAATTAAATTTCTTCCTGTGAAACAACAAAAGAAGTTTGGGACAGATTGCACGTTACCTATGAAGGAACTGATCGAATAAAGGAAACAAAAATCAATATTCTACTCGGACAGTATGAAGCCTTCAAGATAAAGCCTGGAGAATCTATCATTGATATGTTCAATCATTTCACTGAAATCATGAATGGATTAGCATATCAAGGACAATCAATCTTAGGACCAATGAAGGTCAATAAGCTGTTGCGTAGACTCTCTAAAGACTGGAATCACGTAAAGACTTCAATTAGAGAAACCCAGAGGATCATGCCTCTTTCAGTAGATGAACTTGTTGGCACACTTTAATCATATGAAGTGGAGTAGATCAATGAGAAAGAAGATCTTAAAGGTAAAAAAAATCAATTACTTTAAAATCTAAAATGATTCTGATGATACAGATTCAGATGATGAAATTGACGATGAAGAACTAGCGCTTATGATTAAGAAGTTCAGGAAGTTGAATAGAAAGGAAAGAAGATTCAACTAGAAAAAGCAGAGAACTCAAAGATACCAAAACAAACCAACTGAGAACGATGAAATCAACAAAGATGTGATATACTTTGAATGCAAGAAAAATGGACACATCAATCTCAAATGTCCTTTGTTGAAGAGAAAAAAAAAAGGAAGAACTAAGAAATACAAAAAGGCTTTCAAAGCAGAGACATGGAGCGATACCGAATGTGAGGAAAGTGATGAAAATTATGCCAACATATGTTTAATGATCAATTCAGAGTTAGACTCAGACAAGGAAGTTGAGGTTAGCAATTTAAAAATTCATGTTAAAGTCTCAAAGTATATAGATGAACTCTATCCTAGTCTGAAAACATCTCTTAAAAGGACTTCTGAGCTAAAAAAAAAAGAGAATTCAAAACTAAGGCAACAGGAAATTCTTTGGAAAGAAAAGTTTGAAAGTATGGATAAAGGTTTTGTTGAATCGAAAGAAAATTTAGATTCTCTTTCAAAGGAAAATACCTTTTTGAAACAAGACATCTCAAATATCACAAAAAGATTTTTAAAAGGATCTAAGAAGTTAGAGAAAATTATTTCTATACAAAGACCTTGTTTCAACAAATCTAGTTTAGGTATGACTCCAGAAACTATTCATTTAATTGATTTTCCTAAAGTTAAAGAAAGAATCAAACAAAGACCTACCAAGGCATTTTACAAAAATTACTTTCAAAGAGTTTTTGTGAAACTTGTTGGCCAAAATACTCTTAAATATTCAAAGTGTAACGGCTTAGAACATTTCGAGAAGAATTGTCCCAAGGTTTGGAGACCTGTTAAGAGAGATTGGGCAAAGACTGTTTTTAATACTAACTCTCCTGGACTTAAGAAAATATGGGTACCAAAGAAAGCTTGAGTTCCTCTTTTGATCACGGGTCACTATGAAGAAGAATATCAAATGGTATTTGGATAGTGGTTGTTCAAGACACGTGACAGGAGATTCGAGCTGTTTTATTAAGCTTGTTCAATTAAATAGTGGAAAAGTCTCCTTTGGTGAGAACAACAAATGAAGAATTGTTGGATGTGAAACCATGAAGATTGGAAGCCTAACTATCGACAATGTATCCTTGGTGGAAGTACTTAAATATAATCTACTCAACATAAGTCAACTTTGCGATATTAGATTCGAAATTAATTTCCAAGAAGGCATCTATTCGGGGACAAGTAAAGATCTCTATCAATCCTTTATTGGAAGAAGACATGGGAACATTTATCTTCTGAACATAAAACCAGAAAGTTCTCAGTGTCCTATTTCCATTCAAGATGAAGCAAATCTTTGGCATCGAAAGCTTGGTCATGTCAACATGAAGCAGATTGCCAAGATTTCATCCAAGAAGCTTGTTCATGGTCTTCTCAACATGACTTATCAAAAGTCTGAATTACGTACTCCTTGTATTTTGGTAAAATAGGTTAGAAGTTCTTTTAAACCTATAAATCAAGTTTTTACAAATCGAGCTTTACAGCTTCTGCATAAGGACCTCTTTGGACCAACTAGGACTCAAAGCATTAGTGAAAAAGATATTGTCTAGTAATTGTGGATGATTACTTTCAGTTTACTTGAGTTTATTTTCTGGCAAATAAGTCTAAAACACTCTCTCACTTTTCAAAGTTTGCCGAGATAGCTTAGAATGAAAAAAAGGATATGATATTTCAAGCATACGTACAGACCATGGAGGTGAGTTGAAAATCAAGACTTTGCAAAGTTTTGTGATAAATTTGGTTTCCAGTATGTTTTCTCTTCTCCATATTCTCTAGAAGAAAATGGGGTTGTGGAAAGGAAGAATAGATCATTGCGAGAGATGGCAAGAACACTTTTAATTGAGTGCAAAATTTCCTCTCAATTTTGAGCTAAGCAGTTTCTACAGCTTGCTACATCATCAACATAATATTATTGAGACCTATTTTAGAGAAAACTCCTTATGAAGTGTATAAAGGGAAAAAGCTAAATGTTCTTACTTTCATATGTTCGGCTGTAAGTGCTATGTCTTTAAGAATGCAAATGATCGAACTAAGAAGTTTGAAGAAAGAATAGACGAATGAATGTTCTTTGGCTACTCTACTTCAAGAAAAGCATACAGAGTATTCAACAAGAAGACTCTATCTGTGGAATAATCTATGAATGTTAAGTTTCAAAAATCTATGTAGAATCAACTAGATTAGACTCAACTTGAAGAATCTAAACCTACTCTAAACTTTACAAAATCTACTTCACCTGAAGTGGCTCAGACCACTGGAGATAAATTTCAAGTAGACCAAGACGATTCAACTGAAGCAAAGAATCAACAAACTCTGAAACCAATAAGCAATTGGAAGCATAGGTCAAGTCATCCCAAGGAACTCATCATTGGTAGCATTAATGAAGGAATTCGCACCAGATCCAAAAGGCGAGAAGAGTCTAGTGCTTTAGCACTTATTTCTGAAATAAAACCCAAAAGTGTAGAAGAAGCCCTATGTGATGAAAGCTGGATCGAAACTATACAAAAAGAGCTCAGACAGTTCAGCATCAATGATTAGGAGCTAATTCATAAACTTAGAGGTAAGTCTATTATAGGAACTAAATGGCATTTCAGGAACAAGGTGGACGAGAAATGAAAAGTGGTTAGAAACAAAGCAAGACTCGTGACCAAAGGATATACGCAAGAAGAATGGACATACTATGATGAGACCTATGCATCAGTAGCGAGGTTATAAGCAATTAGATTATTACTTGTTTTTGCTTGCTATAAAAAATTTAGGTTATTCCAGATGGATGTAAAAAACGCATTCCTAAATGGATTTATTCAAGAAGAAGTCTATGTGGAACAATCTCATGGTTTTGAAGATCCAAGAAAGCCAGACTTAGTCTTCAAACTGAAAAAATGAAAGAGCTAGTATGAGCACCTAGAGGGGGTGAATAAGTGCAAAGGCAAATTTTGCAAAATATAGTATAAAAAGTTTCCTTTTAACCAGGGTCTAATTGACAATAGACTTTGCAGAAAGAATCAGACTTTAACAATTAAGTAGAGTTACGAACAAAGTAAAAGAGTTCAGGGAAGAGAATAAGAACACAAGATTTATAGTGGTTCGGCTTAGTCCAAGCCTACGTCCACTCTCTCGCACTGACAGCCCACCGACTGGATTTCACTATGAATCAAAAGAGTCGTTACAGTATCATGTCATTGATTTCACAATGTAGGGACTCTGCTACACTTCCTCAAGGTCTCACAAGAATCTAAACTCTCTTTTGAATACAAATTTACACTCAACAATTGTATTAGTAAAGAACAAAGAGTTTCAGACTTTGGAATTTATCTATCACGCACACACTTGAATAACTGAAGTGTCTTCCTTATATATTCCTCCATGCCTACATAACCGTTGACACCTTCCAAAGGAGTTATTCCAATCTACCCGTTGGACAGAATCAATTAAGGAGATCTCGAGATATTTAAGGAATGTGATGATAACCCACCAATCATGATCACCCATACAATCAAAATCTAGGTTTCCATAAGTAGAACCTTTCAAGTATACTTTGTCAATCAACGGATCCAAATTACTCGAATGGAATTCAAAATGAATAAAAGATCTTGAGATGCTATTTCCAGCAGTGAGATCTTCTTTGGCCACTCGAATCAAATCGTTAAAGAAATACTCGATTCTAGATAAGTCTTCTTCGACGGTCTAGAAACTATCAATGAGGGTAGACTTTGAATCTTGAGTCTGGCAGTCTGGCGGTCTTCAAATGTTGAGGAAAGAGTCTACAAGTCTTCAGACTAGACTTATGGAAACGTTTTGTCAGCTTCAAAACAAATAAGGAAGTTTTCTCCAACAATCTCCCCACTTTTTATGTTGACAAAACTTTCCTGCAGATTTGGATACTTTTGACCTGCAAGACAATACTCAAGCAAACAATGATATCTCATAAAAGATAAATGGATTAAGATAAAGATAGTATCGAATCTGCATCCACAGGAAATACGTTAGTCCTGTAAAACAACTATCTTTGCCATGAGAATATCAACAATGCTTAAAATACTGCAAATGCTTAAGATACTGCAAGCAATCAAAACACAATCCAAACCATCAAAATACAATCCAAGCCAGTCACAACCAAACAAAAGTAAAGTCAAACAAAAGTCAAATCTGCAAATCTGCACCAACATTCTCCCTCTTTTTGTCAGCATTAAAAAGGTAGAGATGAAATAGAGATTTGAATAAAATTAAGATTGCTTTGGAACACGAATAAGCTAGAAATCTCCCATCAACTTGACAGTCTCCTCCAACTTTCTCAAGTCCTCCTTCAATTGTTCTACTTCCTCACCCTTGGCAGTTGCTTAAATTTGAAGATTAAGGGCCTCAATTTGATTATGTAAAGAAACTGAAGAGTCTTGATTGGCATTCTGCATATTCTGAACTTCACATCCCAAAGCATAAATTTGACCTCGCATCTCCAAAAGAACATCAAGCAACCTTCGAAAGTCTGCTGAGTTGTCAGTTTGAGTGCTTGCTTCAGCATGATCAGTTTGTGGAGTATTGGCAGATGATGGCATTTCGGCATGAGTACTCAGATTTGGAGATGAAACCTCATGACCTTCTTCAAGAAATTGAGAGGCATATACATCTTCTAGATTGGCAAGAGAACGACTAGCATCATCACTAGTAAAAACAAGTGAAGAAGTACCTCTTTTCTCAGTAGCTCTACCTGTTTCAGTGCCTTCGGGTGGAGAGAAGTACTCTTCATGTTTTGTCTCATCCTCAGTGACATGCTAATCTTATTCTCCTCTTTCCTCTTCTTCTGCAGTTCTTTCTTCCTCTGTTGCTTTTCTCAATGCTTGCCTCTCCTCACATCTTTGCTCTGTCTCTTCTTTGTCTTGATCCTCTCTCTCCTTTGTCTTTGGAACAAAACGCTGAAGGTTTCTTAAGGCAAAAGCGAAAATGATAACATCATCCTCATATTCTTCATCCTCCAAAATGAGTGCTCTCATTTTCTTGGATGGAGCTGTTATCGGCTCCTTACCTTTACGTTTTGCCATCATAGAGTCTTGTCTAGTCTTGACAGGGGTTTTCTCCTTAAATTGCTCAAAGCCTTGTTCAGCTCCTTTAGACGCATTTTGGAAACCATCTTCAATCCCACCACCATTTGATCACACGTTCGAACACATAAGATTTTGGGAGGCTGAATATGAAAATGTCTGAATAACTGAGTAACAAGAGCTGAATAAGGAAGTTGGCCTTTGTCTTTCACCATCGATCTATACATGTGAAACATGATAGCGTGTGGCAGAGAGAACTTTTTGCCAGCATCGATAGCATACATCAGTTTCGCTTCTGAATTTGAGACGTTAGTCTTTAAAGTCGATTTGGGTCTAAGACAATTTATCACAATATTGTGAAGCAAAACATTTAAGGCATTCATCCTCAAGTACAAAATCCGTCCTTCCTCCATTCCATCCTGAACAAGCTCTATAGTCGCACGACCAATAGACGCACTAATTGATTGGAATACCCCTCTCTCTACTCCAATCACATCAGCCAAAGTGTCCATATCAACTACATAATCCTGATCTCGAACACTGAAAGAAAATCTATTCACATCCAAGAAACTTAGATTAGAATAGAAATATGCAGTAAGTTCTGGATGAGTCACTGTTGTCACATAACAAAATCGTTCAAATTGAAGTAAGGTGAATTTCTCTCGCAACTTCACGCTTAGAGAATCAAGAAAATCAAAGTCCACACTTCTTGGCTTCATCACCCCCTTGCTTCAGCAACTTAGAGTAAAGTCGCTTGCATTCCTCATAACAAAACAAATCTATCCTTTTACTTCAAATATTCGCTACAACACTCATTCTAGGCTTAAAATGAGTGAACATCTTGTCACCATCATTTCCATCAGGTTGACTAAGCCCTCCAACACGTGAATCGCTTGGAATATTCGCAAAGGCTCTTTCTACCGACCCCGCAAGAGCAACTCCCAAACGTTCCATCGTTCGCAAAAAGTGGGTTTCATTTCGATACCCTTTCTTTTTCAAAAATTCATCAATAAAGTTCAAGGGAGTACCTCCCTCCTTCAAAGCAAAGTAGAGTTTAAATATAAAAGCAGGCTTTTGAGTTCTTATAGGTTTTGCATCTTCAATAATTTCTTTCTCCGCTCGTTGATGAACATCTTGTTGTCTAGCATGAGGAGAATGACACGGTTGAGAATGTTGTAGATTCTACTGCTATCTTGGAGATTCTTCTTCCTCCATAAGATCAAAGTGTGCAGGACCCTCACGCATATGCTGTGGTCCCCTGCTCGCAAGCCTTGAAGACTTTCTTTGGAAAGACATTCTCATAGTCTTTGAGAGATTCCAAACTCGATTCGCGAGAAAGATAAAAACTTTAAGGATTAAACTAGAGAGTAAAAGTAAGAAGATGATACGCTGCTTCTAGGATTTTGTGAGTAAAACAGAAGAAGACAGACAATATATAAAGCAATCGAAACGGGGTATACAGATCGTCGTAGAAGGAAAAATAGAAAATGCATTTTCAAAAAAAAAATAACTACCTTTTTGAAAATAGATAACTGCCGAAAAAGATAACATCTTTTTGGAAAAGGAATGATTGCTATAATTACAAAACTTGGGAAGATAACATTAATCCATTACAGATTAATAGACATTCGTACCTTTTTGAGATTTAATTCGAGAGATAAATTTCTAAAACTGATAACTTACAGTCGTGAATCTTGATCTTATTAGTCTGAGTATCCTTATACTTTTATCCCTGAGTCTGAGCTTCTTCAGACTTTAAGATATTAAGTCTAGAACGAATAGACTCAAATTGACTTTTCTCCAAAGGTTTTGTAAATATATCCACCAGCTGATTCAATAATACTCTTGTACAACTTCTGGTCAACTTTCTTTCCTCTTTAATCTTTGTCCAACTTCTAAGAGTTTGACATTGGTATATTAGTCTTTTTGTAATTTTCCAGACTGAACTTTTTAACAAGTTCTTTAGCATATTTTTCTCGGTGAATGAAAGTCCCTTCCTTCAATTGCTTTACTTGTAGTCCAAGAAAGAAGGATAGTTCACTCATCATGCTCATCTCGAATTCATCTTGCATAGACTTAGAGAATTTCTTCCACAGATTTTCATTAGGTGATATAAAAATAATATCATCAACATAGATTTGAACAAGTAAAAAATCTTTACTTTCTCGTTTGATAAACAAAGTAGTGTCTACTTTACCTTTAACAAAGCCATTTTGGATTAAAAACTTACTTAACATGTCATACCAAGCTCGGGGTGCTTGCTTTAAACCATATAGCAACTTTTTCAGTTTGAATACAGAGTATGGTTTCCTTGGGTCTTCAAAATTGGGAAGTTGTTCAACATAGACTTCCTCTTGGATAAAACCATTAAGGAATGCACTTTTGACGTCCATTTAGAATAACCTGAAATTCTTATAACAAGCAAAAGCAAGTAATAATCTAATTACTTCTAACCTTACTATTGGTGCATAAGTCTCATCATAGTCTATCCCTTCTTCTTGTGTATATCCTTTGGCCACGAGTCTTGCTTTGTTTCTTATGACTTTTCTTTTGTCGTTCATTTTGTTCCTAAAAACCCATTTAACTCTGATAATAGATTTAACTTTTGGTTTAGGAGTCAGTTCCCAGACATCGTTAATATTGAACTACCTGAGTTCTTCTTGCATAGCTTTAATCCAGCTTTCATCAGTTAAAGCTTCTTCTATGCTTTTAGGTTCTATTTCAAAAATAAGAGCCACAACGCTAGACTCTTCACACCTTTTGGATCTTGTACGAATCCATTCATCAATGTCACCAATAATGAGTTCTTTGGGATGACTAGACTTGTGCTTCCAGTTGCTGGTTGGTTTGATAAACTATTGATCTTTTTCTTCATTTGATTCTTCAACAATCGTTCGTTGTTGATCTTCTAAAGTCTGAGCTGATTCTAGGGATTTAGACTTTGTAAAGTCTGGAGCAGATTCAAATTCTTTAGGTTGAGTCTATCGATTGATTTTGAATAAAGTCTTGAAATTTGACATTTATCAATTCTTCCACAGATTGAATTTTTTTGTTGTATTCTCTGTAAGCTTTGCTGGTGGTTGAATATCCAAGAAAGATGCCTTCATCTGATTTTTCTTCAAACTTACCAATTCGATCATTTGCATTTTTCAATATAAAACATTTGCAACCAAATACATGAAAATTGGAAACAGTTGGCTTCTTTCCTTTGAACAACTCATAGGGAGTTTTCTCTAGAATATGCCTTAAGAAGACTCTATTAATAATATAACATATTGTAGAAACTGCTTCAGCCCAAAAACGAGAAGAAATGTTACTTTCAATTAAAAGTATTCTAGCCATTTCTTGCAACGATCTATTCTTCATTTCCACAACTCCATTCTATTCAAGAGTGTAAAGAGAGGAAAACACATGCTGAAAACCAGATTCATCACAGAATTTAGCGAAGTCTTAATTTTCAAACTCACCTCCATGGTCTGTTAATATGCTTGAAATAACATACCATTTCTCATTTTGAACTTTCTTAGCAAATTTTATAAAATAAGAAAAGGTTTCAGACTTACTTGCTAGGAAATATACCCAAGTGAATCATGAATCATCCACTATTACTAGGCAACATTTCTTACCAACAATGCTCTGGGTTCTGGTTGGTCCAAAGAGATCCATATGCAAGAGCTGCAGCACACGATTAGTCAAAACTTGATTTATTGATTTGAAAGAATTTCTAACATGTTTTCCCAATACACATGGAGTGCATAATTCAGATTTTTGGTATGTTAGGTTAGGTAGTCCACGAACAAGCTTCTTTGCTGAAATCTTGGCTATGCGCTTCATGTTGATATGGCCAAGTTTTCGATGCCAGAGATTAGCTTCTTTCTGAATTGAAACCAAACACTAAGATTTTTCTGGTTTGATGTCCAATAGATAGATGTTCCCATGTCTTCGCCCCGTGAAAGTCTGAAAGAAGTCTTTACTAGTTCCCAAACATATTCCTTCTTGGAAGTCGATTTTGAAACTTGTATCGCACAGCTGGTTGAAGCTCAACAAGTTGTAATTAAGTCATTTCACTAAGGAAACGTTGTTGATTGTGAGACTTCCAAACTTTACTATTCCGCAACCAACAATTCTTCATTTGCTATTTCCACCAAAAGAAACTTTTCCACCATTAACTTGCATAAGCTTTATGAAACAACTTGAGTCTCTTATCATAAGTCTTGAGCATCCACTATCCAAGTACCATTTGGCATTTTTCTTGATAGTGACATGCATTTAAAAACGAAACTCAAGCTTTCTTTGGCACCCATACTTTCTTGGGTCTAATGGAGTTAGTGCAATATATAGTCTTTGCCTAAATCTTCTTAATAGGTTTCCAAACCATAGGACATTATTTCTCAAAATGTTTTGAGGTGTTGCACTTAGAACATTTAAAAGCACTACGTTCAACAGGTTTTACAAAAACTTTTTGAAAATGTTTTCTATAAAAGTCTTTTGTAGGTCTTTGTTTGATCATTTCCTTTATTTTTGGAAAATCAATTAGAGAGATGGTTTCAGCAGTCATTCCCAAGCCTGATTTGTTAAAATAAGGTCTTTGAGCTGAGAGAATCTTTTCCAATTTCTCAGATCCTATAGAGAATCTTTTGAAATGCTTGAAATATCATTTTTCAGAAGTGTATTTTCTTTTGAAATGGAGTCTGCATTTTCTTTCAAAGTAATAAAAGGTTTATCTAAGTTTTTGAACTTTTCTTTCCCAACAATCTCATGTTGCTTCAGTGCAGAATTTTCCCCTTTTAGTTCAGAAATCCTCTTAAAAGATGTTTTAAGACTAAGACACAGTTTATCAATATATTTAGAGACTTTAGTAGGAATTTTTAAATTACTTACCTCGATTTCACTGTCTGAATCTAAATCTATCTCAGAGTCTAAATCTAATTCTGATTGTGCCATTAGACAAATATTAACATAATCATCATCACTCTCTTTGCATTCAGTATCACTCCAAGTTTCTGATTATAGAGCCTTTCTGTACTTCTCAATTTTTCCTTTATTTTTCTTCAGCAAGGGACAGTTGGGTCTAATGTATTCCTTTTTCTTGCATTCAAAACAAATCACATTTTTATTGGATTCATCATCCTTAGCTGATTTATTTTGAACCTTTTGAGAGCTTTGTTTATTCCAATTGAATCTTCTTTCATTTTTGTTTAGTTTTCTGAACCTTGTTATCATGAGAGCAAACTCTTCATCATCCATATCGTCTTTAGAATCTGTAACATCAGAATCATCATTAGATTTTAAAGTAATTGATTTTTTACCTTTAAGATCTTCATCTTCATTGATTTGCTCCACTTCATAAGACTGAAGAGTGCCAACCAATTCATCAACGGAGAGTGGCATGATCCTTTGTGTCTCCCTTATTGAGGTCTTTATGTGATTCCAATCTTTTGAAAGTCCACGCAGCAGTTTGTTAACTTTCATGGGTTCAAAGATTGGTTGACCTTGATACTCAAGACCATTCACGATTCTGCAAAACGACTAAATATGTCAGTAATAGTTTCTTCTGGTTTCATCTTGAAGGCTTCATATTGACCAAGCAGAATATTAATTCTGGTTTCTTTAACTCGATCGGTTCCTTCATAGGTGATGTGCAACCTATCCCAGATTTCTTTAGCTGTTTCACAAGAAGATATTATGTTATATTTAGTAGGAGATAATGCACAATATAAAAAATAAATTGCTTGTGCATCAAGAGCTTGTCTCTTGGATATCTCTTCTTGTGTCATCACGCTAGCCTCAATAGCTTCTTTTCCCCTTTTTGAGATTGTTGTAGCTTTAGGAATGATTCCTTTGTCTACCACATCCCATTCCAGAGGATCTTTTGATCTTAGTAATGCTTTCATCTTGTTTTTCCATATGTTGTATTTATTTCCATCAAAATAAGGCGGTCTAGTGTTGCTTTGCCCTTCTATCAAACCTGAAGCCAATATACTAGCCATGGATCGTTAACTCTGAAGTAAAAACACTTCAATTCAAATGAATACACAAGCTCTTATACCAATTGAAAGAGCTAGTATGAACACCTAAAGAGGGTGAATAGGTGCAAAGGCAAATTTTGCAAAATATAGTATAAAACTTTTCCTTTTAACCAAGGTATGATTGACAATAGACTTTGCAGAAAGAATCAGACTTTAACAATTAAGTAGAGTTACAAACAAAGTAAAAGAGTTTAGGGAAGAGAATAAGAACATGAAGTCTATAGTGGTTCGGCTTAATCCAAGCCTACGTCCACTCTCTCACACTGACAGCCCACCGGTTGGATTTCACTATGAATCAAAAGAGTCGTTACAGTATCACATCCTTGATTCCACGGTGTAAAGACTCTGCTACACTTCCTCAATGTCTCACAAGAATCTAAACTCTCTTTTGAGTACAAATTCACGCTCAACAATTGTATCAGCAAAGAACAAGGAGTTTTAAACTTTGGAATTTATCTATCACGCACACACTCGAATAACTAAAGCGTCTTCCTTATATATTCCTCAATGCCTACATAACCGTTGACACCTTCCAAATGAGTTCTTCCAATCTACCCGTTAGATAAAATCAATTAGGGAGATCTCAAGTTATTTAAGGAATGTGATGATGGCTCACCAATCATGTTTGCCCGTACAATCAGGATCTAGGTTTCCATAAATAGAACCTTCCAAGTATACTTCGCCAATCAACGGATCCAAATTACTCGAACTGAATTCAAAACGAATAAAAGATCTTGAGATGCTATTTCCAACTATGAGATCTTCTTTGGCCGCTCGAATCAAATCCTTAAAGACATACTCGATTCTGGATAAGTCTTCTTTGACGGTCTAGAAACTATCAATGAGGGCAGACTTTAAATCTTGAGTCTGGCAGTCTTTAGACTTTGACAAAAGAGTTTGCAAGTCTTCAAACTAGACTGATGAAAACGTTTTGTCAGCTTCAAAACAAATAATGAAGTTTTCTCCAACAAAAAAGCCCTGTATGAACTGAAGCAGGCACCTTGAGCATAGTATGAAAGGTTAAGTAATTTTCTAATCCAAAATGGTTTTGCTAAAGGAATGGTAGATACTACTTTATTCATCAAAAGAGAGGGTAAATATTTTCTATTGGTTCAAATTTATGTTGATGATATTATTTTTGGATCTCCTAATGAAAATTTATGTAAGAAATTCTCTAGATCTATACAGGATGAGTTCAAGATGAGTATGATGGATAAATTAACTTTCTTTCTGGGATTGCAAGTTAAACAAGCAAAGAAAGGCATCTTTGTTTATCAAGAAAAGTATGCAAAAGATCTCATTAAGAAGTTCGGATCAGAGAATTGCAAAAAGACAGAGATATCAATGTCAAGTTCTTCGAAATTGGATAAAGATGAAGGAGGAAAGAATGTTGACCAAAAGCTTTATAGGAGTATTATTGGTTTGCTTATTTATCTTATCACATCTAGACCGACATTTTGTTTAATGTTTGCATCTATGCTAGATTCCAATCAAATCCCAAAGAATCTTATTTAAATGCTACAAACGGGATCATCAAATACATTGCAACTACTCCAAAGCTTGGTTTGTGGTATTCCAAGGAAGAAGACTTTACTCTCCTTGGATATTCAGATGCAGACTTAGCCGATTGTAGAGTTGATAGAAATAGTACTTTTGGTACTTGTCAATTGCTGGGCAACAAGCTGGTGTCTTAGTTCTCAAGGAAGCAGAGTATTGTAGCTCTATCAACAGCAGAAGTAGAGTATGTGGCTCTTGGAAGTTGTTGCTCTCAAATTTTGTGGATAAGGCAACAGCTAAGAGACTTTGGAATTGAAGAATTGTGCACCGAGATCAAATGCAACAACACCAGTGCCATTAATCTCACAAAAAACCCAATTCTTCATTCAAGGGCGAAACATATAGAAATTCAACATTATTTTATAAGAGATCATGTTCAGAATGGAGAAGTTGTGATTCAATTCATTGACTCAAAGAATCAGTTAGCAAACATATTTACAAAGCCACTACAGAAAACTTTATTTGAGTCTATTTGCATCAGACTAAACATTATATTTTCTACCGGTTAAAGTCTGAAAGTGGTCAGACTCAGAATAACCAAAAACTGCATTTGTAAGTTAATTTCTTTTCAATACAAGTAATTTAACTTTGGCATGAAAAATCTGAAAATGTATGTTAATTTCTGAATCATTATTTGCCTAATTTATTTTTAGAAACTATTTTTTTTTCAAATTTTTTATTTTTTGGCAGTTTTTCATTTTCAAGAAGGCAATTTATTTTTTCTTTTGTGACTGTTCGTATACTCCGTTTCACTTGCTTTAAATACCATCGAGTTCTTCTTCTCCATTTATGCTTTCAAAAACCCTAGAATACATAATTCCTACAATCTCATATTTTCTCTCTCAAGATTACTCTACAAAGTTTTCATCTTTTTCGACGAAATGAGTTCGAGAAATCTTCCTCGATTGCAAAAAATGTCTTCCCAGAGGAAATCGTCTCGAATCGCTAATAGGGGATTGTAGCACATGCTAGAGGATCCTACTCACTTTGACTTAACTGAAGAAGAAGACCTTCCTCAATAGCAACAGCAACAACATTCTCAACAGCATTAGCATGCGACTCAAGACACTCCACACCAAGCAGAAGAAGAAATTGTGGAAGATGTCGAACCCGTAAGAACGCTAAAACCCGAATTTCTCTTTAAACTCTACAATCAGTTGAAGCAAGGTGGTAGTGCCATGACTTTCATTGATAAATTTCTATGGGAAAAATGTTATAAAAATGAAACTATGTTTCTTCAACACATAGAAAGGTTAGGCATTGCGCCTGAGGGTTTGGCAGATAGAACTTTTGCTAACTTTGCAAGTGATCCACGGTTTGGTTCTTTTAACCAGCCTGAGGTGAAAGATGACAATGAGAGAATGTATGAGAATTTTCAGCCTAGGATGGGCATTGCAACTACTGTACGTGGTGAGGGAACGGACTTGTTTCATTCTAAAGAGCACAAAAAGACTTATTTGAACTTGCTTAAAAAAGGAGTGATGAACCCTCGAACTATTGATTTTGTTTATGGATTCCTTGAAGGTGAACCTAAGGGAGAAGTTTGCTCTCCTTCAAATCAAAAGATTTTGCTTTGAAACCTCTATCGCTTACCCTGAATTAACTGCTTATTTCTATTTGAATCTATCCTTTCTAGATGTGAATAGATTTTGTTCTACGGTAAGGGAGAAAGACTTTGTGGTGGATGTGGACACATTGGCAGATGTCATTGATGTGGAAAGAGGGAGTTTCTAACCAATAAATGTGTCTATTGGTCATGCAACATTATCTCTTGTTTGAGACATACTTGCTAAAGGAGGGATTTCACATTCCAGAATGTTTGTCTCAAATATTATGTTGAATAAGGTTGTAATCAATTGTATCTCGCTCTGAGGCAAAGTTGATGTTTGCTATAAACAATGGGATGAAGTTCTCGCTGCCACACACAATCATGATGCACATGTACAGGACTATGGTGAAAGACAAATGACAACTTTCTTACTCTGTACTGGTTACAAAATTATTTTGACACTTCCAAATTCAGTCTCCAGCATCTCTTTGTGTCAAAACCATTGTTTTTATGGTGATAGGATTGAAGATGGTTTTGAAGATGAGATTGAAGGAGTTGAATAAAGCACTAGAATGCTTGAAGGAGAAGTCCCCAACCAAAACAAAACAAGACTCTGCCGTGAAGAAAAGAAAAGGCAAAGAGCCAATGAGTACACCTATCAAGAAAATGAGAGCCCTTATCTTGCAGGACGAAGAAGATGATGATGATCTTACACTCTCAACATTTGCTTTGAAAAATTTATAGAGCTTTGTTAGTTTTTAGCAGCCATAGAACAGAGATGAAAGAGAACGAGAAGAGACAGAGCGGGGAAGTGAAAGAAGAGAAGAAGAAAGAGAAGAAAGAGAAGAAAGAGAAGAAGAGGGAGAAGCAGAAGAAGAAAAGGGTCAAGATGACTCTTTTGAGCCGACATTTGCAGTATTCTTATCAGAGGATTCTGAGAAGACTCGGAGTGGAACTGCAGGAGATGCAAGAGGAAAAGCTCATCACTTGCCAGCTGAGCAAGAATAAGAAGAAGATTTTTCTTCTCCATCTGTAACCACAAAGATAGGGGGAGCTGCTGCAAACTTAGGTACATCTTCTTCACCAGTTTTTACAAGTGATGATGTGAGCAAATCTCCAATAGCCAGAGGATGTCTATGCCTCTCATTTTCCTGATCCGAGATTGAAGCATCATTTCCAAGTCTTGATACTCGACAAGATGAGATTCCCTCATCTCTCAACACTCCTCAAACTAATCATGCTGAAGCTAGTACTCAAACAGACACTACAGCAGACTTTAAAAGACTACTTGAGCTTCTTGTGGAGATAAAGGCTCAGCAATATGTCATGGAGTGTGAGATTTAGAACCTTCAATATGCATTGAAAGCTACCTCCATCTCTCTTCATGATCAAGTACAAGACCTTAAGCTTCAATTTCAAAAGACAGTTCAAGAGACTGTCAAATCTAAAGAAGTTAACGAGATGCAAGAATCCTTGCGAAAGCTGGAAGACACAATTCAATCAATAGGAGATTTCCAGCTTGTTCGTATCCCCAAACAGCCCTAATTTATTCAAACTCCTTTTATTCTTTTCCACTTTTTGCTGCTGACAAAAATGGGGAGAATGCGTGCATATTTGAGTTTTATTTGATATTTGACCTTTGTTTGATATTTGACTTTTGTTTTGATTTTTTATGTTTGTTTTTTACTGTTGAACTTTGTTGGGTTTGTCGAACTTTTTTGACATCTGCAGTAACTTACTTTGGTAATACTGTTTGTGGTTGGATAGTTAATTGTTTTATCCTTTTAGGATTAACATGTTTTCTATGGTTGCAGAATCGATGTTATCCAGGACATAATTAACTTAATTTTATAAGATATTATGTATTACCTAAGAATTTTTTTGCAGGTCAAAGGTTTTCAAATCTATAAGAAAGTTTTGTCACAATTAAAAATGGGGAGATTATTGGAGAAAACTCCTTTACTGTTTTGAAATTGACAAAACATTTTCCAGAAAGTCTAATCTGAAAACTTCCAGACTCTAGCGTCAAAATTTGATGACCGTCAGACTTTAGGTTCAAAATCTGCCCGCACTGACAGTTTCCAAACTAAAGAATGAAGACTTATTTAGATGCGAGATTATCTTTATGTCTTGAAGCATTCAATTCATATGGCCTATGGATGACCTTATAGCTGGATATAGCACCTATATGATTGACTATCTTTATTAGAAATAATTCTGATAATCAAATCTTTTAAAGGCAAGCAAACTTGGAAATTTTTTACAGTTACCAAACGATTTGAAATACCTAGAAATTGTTTCCGAGAACAAAATAAAAAAGAATCATTTATGATCAAAAATTGTTCCTGGGAATAGAATCGTTACCAAACGCACTCTAGATGAATCCAAATGCAAACGCAATCATACAATTATTTGAAAAACATTTGTATCATCATGAAATTAAAACAGTGTTAATAGGCATGAGTTAATGGTATGCTATTGCTAAAGGAACAATTCCGATCCATGTCATAATAAATAAAAACAAATGTAATACAATTAATTACATAATTTCAAATTATAATCTAGACTGGTGACAGCAAATGAATTGACAAAGTCAAAATATTTATGAGTTGTTGTCTCAAACTAATCTAAATTGGGGGTCCTATATGGGAATTGGGAGGTTGGGAGTTCGAAAATTCCTCCTCCGGATAGATGGGGTTTATGGGCTTACGGGTGGTGACCTTGTAGTGAATATGATTTGGGTGATTGGTTCCATAAGCCGAGGCATATCACACCCTTACTCAAAAAGCTACATTTATTTTGTCTCACATAGGATGATTGTGAGCCCAAGTCCACAAATGCATAATCATCCCGCAATGTAAGTGCGTTTGAAATGGACATGTTCTCAACCTATTTAGACCCATATGTAATTAGACATTGATTTTTTAGACCCATTTGAACCCGATTTTTTTACCCCCCAAAAAAAAAACTGATTTTAAAACTCTAGGCAACCCACTAATGAATTGGCGCGTTCAAATATTAGTTAAAAATGGGATTTGGACTCATGTTGCCACCTCATTCACGGTCCTCTAGCCCTCACGGTTGTTTGCAATGTTTATCTCACTCTTTTAATTTCAAACTCAATATCGCATGTTGGGCCGTCCATCTTGAACCCTAAGCTTGATCTTCGAGTTTGAATTATTAACCAAGTTCCTAGTTCATCAATTCCATGTGTTGTTCTCAGTCTATTTGCTTGTGAAAGGAAATTTCAAAATGTCTCAGATAATTTATCTACAATATTTATATGATCATTTGTAAATGTGATTTCCTTTTATCTAACAATTTAAACTTTTAAAAAAAGACTACATTTGTACCATTAAATTTTATATGGTGCAAGAGCGAGATTTCCACATCCTTCATGCCCTAGATTTATTTTGTGTAAGTGCAACTTGGCGGTCTTCAATTTCACGTGCCTTCTTTCATATGAATTCAATTTCATTTGCCCGTAAAATGCAATTTTGAAGCATTATCCCATGTTGCTTGACTAACAAGTTCGACTAGTTTTTAGTATAATAAGTGTCCATTTATTTCACGGAAAATATTATGCTTCTAGAAAATATTTTCTAGGAAGTCATTATAAAAAAAAAATAACTATATTTTCCAAGATTCGGCTCAAACCCGAAAATGGAGTGGAAAATATTTTCCGTCATTATCTAAATTGATTTTTTGAATTTTCCAATTGACCAAAAATATTTAATTTTAATTTATATACTTTTAAAAATTGAATTTTAATTATTTTTATTTAAAAAAATCGAATTTTTATTATTTTAATTTTCTTTTTTTTTTCTTTTCCTTCCTCCTCTATCCTCTTCCATCATGTGCCTCAACAATGGTATGCTACCCGGAGACTAACCAAGACAAGGATCACCAAATCCGGCGAGCTCGATCTCTGCCGGCTTAAGCTCCATCGAGGCTGGCGAGCTCGAGGCTCGGTTGATCCAAGCAAGCTCACGACTCGCCAAATCCGGCAACCTCAAGCCTCACCCTCGCTAGTGTT
This sequence comes from Eucalyptus grandis, assembly GCF_016545825.1. Lineage (NCBI taxonomy): Eukaryota > Viridiplantae > Streptophyta > Magnoliopsida > Myrtales > Myrtaceae > Eucalyptus > Eucalyptus grandis. The sequence goes on from NC_052620.1 coordinate 18,511,817, forward strand.
GGAGAACTCTTCCGTACTTGTTTTGAAGCTGACAAAACGTTTCCATCAGTCTAGTCTGAAGACTTGTAGACTCTTTCGTCAAAGTTCGAAGACTGCCGAATCACCAAACTCAAGATTCAAATTATGGCTGCTCTTCAAGAGTAACTTTTGCTTCCTGGTCTCTTGCCAATGTGAATCTCAATGACTTCCCCTAATCTAATTTTCTAACTTCTGTTATTAGAGTTTTTCCAGGCATTATTCACTATCACTGCACTTGATCTTTATTAAACTTCTAGTTTTGAAATTTGGCATTTGATTGTTGGGACCCTTAGTTGCGCAACTCCTCAGGAGACTGATGGGGTGTTCATGAAAGCTTAAGCTATTAAACAAACAATGACCTAAACAGAAAGAAAACTCTAAATTTAGTTGTATATATTAAACACGGCTTGGGACATCACTGGTTTTTCATTTAAAGTTTAGGAAAATTACCAAAAAATGCATACTAACCTATTGCAATTGTGTCAATTCAGTCTTAAAACTTTTTTCTAATTCAGTCCTAAAATTTTTGCATTTGTGCAAATTCAGTCCATCCGATCAATTTTGGTCAACCGGCACTGACATGGATGCTGCCTACATTTTCTTTTTCTTTGTCTTCTCTTCTTTTTATTTTCTCTTATCTTCCTTCTTTGCTTTTCTAAACTCACAGTGGCTGGTGAGGCTTCGACGAGGCTCACTGGCCACTAGGTAAGGGCTGTGAAGCCCTCACCGGTGACCAAGGGCGAGGCTACCTCGCCATGGCCTCACTTGCAGCCATGGCCTTGACCAACGTACATTCCTTTTGGTTTCCTCGTTGTCATTGTTTCCCCAACTCTCTTGGATTTCACAGAAGGAAACCCGAGAATCAAGTTTAGGGTCATTTGAATATGGCCCAGCAATCTTCGTCCGTCAGAGGAAGAAGATGGCGCAGATTTTCCTTGCCAACCATCATATCCACCAATTTATCTCTCCTGCCATTAACGATTGCAGCTCCTCCATATCCTTTCAGCAGCCCAAAAGCCAGGCTTTGACTCCAATCCTTCGAGTGAACCCAGACGAAATTCTTGCCTTAGTAATCTAAGATGGATATGGTGTTGAAACTCAAGTGGTGAACCTAGGCGAAATTCCAGGCTCCAGTGAGGCCAGGTGAGGAGTGTGACTCTCGCCAGTGGTTGACAAAAGCTTCTTAACCCTCCTGGAGCCTTGCTGGCCATTGTGGGTTTAAAATGGCAAAGAAAGAAGAAAATAAAAAGGAAAAAGAAAAAGAAAAAATAAAAAGAAAAGAATTTAATAAAAAATTCAAAATATTAAAATATTATTAAAAATTATCTATATCAATGTCGGCCGGAAGGTGGGATCCACGTCAGTGCCGACCAGCTTAAATTAACTAGATAGATTGAATAGGCACAAAAGTAAGATGTTTAGTACTAACTTGGCAAAAAAAAAAACATGTTTAGAATTGAGTTAACACAATTGCAATAGATTTGAAACTTTTTGGTAATTTTTCCTCTAAAGTTCTATTTCTAAAATTTAGTTGGTACACTATACGAGACCTATACTCTCAAATTTCAGACAGATGATCTATTAATATGTAAATGGAAGTGGAGAAATCATATGATAAGTTGACTCCAATAATGGAATCGAAACATGTCAATGGAAGTGGAGAAATCATTTGCTTGGTTGCTTGCTCATGTGAACTTGTGGCAAATTCATTTTTATGTGAAATATGAAATGCAGACTATGGATGCATTTGAAGTGAATCTTGTGAACTTTATGGCAAAATCTTGTAGTGATTGTTGTGTTATCAAGTCATCATGGCTCTTTTTGCTATTTGTTTGATCTCCTTGTCAAGTGTACTACTTGGGATTTTGGGATATATGGATGACCCTTTCAAAGTAGATGGTAGATTTCCAACTTTAGGGGCTGAGCCTTCTGTTGGATCTCCTTAGTTATTTTTTGGTCTTTGCATACGTCAGGTAATTTCCTCTGCTTAATTTGCTTTCAAGTCTATGCACCGTGTAGGAGATGCTAAAGTTCTTAGACTCCATTATATGAAGGTTTCAAATTTCTAAATAACAGGTTCACCTTCAATATGTTTTCTACCAACATTCCACGACACTTTCCCTTTGCTCACTTCTCCAATTTTTCTCCTTCTCTCGCATTCCCTATAGCTCTTGTCATTAAGACATCTTGCCTTGCTATTTAGTTTTACATCTTTACAGTTTTTAACAGGAGCACCGATCGTGACTTCTAACTAGTCACATTCCCACAATCTAGATGTCTCTCCCATATTAACCTTTGTATTTAATGGTCTAAGGGGGTCAAGTATTGCAGTGGAATAGATTACAGTAAAAAGGTGAATTGATTTGCTTTGCACAAATGAATTGCATGAATTTGGTGGGGACATTTTGATAGGTGGGTCCATGAAATCAATGGGCGATTTCCGATTTAAATTTTTTGAAATTGGTCCCTAGTGTGAGGTTCTTGTTTCCAAGGTGGAATCGTCCATCCTGGAATCGATAATCCATACTTGAAATTAGTTAGTCAACAGCATTTTCACTCAATGAAAACTAGTGTACTTAAATTTAGAAAAATGAATTCCTAGTTCTAATTAAGGGAAATCATTTTTAGCACACCACCAAATAAATGAAAACTGATCTTTTTTCTCTGAATAAATTTCACAAAAAGGATTTTTCTTTATCATATAGTTTTTCATTACATAGACACACCGTTAAGTGAAGTTTAAACAAGTTAGCTTCAACTGATTTCGAATTGGATGGATAAGTAATGTATTTATTCACATAACTATTAAAAGTTTTGCTTCAAATTATAAGTACTATTCACATAACAAGATATATTTTTCTTTTTAACTTCATTTCAAATTAAATGAAAATTTATTTATCCAAAGATACTTTATTTTAATTGCTTTTTGTATAAAAAAAAAGTACATCCATTGATTAAGTGGAAGGAAATAAATATTTGATAAGAATAATAGAAATTAATTTTAAGATATTCGATCCTTATGTTTATCTATTTTATTGGTAAAGTATATTTTGCAATACATTTTAATAATTTTAGATTATATATCCATTTTTAGTAAGTGACAAGGATGGCAAATCACTAAATTAGCTTCATCATCAAGCATGGCCATGTGGCATAATTATGCACCATGGCACAAAAGTATAATTAAGTAGCATGCAACAAGTGTAAGAACAATTTTTTTCTTAATGCTTTTATTATATATAATAAATGGGCCAATTCCCTAAAAAAGCACAAATTTTAGGTCTAGCATCAATTTTAGCCTAAACTTTTCTTTATATCATAAAAATTCATCAACTTTCACTCGAGTTTCAAAATTGGTATTCGTTAATTTGGAATCAAATATGATGATTCCATGTACGCAATAAATACCCATTAACTTTTTTTCTTTTGACTCAGAATTTTTTTTTATTTGCATTTTGAAGATTCTTCGTGTCCATAGCATAGAATTTCTTCTGCCTAGGCAATGCCAACGGTGGCCCTATTATTGGCTTCATTAGTGTCCATCATGCAATGGTAGCATCTATGCATCTATGGGGTGAACCTGTCATGATTGTCGCCTTAGATGTCAATTACACTACTCCCTTTGTTTTTGCCCTGTTGATGGTTGACCATCGCCGTGGTGGTCACCGTTGATAAGCAACCACTGAGAGAGTGGTCAATTAACGATTTTAAATTAATAGGTACTAGATATGAGATTCAAATAAAAGTTTGTGACTTTTTATGAGATAAAATAAAATTCGGCTCGGCAGTAAACCAGACACTCATGCCGTTACAGAGAATTGGATAGACATACCAACACGGACTATTCCAACAACCGCACCAAACTTCACGCCATTAATTTATGTGCATCAGGCGGCAACGGAAAGCTCAAACAATAAAGAAACATTGTTGCTCGAGTGGTTCAATAGTCGTCATCATTATCATCATCAAGGCACGGTTTTTTTTAAGCTTTTCGTAAACTGATACATAATCTTATTCCAATATAAGGATAAAAGGACAGAAAGAAGAAGAAAGAAAATGTTTTCTAAATTGCTTCAGCGCCGGCTCGCTGCTGCTGGAGAGATCTAAGAACCCTCGCTCCTGTCGGGCTTGGTCGAAACGTAGTCCTGAGGGGGTGTGATCAGAACAGAAAGTCTCACTGAAAATTACGAACTAATTCAGAAGGATCGTATGAAAAATAGCAGAGAAGAATCGTGGTGATGAAATACCTGATTAAATGCATCGCTAGGGACCCAATCGTTCGTCGCGGGATTGCTTCGAAAAGCCGGCTTGTGATCTCGGCCATTCTCGAAACCGTCTCTTTCGCACCGAAAGTCGTACCCGCCGTTTTGGCCGCCTTCTCCGAGAGGGCTTATGAACCCGCTTCCAGTCTGATTCATCAAAAACGAACCTACGTCAATTAGAATCGCAAAGATCTGAAAAGAAAAACAAAAAGAAGGTTGGAGATTGGCCGAATGAAGGTTAATCACCGCGTGATGCTGTTTGTCGATCGATTCCAGCTCTTTGTAATACTGAGTCTCCACGAACTCATCCTGCACGTCCACAGAACCGGATCCCGCAGAGAGCAGGCCCTGACAATACGTACACGAAGCCATTCAATTCTGACCGTTCTCGCGTCTCGATCAGGATCAGCAGATGCAAACACAAAAGGAAGGGGAAAAGAACAAGCCGAGAGCAAGCTTTGTGGATTTATCATTACCTCCTGAGATTGGGACCTGAGAGATCTGAGCTTGTCGAGCTCTGGAATGGCATGGTCGAAGCTGCCACAAGTGTCGACGGGAGATGATGACGAATCGGGATCGCTGCGGTTGGGCTTGAGAGGGCGCTTCGGGGCCACCGAATCGAACTGGGCTCGGACCTGATTGGCGATCTTCAGCTGCTCCTCCTCGTCCGGCACCTCGTCGCTGCGGCTCGGCTTCGTCACCGTCGCCCACTGATCCACCATGGTTTTCTTCGAAGCTTTACCGAATGCTTCTCTTTTGCTTTCTAAGGATTTTGGATCAAGTTCTAAGTGTGTCTAGGGGCGTGGTTCTTGAAAACCAGGGGTCACCTAAAACCGCTTCATCGGACTTCCAAGGGAATCTTTCCTTGATTTGAGTCTCTCTCTTTTTTTTTTAAATTATGGATCGGGTCTATTAAGCCTGACACGTCATATCCTGTGAACAATGTGCAATGTGCGATCTACGTGGAATTCATCAAAATCAACGGTATAATGTATTAGGCTTTACGGCACCCAGGACATCCAACAATTTTGAAAGATGGTGGGTCCGATTCTGTACCCTAAAACTGACTGAGCAAGGCAGAGCAACGTAAGAACTCTCCTGGGGAATGGTCAATCCACAGAGTAGTTATGATACCATGTAATTTGTACGATACCATGTACAGTGGAATGATATCGCAAGCTGAAACTTCAGCCTTTTCAGTGTGGGTCGAGTTAGGTCCATTGATAGGATTGGTCTAAAAAAGTTAGGCCCAATCCATTTGTGTCAAGTTAATAATGGAAAAATAAGTGATCGCGATAAGATGTAAGAGATATGATGAGAGTTTCTCTTCTTATTTTTCATTAAAAACCTACTAGCTTGGCTAGTGGAATAATACCACAAGCCAAAACTTAAGCCTTTTAAGTATGGGTTGAGCGAGGTCTTTTGATAGGACTGGTCTAGAAAAGTCTCACCCGATCTATTTTAACTAAACCAACAATGGAAAAATAAGTGATCTTGATGAGATGTGAGAGATGTGATGAGAATTTCTCTTCTCATTTTTCATTAAAAACCTACTAGCTTGGATAGTGAATTGATATGACAAGCCCAAACTTCACCTTTTTTAATGTGGATTGAGCTAGGCCTATTGATAGGATTGATCTAGAAATGTCAAGCCCAATCTATCCGGGCCAAGTTCATAATGATAAAATAAGTGATCAGGACGAGATGTGAGAGACATTATAAGAGTTTCTCTTCTCATTTTTAATTAAAAACCTACTAGCTTTTAATTAAAAACCTACTAGCTTGAATAGTGATATCACAAACTGAAACTTCACCCTTTTTAGTGTGGGTCGCACCAGGCCTATTGATAGGATTGATCTAGACATTTTAGGCCCAATCTGCCCAGGCTTTATTCATAATGGAAAAATAAGTGTCGCGGTGAGATGAGAGAGACACAATGAGAGCGTATCTTCTCATTTTTCATTAAAAACCTACTAGCTCCCATGCCCTTGCTAAGCCCGTGCGCATTGCAATTGCTTTTGGCGCTTATTTTTACGTTAAAACAATGATAATATCGGATTAAGAGTGACGATTCAAATGAAATACGTAAATAACATGATGTAACAATTTATACCTTTGTTACTTTATTTTAATTTACAATTAATGCGCACTGTGATAATTGCCAAAACATCATCATAGTTCATAAGCTTTTAATCTGCTTGGTGACGTTGCAATGACATAAAAAAAAAAAAAGGTTTGTTGGTGTGTAAGAAGATAATGCCCTACAATTCAAGGTGAAAGCGAGGAAAGGATACATATGTGCGCACATGCTTGTAAGACACGTAATCAGCAAGTACAGAATTCAGGAAATAAAAATGAAAAACTCAATTATTATAAATTTAAATCTTGAGTGCCGGTGGTTTATTCGTTCTGGAAACTTGAAGTTTATTAGTAATGGAGAAGCAGCAGTTTGGTGGGTCTTGGTAGCGGTTAGAGTTTCGCTAAGTAGTTTTGGCAGGCAAAGGGGCTACCAAAATAGTCTGAGTTTTGGTTCAATCTCAACTTTATTCTTATACTATGACAAAAGTTATATTTATTTAAGGTACACTAAAATTGGTATACTCGGTGCGACCTCTAGAGGCGAATATCAGATTTTTCATTGAAGTGAGTTAACAAATTACCAGATAAGCATGAACGAGGGCGACGGCGACGGTGGGGGTAGCATCGGCCGAGGCCGCCAGGCCCTGACTCCTTCTATGAGGTGCCGCTTGTACTTGCCTCGAGTTCTCCCAAAGCCTACCGATCACAAACTGGTTTGACTTGGCTAATTTGAGTTCAATGATCGAGGCAATTGATGTAGCCTTAAGGGGAGGCACTTCCATTTGAGTTGGTTTCCAAGGCTGGGAAAATGGGTCTGAAGAGAGAATAAACTTTCCTTCCTCTAAGAGCTTGATCTGTCTCCTTAATTTCTCCATTTGAGCAGTGTATTCCTCCAAATAATGATGAGGAACGTAATTGCTAGATTCCATACGCTGTAGTCTCTTTTGGAATATCTCAAGCAGTTTGTTTGTGACCAAAACCATTTGATCAATCTTTTCATCAACATGATCAAAACGAGTTTAGATAGTTGAAAGTTTGTTGTCAATTGTCTTGAGAACGTTAAAGCATTTCTGACTACCAATATAGAATAGCTTCAACAATAATTACTCTCTTTTGTTTGCCATGATAATCAACATTTGTAGGGTTTGGGATTTTAGGCATATGACGGAACCAACATTGAGCATTGTAAATTCTTATAATGTAGGGATTGGGGCACTGGAATTAGATCTTTCCAAAGGTTGCAAATCTAAAGGTTGAAATATACAAATAGATGGAAGGTTAGGTGGTGGTTATGGTTTTGAAAAGCGTGAGGGTTGAGGTGCTTTAGGTATTTTTAAATGGAAAGACTTTTTCTTACCCATTCGTAAAATAGGTTTATAAATGGGCAAGACAATTGGTTTTGTCACGGAGGTTTCTTTCCAGATGGTGACTATGGTGGCAGAGGAAGTTCACATGGTCTAGGGACCAATGGAGAAGGCTGAGATTGAGGTGGTCCATATTAGACCATGAAATGATATTTTCATCCATCTTCACAAGAGGTCCTATAGTATGATCTCCATTAGATATCTCTAGTAAAGACTATCTTTTGATTGTTTCTTTCTCTTGGACGATCTATCATCTTCTTCTTTATATGGAAGGTTTATACAAAAGGAACACTGGCAATCAAGATCCCAAAAACAATGTCCTGCTCGGAGATCCTTGTAGTAATGAAAGGTTCATCCCTCTTGATCAAAGGATTCAATCAAGGCTTTTAGATCTAAATCACCGACTTTGACTGGAACGTCAACTACACAATGTTGCATTATAAAAATAGTAGGAAAGATAAAAGAAGTTTCTTCCTTCTCCTTACTAGATTTAATGACACTGTGCTATCTTTTTTCTTGGAAAACTTGGAATTTGTGGACTGGATTGACCTAGAGGTTGATAAAGCTTTCTATAGTTAGTTACCCAAGTATCTAAGAGTAACTTAACTAGTTGATCATGAGGAATCTCTAGGCACATGGATATACAAAGTCTGATCATTATCCAGCAAAATGAACAATGCATTTTCAAAACCAGGGAAGTTAAGGTTAATAGCATATGATTTCAAACTCACTAAACCATATGATATACAAAGTAACATCAATAGAATCTATAGTTTGAGGAGCTCTAGTAATTTGCAACTGAATTTCAAGGTCCAAGGGAAACCATGGATCTAAAAAAGCCATGTTAAAATTTGGAAATAGCATAACATTGTTCCTACATTCATAGTGGTTTGGCTATTATCAATACAAGCATGATGGTAATCCAAAAAATGGGTGTATAGAAAGGCGATACGAGCAACCATGGGTAACCATTTTCTTCCATGAAAGGGTAAAGCAAGTCTAATGGTACCAAAGTGAAGATGCATGTAACCTTGTTGTATCCTTTGTCATGGAAAATCATAAGGAATTTGAAGGGTTACAAAATGTTCTTGCTGGGTAGCAAGGATTAAATGCTGATCAAATTTTGAGAACTGAACATACTCTTTAACTTCTCGAGGAGTATGCTTAACAAGCTACTTAATAGAATGAATAGGAGAGGAAGATGAGGATTCCACAAAAGCAAAATATGGTGAGTCTTTGAAATATTACTATCTTCTTTGAGATAAGAAACCTCATAAAGAAGGTTAATCTTAAAAACATTAAAGGTGTGAAGTTCTAAAGGAGGACTAAAAGAAATAGGGACATGTACATTGTTAGGAGTTGAAATTTTGGAAGACTCTATCAGGGTTTGGAAGTTCGTTCCTTATGCACTAAATATTCAACTCAAAACTAAAGATATTTGTGAGTACACCTTTAGCAAAGCTTTGAAACTTTCTAATAAGTTATTACCACAAACTAAGGAGGAGGAGGAGCATATATCCCATGTTTGCTATTTTAATGCAATGGGTAGTATTATGTAAGTTATGATATCCACTAGGTCTGACATTTCACAAGTTGTGAGCATAGTTAGCCATTACATTAAGGGTTATGATAAAGCTCATTAAGAAGTTGTGAAGTGGATCTTTATATATCTGAAGGAGACAACAGATGTTAGTATAGTGTATCGAAAGGACGAAAATGACAATGAGACCACAAGTTATGATGATTTGGATCATGCTAGTGACTTGCATGAGTGTAGGTCTTTAGCAATGTATGTGTTTATGCTGGCAAGTTGTGTAGTGCTTTGGAAGGCATCCTAATAAGACCGTGTCGCCTTATCTTTGACTTATTGGGAAATTCCTATGATGTTTTAACGATGACAAAGACAGTTAAAGGCTATTAATGTGTTTTGGTTGAGTAGTGCTATGTGATATATGTACAAGCCGATAATCCGATGATGTTATTACTAGTTTTAAAGATTCTAATATGAGGAGTGCTCTGCCATTGTCAAAATTGCTCTGTCAATATCTGAGGTGAACAAGATATTGGGTGTTGAAAATTTTTACAAATTGTAGGGATCTTTAGATAAAATGAATATCTAGAGGGACCCTAATCGATGATGAACAAACCAAGAAGAATGGGGATGTTCATGATGGCTTGGAGGTACAAGGATTTGGTGAATAGTTGGATGAACCTTAGTAATGGTCAACAAGCCTAAAACGATAGTGTTTGTTAAAACTTGAAAGGGCTATGGAAATGAATAATTTGGTATAGTTGAAATTTACAATATGCTTGGAAGGATAAGAAAGATCAACATCATTATCGAGTACCACAAATTGTTATTGGAGTAGCAGATTGTTGGCAAAGAGTAGCTATATTATACAAATGAGGTGGAAAGTGGTGACAATACCAATAATCCTTGTGAGTTCAGTGAAGATGAGAAACCGGTATGCGTCTGTGGTGTCCTTGGAGATCTTTGGAAGCTGACTTAGTCAAATCAGTGAAGATGAGGAATCGACGAGGATGCTGATGTCCTTAGAGATATTTGGAAACTAATATGGTTAATTAGCGAAGATGGGGAATCAATGGGGATGTCAATATCCTTGGTAGTCTTTGTATGCTAAAGAAGCCAAAAGGATCATTGGATGATTGATCGCAAGTTGCCCACATGGTTTGTTAGTGGACAACATCAATGGACTAGTAAAGATCTACATGTCCTAATTATGGGAAAGGGATCATGAGATATTTAGTATCGAAAGGTTCTAGCCACTTGACCAATTGTTTAGAACATTGAAAAGAAGAAACAATAACTATTACAAATAATAGGAATTTGCATAAAGATCACGAAAATTGATCAAGAGCAATTTTGGCAATAATGAGCAAATTTGACAAAAGTACACAAATATTGCTCTAGAATTAACTATTGTTAGAGAGTTGTTCTAACAAATTTTAGCAATAGTTTGTTACTGGCAATGGCCTGCTATTGGCAATGGCTAGAACCAATGACTTCTTGAGAATTTCGATGGGTAATAGTCATCTAAGGATGAATGGTTATATATTGAGTCCAAGAGAAGTAATTGGGTTGGGGTGAAATTGAACAAATTGAGTCATGTGCTTTGAGTCTTCTTCTCTCTCTTATTATGTTGTTAGCTACTATGTAGTCCTAGTGTCATTGCCTAGGTGATGCTAATTAGTGACAAGAGCAAGTGTACAAAAGTAATAGCAATATGTGAGTCCCGATAGTGCGATCAATTGAAAAGGCAATACTTGTTGATTGTCCCTTATCTTGAAGATTATTAGTGACTAGCCTTGTTGTTAGTGTTGAGAGTGGATGTAAGATAAAGTTGAACTATTATATATCTGCTTGCAATATCTCTTGTCTCATCACTATTAGTATTATTTATTCGTAATCATCATTATCTGTTAAATGGAAACACACGCATGCGATTCTACAATTGGTTTCTAATGATATTTGAAGATTTACTTGTTATCTTCCATAAATGTTTTTCATAATTCTCGAACAACCTATTTTCCTTTTAAGTTGCTATGTGCTCTTATTGATTTCAGTGTCATCTATTCTTGCACATCAACAACATGTGATATTTGAAACATCTACTTCACCTGATTTTCATGGTAGTTTTTGATTTCTACAAAATTGGTAGAGTTTATTAAAATAAAGAGTTCATTAAAACAATATATTTCCCCCTCTCTAGATTGTATTGGTAGCCCCCATATGACTAAGGCAGAGTGACCCTCATTTTTATAGTGAAGGAGGCAATAATGGCTATAAGGTTTGCTCTCAAACTTTGGATTAGAATTGAAAAGTGTTGATATATACTATAACAATCAAGGTGCAATATATATGACATATAATCCAATTTATCACTAACAAACAAAATATATTGATGTAAAGTATCATTTTACCTGAGACATCTTGACAAAGGGAGTAAAGTTGTTGCGAAGAAGATCACGACAGTGTAGGACCCATCAAACATGAAGATGAAGCCTTTTTCCTTTGGCAAAGCTCAAACCTTGATTGGCATTTATAGAAAGTGAGCACCTGTCAAGGTTTTAGGATAGCAACATGGATATTAAGTATTATGACTTGGCTTCAAATATTGAACCAATATAAATAATTATTAAATTATGTCTCAAGTTTAAGTTCATATAATATATCTTCTTTGAATTTAGTTGCGGCCGTGAGAAGTGGATTTTTTTTTTTTTTTTGGGCGATAAGAAGTGGATTTTGTTGAAGATGCCTTATTCTTTGCTTGGAGAGAAGAGGAAACTCAGGGTTTGACTGATTTGACCAAGTGGACTATTATTTCCTATATTGTGCAGACAAGGGTCTCTTTTATCCGCAAAAGAACAGGTCTCCAAAAGCTAATATATTCTTCGAGAAAAAGAAGAACAAAGAAAAAAGAAACCTGATATATTCTAAAAACCGCAGAAGAAAAGGTATATATTTGGTGGGTCCAGGTCAAAGGTGAAGTTGTCGACCCCTTCAAAAATAAGAGAACAAGGCCAAGGGTTCTTTTTAGTGAAAGAGCAGCCACCGGAAGAGAATGAAAATAACGTACAGAATGTTCTTGGTTCAGCCGTACATAGAGTTGTTCAGCCGTACATAGAGCTGTGCTTGGACTTAAACACCTGATGATTTGTGCTGTAAATTTATCATCCAATTGAACTATTTATTAATTTGTAAATATTTTGGATTTGGGTATAGTTTAAGTATGAAAAACACTCAAATATATAAGTGATTTTAACTCTAATTCCTTGATTATTAATAGATTATTTATGGCTAACTCTTTACATAGAATAGGTACCTACATTTGGACCAAACTTGATAAATCTCTTATATTATTTCTCATTTATTTCCTTGATGATTTCATGTTAATTTAGATTATAAGATCCTATTAGTTTCCGCATTGATTTTATAGGATAAACTTCAAGTCTAATCAAATTTATTGGAATCGTTTAGAGAAAATAACAATACGAACCATACAATCTTTAACAATAGCATGAGTCATCTAGCATCATTAGTAAAAACAATTACAAATAGGATTCCGTGGTGCAATATGGCAACAAGTGTTTATTTAAAGTCTCCAACTTGTGAGAATTTGAAAGGACCACTATCAACTATCATAAAATCTTAAGCTGTTATATTGAGACGTCTTTTAATATTTAATTATTCAAACACTTCTCCTCATGCTTGGTCTAATTTTTTGACCTAATACTGAATGTGGACATGTTTAATTGGGGAAGCAATTGGGGTCTGGTAGGAATTGAACTCTCATATCAGATTTTATAAGGCCACTGCTAACTGTTTTAAAAGTTTAAACTATTAGATGAATGTGTAATATATTATTTAAATATTCTGACACAACTAAGGGGCATGCAATCTCTCTCACTTCCTATCCGTCACAATCCAATGTGGTCTTCCCTTGTATTAACAATTATGCTTACACATTACAACAACAACTACCATAAGCCAAATGCTTCGGCAAAATGCAATGTAAGACGAAGCTTACATGTACACGTCTTTCTCAGATAAACAGAATGCACATCTGAAAACAACTTGGAAACACTTAAACTGCAATATGAAACTCACCTGGCTTCACCAATCTTCATCTCTGGAGAAAACTCCAGTGGTGGACTTCACTGAGCTATCTGCCTCTTCTGCGGCCACACCCTCTTCCTCGACTGTGTCTTCACTAAATGGTGGGAGCTTCCTCACATTCGGAGTAGTCATTATTGATGAACCTCTGGTCACCGTCGTCGTACATCTCCCTTTTCACCACAGTTTGCTGAAGCTGCAAGGCGTATTCCAAGTCCCAGAGCACATCCCCCATGCTAGGCCTCCCTTGGTCCTCTTCTTGCAAGCATTTCTCAGCAATTTCCCCATATTTCCTCAGTGAGTTCGGATTGATTTGACCAACAAGAAGAGAGTCCACTATTTGCTCGATGGCTCCGTTCTGGATGCATTTAGTGCCCCACTCGGCCAAGTTCGCCTGGTCTCCAGGAAGCAAAGGGTCAATAGCAGGCCTTGCGCATAGCACCTCGAGAAGAACCACTCCGAAGGAGTACACATCTGATTTTTTCGTCAGCTTTTGGGTCATAAAGTACTCTGGATCGAGGTATCCAAAGGTGCCCTTGATCCCCGTACTCACATGGGTATGGCTTTGATCGAGAGGTCCCAACTTGGACAGACCAAAGTCAGCGACCTTCGCAACATAATTCTCATCAAGCAATATGTTAGTGGATTTGATGTCCCGATGAATAATTCCTCCAGCTGCGCCTCTGTGGAGGTAGTCCAAGCCTCGGGCTGCTCCAATGCAGATCTCGAGCCTTTTCTTCCATGGTAAGTATGGCAAATCGGAATTGTACAGGTGATCTCTTAAGCTCCCCTTCTCCATGAACTCGTAAACAAGTATCATCTCGAACCGTTCAGCACAATAACCAATTAGGGAGACAAGGTGGCGATGGCAGATTTTGGACAAAACGGTGATCTCTGTTTGGAACTCAGAGAAGCCTTGGCCAGACCCTGGCTTGCTCCGTTTCACAGCAACTTCAGTGCCGTCCCTGAGAGTTCCTCTGTAGACATTGCCAAATCCGCCCTTGCCGATCAAAAGTTTGCCATCAAAATTGTTGGTTGCGAAATGGATTTCAGCTAGGGGTATTATCAGTCCTAGGTGAAAATTAGGCACGAAGGAGCCGTGGGTAGTTCGCTCAGTCAGTTCAGTGTGAGAACTGCCTCTTCGGATTGCAGGAGATGGTGTCCAAATCGACATATCGGTTGTCTTTGGCTTTCTATACTTGCATATGAAGATTGCTGCAGATACAAAAATGCAGAGAAGTGTGATGCTTCCGAAAACTAGCCCAATTATGAGGCCGACATTGTGGTTATCTGCCTCTGAGGGCATATATTTCGAGTCCCACGACCCTATTATCTCCATTATCTCCAGTCCATTGAGATAGGCCTGCTGATAAATTGAGGCATTCAGGAGGCCTATGCTGATTTTCACTAGCCCTGAGCTGCCCGGTTTAACCAGAAAATCATAATGAAAAGGAACTGCACGCTTACGAAACCCATTTTTGCCATATGGGTCGATGAGCTCAGTGAAATTTTGATAAAAATAGAGATTGAAGTACACTGTGTTGAGAGACGGGCTTATGAAGTCGCAAAAATGAGCCCGGACCAAGTGCCGGGCGTTCGTATTCACCTTGAAAACCCAGGTGGTGTTACGGTATAATTGCCCATTGGTAAAATTCACACTCATCACTTTAGCAGTCTGGTAGACACGTTCTGATGCCAAGTATTTTTCTAGATCATCCTGGTAATTAACAACACTCTCATAGTTAGTGCTATTCTGTGCAGCATTTGGAACATCAATATAATTATCATCAGGATCCCAACTTCTCCACAAATTATCATCAGCCAGAGTTACTTCATTGCCTCCAACGTTTATTCGGTAAACCGTGCGCACATTTGGAGCGGAGTCCGGAATGAATCCGTCAGGCACAAGGAACAATTCAAGGGCATTGATAAATGCAAAAGATGACCCTTGAGGACTAAAATAGAGCACAAACTTGGTTCTATTTATACTAAGGAAGAATTCCTCCACTACAGGAGAGTTCGTACTACCGGGCACTTGGAAAGCGCTGAGAAGCGTGAGCCCATTTCCATAGACATTGAATACAGCCTCAGACAGATTGCTTGTGGAAGCGAAAGGGAAGAAGTGAAGTCGCACGATATGAGTACCTTTATCGATGACATCGAGAACGTATCGCGACGAAGGGCTTCTGAAGATTCTTGCTGTGTCGTAGATGGGTGAGACGCTGGATGATTGGTCGCTGGATAGTGTGGAGGTGTCCTGTTTTGTGAAGGAGGCGGAGTCAGAACTCGCGTCCCCAACAAAGTTCCTGGTGAAGTAGTTTATGCTGTTGCTTGATCCACAATTGATGAAATGCTTGATCTGAGTTGTGTAGGCTGAGGAAAGAGTGAGAAGAAGAAGAGGGTATTGAAGAGAGATGAAGAAGAGTGTGAAGCCAGGGGGGTGGACTCCATGGATGTGAAGCTTTGCCATGGAACCAGCGGAAGAGCATGAAATACTGCTACAAGAAATGGGTTTTAGTATCTTTCTTTTAGCTGGAGTCTGCTGGATAGATATAGAGAGAGAGAGAGAGAGATCGGTCTGTGAATTATGATTGGAGTTTAAGTTGTGCTGACTTTAGATTGACTATCAGGAATTAGGTGGGCAGGGAGAAGATTCTCGGCCGGAGGAAGAGAACTGTCGGCTGGAGATGAGCGTCTCAATTTTTGTGGGGTTTGCAATGCAAAGACGATTTTGACTCCCAGACGAGCACTGTTTTAGTCATGATACTGAGGACATTTCGGCCCTTTTGATCCCACGCAACTTTGAGCGAATGGCACGAACGCTCAAGACACAGAAAATGGAAGATTTTTACAAATTTTTTAGAATACATCCTACTAAAATTTCAAATTTTTAACGAGATTCACAAATCTTGCCATAAGTTTTATTGGCTTCAAAATACTCAGCAATTTGTCTGGGAGGAACATTCCCAAAATTGATTGTTTTGGCCAAAAAATTTCACGTTAATTCATTAGCATAAACACTACTCAAAAACCTACTTGGATTGAGTATTTTTTATTTTTTTATGAACTCAAATTCGAAACATATTTTTCAACAAATTAGATAGATGTTTATAGCGTGAAAGTCTATCTTAAGTGAACAAACTCACATCCATTAGATATGGTAGTAATCTTGTAAGTGGTTCAAATATGGTATAGTTTGCACTGATTTTATGAGAAATAGAAATGCATATACAATAACGTAATTACGAAGGATAGTGCAAATGGAGTAATGTAGTGCTTCACACTACTTTTAGGCTATTTTGTTCAATTGATAATGTGAAAAACTATAGGTGTTTTGAAGCAAATAAATTTTGTGGTAAAATTTGTGAATTTTTTTGTGAGAATGAAAGATTGTTTCAATGTTGAATTGTAATTGGCTAAAGATTGTTTGAGTTATTATGTGTAATTGAAGGGTGAAAACCACTCGGAGTGTTTGCTAACTTGAGTGTGAATGTAATATTTGTAATATTGCATAATTTACAATGTGATCTTGTGTTTGTCCTTGTAGAGTAGGTGCCACTAGTGAATCGCATGAATCTCATGTTCAATTTTATATTTCTGTTTTGTTTATATTAGTGTTTGCTCTCTTTTTGCAATTTGATTTTTCGATATACTATAGGCAAAACATCTGTCGATGATTACCAACCTATAATTACTTATAAATTAGCCATATCAAGCATCCCCAATAACTAAATAAATAGATCAATTTACTAACATGTAACTATTAATTCACGAAATTCATGTCTACTATAGACTAAGGTGAAAGTGTGTTTAGTTTCACTTCATTAACTTCCCAAAGATAACGCTTATGCTATAAAAGTTTAAGAGCAATGTTAGACTTACTAAAGCATTTACTGTCCTTTACTAAATGATGACTTGGTCATGCGCGAGGGCGTAATTGGGACTTTTCACTTGTCAGAAATGCTTAATATTACTTATTGATTAAAATATTTATTTCCACTTTTTCCATTTGTTCTATTGACTTAATATTCATTAATTGCAACGCATCATCTTAGCTAATCGCCCTGTGCATCTCCTCGAATAGCCCCACCTGGCGGGCCCTCCACCCGCAACTTCACAGCCGAATTGATCCACACAGCTGGCGTCTACTAAAAAGGGTTGGGAAATGGGTCAAACCATCCCTAATGAACTCTCCTCCGAGCCCATCAAGTCAAAACTCTTTAAGACATTCTAATCAAGCAAAGATAATTAGAATTGTGCTACCAATTCGAAGTTATTCCTACATAGAACACCACTCTATAAAGCAAGCCTTTGATAAGTTCCTTAGCAAAAGATATTTGCTAGTAAACTTGATAAATTATGATAAGAAATAATTTACTTATTTCGCGTAAATATAACATGGTCAATTTAAGCATCTACAAAATCCACAAGTCAAGTGAAGGGTGAAGACAAATTTCTTCTGACCTAGATTGGAGAAAAACGCAGTCAAGACAAAAAAATAAAAATAAAAATAAAAATAAAAAATCATTATTTCTAAAGAAAACAAAACGCCTGAAGCACAACAAGATAATAAGGTGGACCCAATAAAACCACAATGCAATGCCACCAGCCTAAGCCCAGCTTACAAAGAAGGATAAAGTAGGACTTTTACCATCTTGAAAGCAGATACAGCGGGAATTATGCTGCAAACGGGTTGCAATTTGAGTCGAATGCCATTCATCATCAAAGCATTTCTCATGAACGATGAAGGAAAATTTAGAGAAAATAACAATACGAGGTGTGCAATCTCTTATGATAACACATAACTGTAAAAGCCATCTAGCATCATTAACAAAACGATTACAGAGCAGGACATCCATGGTGCAATCTGTAAAACAAGTGTTTTTTATTTTATTTTTTGGTCTCCAACTAAGGGGCATGCAATCTCTCTCACTTCCCATTTATCACGATCCACTGTTGCCTTCTCCGGTACAATAAACAATTATATGCTAACACATCACCACAACAACTATGCTGAACCAAATGCTTCAACAAGGCCCAATTCAGGACAATGATGAGAAACACTTCAATAGATACCGTGTGTTATGGAACTCGTCTGGCTTCATCAATCTTCATCTGGGAAAAACTTCGCTCATGGACATCTCACAGCTATACATCCCTTCTGTGGCCACACCCTCTTCCTCGATCATGGCTGCACTAGATGATGGGAGCTTCCTCACATTCGAAAGAGTAAAAACCGGCGAACTGCCAGTTGCGCTGTCACCATATATCTTTCTTTTCAATGGGGTTTGCTGAAGCTGCAAGGCGAATTCCAAGTCCAAGAGCACATCCCGCATGCTAGGCCTCTCTTTGCCCTCTTCTTGCAAGCATTTCTCAGCAACTTCCCCATATTTCCTCAGCGAATTCGGATTGATCTGACCAGCAAGAACGGGGTCCACTATTTGGTCAATGTTTCCATTCTTGATGCATGTAATGCCCCACTCGGCCAAGCTGGCCTGTTCTCTAGGAAGCAAAGGGTCGATAGAAGGCCTCGCACATAGCACCTCGAGAAGAACAACTCCAAACGAGTACACATCTGATTTTTCCGTCAGCTGTTGGGTCATAAAGTACTCTGGATCAAAGTACCCGAAGGTACCCTTGACCGCTGTACTCACATGGGTTTGGCTTTGATCGAGAGGCCCCAACTTGGACAGACCAAAGTCAGCGACCTTTGCAACGTAGTTCTCGTCAAGCAAAATGTTGGTGGACTTAATGTCACGGTGAATAATTCCTCCAGCCACGCCTTTGTGGAGGTAGTTCAAGTCCCGGGCCGCTCCAATGCAGATCTCGAGCCTTTGCTTCCATGCTAAGAATGGGAAATCAGAATTGTACAGGTGATCTCTTAAGCTCCCCTTCTCCATAAACTCGTAAACAAGTATCATCTCCAACCATTCAGTGCAATACCCAATTAAAGATACGAGGTGGCGATGGCGGATTTTGGACAAAACGGTGATCTCTGTCTCGAACTCGGAGAAGCCCTGTCCAGACCCTGGCTGGCTCCATTTCACGGCAACTTTAGTGCCATCCCTGAGAGTTCCTCTATAGACATTACCGAATCCACCACTGCCTATCAAAAGTTTTCCGTTGAAGTTGTTGGTAGCAAAATGGATTTCAGCGAGGGGTATATTCAGTCCTAGGTGAAAATTAGGGACAGCGGAGCCGTGGGTAGTTTGCTCGGTCAGTTTACTGCCTCCTCGGAATGCAGGCAATGGTGTCCAAACCGACATATCAGTTTTCTTTGGCTTTCTATACTTGCAGACAAAGATCGCTGCAAATCCAAAAATGCTGAGAAGCGTGATGCTTCCAGAAACTAGCGCGATTATGAGGCCAACATTGTGATTATCTTTCTCTGAGGGCATATAATTCGAGTCCCACGACCCTATAATCTCCATTATCTCCAGGCCATTGAGATAGGCCTGCTGATAAATTGAGGCATTTAGGACGCCGATGCTGATTTTCACTAGCCCTGAGCTGCCCGGTTTAACCAGAAAATCAAAATGAAAGGGAACTGCCTGCACACGAAACCCATTTTTGCCATATGGGTCGATAAGCTCAGTGAAGTTCCGATAAAAATAGAGATTGAAGTGCACCGTGTTGGGAGATGGGCTAATGAAGTCGCAAAAGTGAACACAAACCAAGTGCCGGGCGTTCGCATTCGCCTTGAAACTCCAGGTGGTGTTACGGTATAATTTCCCATTGGTAAAATTCACACTCATCACTTTAGCAGTCTGGTAGACTTGTTCTGATGCTAAGTATTTGTCTAGATCATCCTGATAATTAAGAACCCTCCCATAGTGAGTGCTGTTCTGTGCAGCATTTGGGACATCAATATAATTATCATCAGGATCCCAACTTCTCCACAAACTATCATCGGCTGGAGTTACTTCATCACCTCCGACGTTAATTCGGTAAACTGTGCGCACATTTGGAGCAGAATCTGGAATGAATCCGTCAGGCACAAGGAACACTTCAAGGGCATTGATAAATGCAAAAGATGACCCTTGAGGACTAAAATAGATCACGAACTTAGTCCTATTTATGCTAAGGAAGAATTCCTCCACTACAGGAGAGTTCGTGGTGCTGGGCACTTGGAAAGTGCTGAGAAGTGTGAGCCCGTTTACGGAGACATTGAACACAGCCTCGGAAAGATTGCTTGTGGAAGCGAAAGGGAAAAAGTGAAGTCGCACAATATGAGTACCTTTACCGGTTCTATCAAGAACGTATCGCGACGAAGGGCTTCTGACGATTCTTGCTGTGTTGTAGATTGCTGAGACGCTGGATGATTGGTTGCTAGATAGTATGGAGGTATTCTGTTTTGTGAAGGAGACGGAGTCAGAACTCGCGTCCCCAACAAAGTTCCTGGTGAAGTAGTTTATGCTGTTGCTTGATCCACAATTGATGAAGTGCTTGGTCTGAGTTACGTAGGCCGGGGAAAGAGTGAGAAGAAGAAGTGGGTATTGAAGAGAGATGAAGAAGAGTGCGGAGCCAGGAACGTGGACTCCATGGATTAGAAGCTTTGTCATGGTGGAACCAGTGGAAAAGCATGAAACTGCTTCAAGAAATGGCTTTTTAATTTCTTTCTTTCAGATGCTTCGGGAGAGTGAAAGATAGTTTGGTCCGTAAATTATGGTTAAGCAGTTCCAGTTCGTGTTGACTTGAGATTGACTATCAGACATTGGAAGTGGAACAGGAAGAAGATTTTCCGCTAGAGATGAATGGCTCATTTGGGGAGGGGTTGAGTTTGCTTCTGCAAAGACGATTTTGATTCCCAAACGGGCACTGTTTTGGTCATGATTCTGAGGACAATTTGGCCCTTTTGATGCCACTGAACTTTCAGCGAACGACACGAGCACGCAAGACAGAGAAAATGGAAGATTTTTACACATTTGAGAATATTCAGGCAAAAAAATTTCAAAACTTTAAAGGAATTCACAAATCTTACCATAAGTTTTGTTAACTTCAAAGTACATATGATTCCTTCGGGATGAACATGTGTAGAATTAATTGTTTCGGCTAAAAACTCCTAACTCATTGGCAAAAACACTATCATCATACATACATACATACATACATACATACATACATACATACATACATACAGATACACACGTGTGTGTGAATTATAAATTCTAGGTCCAAAATAGTTAACTTTTTCAAAAAGATCTATTGGACCAAGTTTTCTTTACGGACTCAAATTTGAAATATATTTTTCAACAAATGACATAGATGTTTATAATGTGAAAGTCTATCTTAAGTGAACAAACTCATGCCATTAGATATGGTAGTAATCTTATGGATATGATGAGATGTATATCAAAATTTTGATGAGCGGTTCAAATATGAGATAGTTTGTATTAATTTTAAGATAAACAGGAAAATACATATATATATATATATATATATATATATATTATGAAAGATAATGCAAATGGAGTAATGTTGATGCTTTACACTACTTTTAGGCTATTTTGCTTAGTTGAAAATGTAAGAGCTCTTCTCTCTCAGCGTTCGGGGTCACACTGCTATCCTTTCATCTCTTCATTTTTTCGTCGCTTTATCTCAAATAACAATTTATTTTATCTTTTTTTATATAAAAGAATACCAGAGTATTATGATGTAAGAAGTAAATGTAATTGAGATGTACAAGAAGAGACTCAATATATTTTTATTAAAAAAAAAGTAGAGATATGTTCACTACAAATCCTAAAATTTGTCAGGAAAGTATAATTGAGTCATAAAATTTGCAAAAAGTGCAATCAAATCTTAAAATTTATCAAAGTGATTCAATCAAATCCTTCCATTAATTATCTAAATTCGCTAACGAAAAATACCGATATAGCTTTTTTTAATATTTTCTCTTTCTTCCGTGGTTGAATCATGAAGTATAAGATTACAAATTAAGCTAAATTTAGTCTAAATCGATTTTCAATACTAATTTTTTAAATTTTTTTTAAAAAAGCTAAATTTATATAATAAAAAAGAAGAAGAAGTTAGGCAGGCATGCAAGGCAACAAGCCCTCACCATCGCCGCCACCCCACCATTGTCAAGAAGGGATGGCGAGGGTGGGGGTGAGTTAGTGAGGGTCATTGGACCCTAGCCATCGGTGACAGCAAAAGGCCTATAGGCCCTTGCCCAAATCTAGGCAAGGGTTGTGGTCCTCCCCCAACCCTCGCCTAGATTGAGTGAGGCTCATCGGCCCTCGCCTAGACTTAGGTGAAGGACACCATTGGTCAGGGTCAGCCGCTAGTGGCATCCCTCGGCTAGGTTTTGGATCAGGCTCTCTTCCATCGTCAGCGAGGGCCACCAACCCTTGGCCAAGGCCTGATGACCCTCACTTGTTGTTCCCCATGCTCATCGGCATCTACCAACCTTACTTATCCTTTAAAAAAATAATTAGCTTATTATATTAAATTAAATTAAATTAAATTTGTATAAAATTAATTTAAAAAAGTCATGTCAATGTTTTCCGTTAGTTAACTTCGACGAAGTCGATGGAAGGATTTGATAAAATCAATTTGACAAGTTTTAAAATTTGATTTTATTTTTTATAAATTTTAAGACTCAATTACACTTTTGTGATAAATTTTAGGACTTTTAATGCATATATCCCAAAAAGATATAAATAGTATGGAATATCATATAATCTTCATATATACATTAGCTTCTCTAATATAGTACATCTGTATTGACATATTTTATGATAGTTGGGTTTGTTGAGTTGGTGATAGGAATTGGCTAATAAAAGAAAAAAGAAAAGGAAGACTACTTTATTTAAAGCAAAGAGACATATACTGATTGAGAGACAAGAAAAGAACAAAAAAGAAAAGAAAAGAAAGACTACTTTATTTAAAGCAAAGGGACATTGACTGATCGAGAGACGAGGGAAGAAGAAAAAGGCAGTGACCGCAAAATAGGGGAAAAGAAGAGAAGGAAAAGCAGGTTGTGCGTGTAGGCAACCGGCATTTACTTCGGCTCACAATGCACGGTAAGAATTAGTCAATAAAAAGGATTATTGACTTGTGATTTGACACAGATCAATGGACTTGACCAGTGTATTAATTGTGATGATGAATTACATCAGTACTTATAATGCGTATAAAGTTTTGTCTAAATAAAACAATTTACATTTGATTTGACACGTTTATTATATTTTGAAATTGGATTATGAATTTTGTGTATCATTTTTTTTTTATGCATAATGGATGCTGAATTTGCTTTAAAAAGATGGATTACTCATTGGATTGTTTCTAAGACATCGAGGAGCGAGATCCCATGCTTATGTGGTGGAGACTTCCATTGCCGAAGCTTGAGTTTAAAGGCCCCTCATTGTTACTGCCACCGCACCCTGATAGCGAGGCGCCATTAAGGGAACTTGTGTGGGTGGAAAGATCAGGCAAGTAGTTCTCTTCTTTCATTCGGATATCAACTTAGAGCTCACATAGAACAACTACATTTGAATTTCACACAATTTTTTTATTTATATTAAATTAATTAAATGGAATTAAACTATATTAGGCTTATAACTGAAATAGCAATTTTCCCTCGTAAATGCATATAAACAATAGAAACTTGAGAAAATTCTAGCCAAGAGCTCAAAGTGGATGCATTTGCTCGGAAGATAGCTGAAAATGGACATTGTCTCAAATTTGGTATCAATGTGAAAAGTTTTATAACTAAATTAATTTAATTCAAAAATTTAGAATTGAATTAGTATCAATACAATAGGTTCAGAACTTTTTTGGTACTTTTCTCTTAAAATATTTAATGTTAATCCTTCTGTCAAGTTTTCTTTTTCTACTAATCAATTTTTGTTGATATAAATCAACGAATCATTAATACCAAGTCAATATGAAAACTTAAAATACCAATTGAGGGAGAGAGAGATCATTAAGAAGACATTGCAACTCCTGCAACAAAGTTAGTGACAACAAAGATTTGTTGTTGATGAGAGTGAAATTGGTCAATGACAATTGTTTTCAACATGGCCGCATGGCTGCTCAGACTTGAAGCTCGTGACCATGGCCACTCAAGCCTAAGATATGAGCTTAAGTTTACCATGGTCGATCAAGCTTTGGTCTAACGGATGGGAAAGCACTCGAGCAGCCACAGCCACAGCCACAAGATCTAATGCCCGCACATCTCGAGCTCGTGGCCATCATCAATGGGGTTGAGCTTTTGAGTTGCGGCCAGGGTCCGAAAGCTGGATGTGAACAATATTTAGGAACTGCTAATAAGGGCAAAAAGAAAGTTCAATAAAAAATATTAAATGACCTTAACCCCACGACAGTGAAATTCGTCATTGGACCGATCATGGGACAACTGCTGACACTTTCTACACGTCGAGAAATGCTTTTAAATAAATAAATAAATAAATAAATAATAGAGAGATATTTTAAATTTCAGATAGAAGTAGAAGACCACCCATTAACGTCATCGTATATTTTCGGTACACGAGCTATTATTTTTCATAATAAACCTCGACTTCTGTGGGACCGTCTCCTTCGTCTGCTATTCTCTGCCAAGAGCGAAAGGACATTCGTCTCTTGTCCGGTCTCCCAAATTTCAATGTCCTCCACTCTGTCTCGTCTGCTGGGGCCACTCGCTGAAAGTTGAGTGGGATAAGAAGGGCCAAATTGTCCTCTGCATCATGACTAGAACAGTGCCCGTTTGAGAGTCAAACACCTTTTTGGAGAAGCAAATTCATCCACTCCCCACATGAATCACTCATCTCCAGCTGAGAATTATCTTCCTGCCCAACTTCCATTGCCTGATAGTCAATCTCAAGTCAACACATCTGAAACTACTTGATCACAATTCACGGCCGAATCTCTCTCTCTCTCCCGAAGCAGAGTTTCATGCTCTTCCTCTGGTTCGATGGCAAAGCTTCACATCATCCATGGAGTCCACGCCCCTGGCTTCATTCTCTTCTTCGTCTCTCTTCAATACCCACTTCTTCTTCTCACTCTTTCCTCAGCCTACACAACTCAGACCAGTTACTTCATCAATTGTGGATCAAGGGAAAGCCAGAACTATTCCAAGAGGGTCTTTGTTGGTGACACGGGTTCTGATTCCATCTCCTTCACAAAACAGGGTACCTCCGCCCAATCCAGCAGCCAATTCTCGAGCGTCTCAACTATCAACGACACGGCAAGAATCTTCAGAAACCCTTTGTCGCAATACGTTCTCGAGGGAATCGATAGAGGTACTCACATCGTGCGACTCCACTTTTTCCCTTTCGCTTCCACAATCAATCTCTCCGAGGCCGTGTTCGATGTCTCTGTAGATGGGCTCACGCTTCTCAGCAATTTCCAAGTGCCCAGTAGTAACGACTCTCTTGTGGTGGAGGAGTTCTTGCTTAGCATAAATACTACTAAGTTCGTACTCTATTTTCGTCCTCGAGGGTCATCTTTTGCATTTATCAATGCCCTTGAAGTGTTCCTTGTGCCTGATAGATTCATTCCTGGTTCTGCTCCGAGTGTGGGCACTTTGGCGATTAATAGCAGCAACTATAGCAGATTTTCCTCCCAGGTTTTGCGCACGGTTTACCTTATTAATGTCGGAGGCGGTGAAGTAGCTCCGGGTGATGATTTTTTGTGGAGAAGTTGGGTTCCTGATAGTAATTACATTCATAAGCCAAACGCTGCACAAAGCCGTGGCTATGAGGGGAGTGTTCTTAATTACCGGGATGATCTAGACAAATACTTAGCATCGGAACGCGTTTACCGGACTGCTAAGGAGATGAACGCATCTGCTTGGGGATTATACCCCGACACCACCTGGAATTTCAAGGTGAGTGCAAACGCCTCGCACTTGGTCCGGGTTCATTTCTGTGACTTCATTAGCCAGTCTCCCAACACGGTGTACTTCAATCTTTATATTAATGGGAATTTCACTGGGTACATCGACTCATACGGTGTAACTTATCGTCCGTTAGCAGTTCCTTTTCATTATGATTTTGTGGTTCAGCCGGGCAGCTCAGGGCTAGTGAACATCAGCATAGGCCTCCGTAATTCCTCGGCCACAACAGAGCAGCGGGCCTATCTCAATGGCCTGGAGATAATGGAGATAATTGGGTCGTGGGATTCGGATTTTGCGCATTCAGAGGTTGATAACCAGAATAAGCACGTTGGCCTCATAATTGGGCTAGTTTCTGGAAGCATCGTGCTCATATGTGTTTCTGCTGCAATCTTCATATGCAAGTATAGAAAGCCGAAGAGAACTGAAACTTGGGCTTGGTCGCCATTGCCTGCAATCGGAGGAGGCAGTTCGCACAGTGAACTGACTGAGCAAAGTACTCACGGCTCTGCTGTTCCTAATCTTCATCTAGGACTGAAAGTACCCCTTGCTGAAATCCATTTCGCCACCAACAACTTCGATGGCAAACTTTTGATTGGCAAGGGTGGATTCGGCAATGTCTATAGAGGAACTCTCAGGGACGGCACCAAAGTTGCTGTGAAACGGAGCGAGCCAGGGTCGGGACAAGGGTTCTCTGAGTTCCAAACAGAGATCACCGTTTTGTCCAAAATCCGCCATCGCCACCTCGTATCCTTAATTGGGTATTGTGCTGAACGGTCCGAGATGATACTTGTTTACGAGTTTATGGAGAAGGGGAGCTTAAAAGATCACCTGTACAATTCCGATTTCCCATGCTTACCTTGGAAGCAAAGGCTCCAGATCTGCATTGGAGCGGCCCGGGGCTTGAATTACCTCCACAAAGGCGCAGCTGGAGGAATTATTCACCGGGACATCAAGCCCACCAATATTTTGCTTGATGAGAATTATGTTGCGAAGGTTGCTGACTTTGGTCTGTCCAAGTCAGGCCCACTGGATCAAAGCCAAACCCATGTGAGTACAGGGGTCAAGGGCACTTTTGGGTACCTCGATCCAGAGTACTTCAAGACCCAGCAGCTGACAGAAAAATCAGATGTGTACTCGTTTGGAGTGGTTCTTCTCGAGGTGCTATGCGCAAGGCCTGCTATAGACCCTTCGCTTCCCAGAGAGCAGGCAAACTTGGCTGAATGGGGCATCGCATGCATCCAGAACGGAATCATTGAGCAAATAGTCGACCCTCTTATTGCTGGTCAGATCAATTCGAACTCGCTGAGAAAATATGGGGAGGTTGCTGAGAAATGCTTGCAAGAAGAGGACGAAGAGAGACCTAGCATGGGCGATGTACTCTGGGACTTGGAATACGCCTTGCAGCTTCAGCAAACTGCGGTGAAAAGAGAGATTTACGATGACAGCACGACCGACGGTTCGTCAATATTGACTCTTTCAAACGTGAGGAAGCTCCCATCATTTAGCACAGACTTGGTCGAGGAAGAGGGCGTGGGCAAAGAATGGGCGGATAGTTCACAGATGTCCATGAGTGGAGTTTTCTCCCAGATGAAGATTGATGAAGCCAGATGAGTTTCATTGTGCAGTATGTTTATTTAACGTGTTTCTGAGTAGTTTTCAGATATGAATTCTATTTATCTGATAAAGAAGAGTGCATGTAGCAATCGTTTTAAATTCCATCTTGTTGAAGCATCTGATATAATGACAGATGTTGGTTGTACAAGAGAGGGCAACATTTGACCGTGATATATCCAAATGTGATAGATATTGCACACCCCTTAGTTGCAGACCTTGAATAAACACTTGTTCCACAGATTGCGCCATTGATGTCCTGCTCCGTAATTGTTTTTGGGAATGATGCTAGATGGCTTCTACAGCTATGTGCTATTATTAGAGATTGCACAAGCCCAATTGTTATTTCCTTTGAAGGATTTCAATAGATTTGATTAGACTCGAGGTTTCAGATTCATTGATATTTCAGAGCATGAGCTTCCTTTATAATTCTTGGAAACTACTTCTCTGCTGTTCTCCATCGTTCACCAAAAATGCTTTCCTGCTGAATGGCTTTCGATTCAAATTTCAACCCGTTTGCAATATGATTTGTGCTGTCTCTGCTTTCAAGGTGGAAAAAGCGCCACTTCATCCTTCTTTATCACCCGGGCTTAGGTTGGTGGCATTAGCATTGTGATTTTTTATGGCCAGGTCGACAATTTTTCTTTTTATCTGATCGTGCTTCGGCTTTTCCGTTTTCTTTCGGAAATGAGCTTTGATGTCTTGGCTGCGTTTTACTCCCATTCAGGTTAGGGGAAAATTTTCCTCCTCCCATCACTTGATTTGTGCATTTTGTAGATGCGTAAATTAATCACGTCATCTTTATGCAAAATAAGTAAATTTGCTAGCAAATGTCTTTTCTAAAGGGACTTACAGCAAGCTTGCTTCATTGAATATTGCTCTATGGAGGAATAACTTAGGATTGGTGCTAGGATACTAAGTTATTTTCGCCCCGCTAAGATATTTTAAAGAGATTTTTGAGGTTTGATTTAAAGGGATCAGAAGCTCGTTAGAGATGACTTGGCCCTTTCTTTAAACTTTTTAGTACATCTGGGGTCAATTCCAATCCTCCTCACATATGGCAATTCGTCATTGGTTTGTGCCCTTGTGACGGTTTCAATTTATCCACTGCTATTTACAACACATGGATTGCCACATGGCATCATCCTGCTCAACCCTCTTATTATAAACAGTCCATTCATCTATTTATTTGGAAACTTTTGGCGGTTGGATCTGGAAACTTTTGGAACTAGGAATGCAGCTCTTCGATCGACTTCAACATCTTCAGACTTTGGAACTTCGCCAAATAATCATTGAATAGCACTCCACGATAAGCGCCACAGTAGAAATTCTACAATTTCCCCTTGGCAATTGAGTCTACTGGAATTGACCATTCCTCTTCATGCCCTCTTTATCTCATCCTGCTTTGGTGTAATTTCTACCTAGCACTAATCCTTTTGTATTGCCAAGGGATCTCGAGTAAACCACCTCAACAATTTTCGTTTTGGGTAAGTCTTATGCCAAGTGACTCTTAACAACCCAAGTAAATACATCAAATTCAAAACCAAATTTTTGTATGTCTCATTTTCCCCGCTCTCCCTTTCTCTCTCACTTCGGCCGTACCTAACTCCAACCATAGCATGCCTCCGCAAGCCTTGCCAAGATGCCGCCACCATAACCTTGAAGTCGATTTCGGCCTTTCCATATCCTTGACGTAACCAACAAATCTGTGCCCACTATTACCAGCCCTATTTCTCTCCTTCCTCCATTGCACCTAGTCGTCTCTCTATCATGGAGCAAACCCAAATCGGTTTAGGTGTGTGATCCCCGATGGTGGGTGACCCTCCATGGTCAACGAGCTTCGTTTACGACATCTCATGGAGGGATGGGTCTTAGTCGGAGTTTTGGGTTGTCGTCATGATGGTCAACGATTTGATAGTGGAATTTGGATTGTTGTCATGATGACCAACGATCTGCTAGCAATGGACTACAACATTAATGTAGACAAACAAACGAGGATAATTAACAAAAAAGTCTTAAACTTATTATTATTGTGTCAATTTAGTCATTATTATTATTTTTGGCCAATTTAATCATAAACCTTTTGCAATTGTATTAATTCAGTTTACCTGATCAATTTAGCCAACCGGCACTAACGTGAAATTTTTTTAATAATATTTTATTATTTTTAAATACATTTATCAATTTTTTTCTTTTTCTTTTTCCTTTTTTTTTTTTCATTTTTTTTTTTTTTCCTTCTTTACTTCTTTTCCCCATAGTGGTTGGCAAGCCTCCCACAAGAGGCACTAGCCATTGGGTGAGGGTTGTGAAGCTCTCGTTAGTTACCAGCAATGTGTTCCTTCCTCGGCCTTGCCTAGGCGAGGGCCATGACCCTCGCCGAAGGAAAAAAGCAAAGAAGGAAGAAAGGAGAAAAGAAAAAAAGAAAAAATAATAAAATATTATTAAACATTGTAGCCTCTTTAGTCGAGATGCCTTGTAAATCGAGATAGTTCTAGCTAGTGACAAGTATCGCCAATGTGTGTGTTGGTGAGCTTTATGATGGGTATGAACCTATCATTATATATTAGTAGGCTTCGTAACGAGTAATGAATATACATTCCCTGTGTATAGTGATGAGCCACGAGGTGATACTAATGCATCATGAAATAACATGTTTTCTGCTTGCTTATGAGTGAATGAACTTACATGATAGTTACTAGTTTTTATTGGCATATCATGATTGAAAAAGAAAGAGAACTTACTCATGCATGGTTATTTTGTAAATGCCTTATACTCACATTATTTGATTGGTGTCAAATTATGCATTAAGATGATCTCCTACCTTAGACCCAAAAATTTTATACCGGTTTTAGCTCACCCCTCATTTCTCAATGTGTAGGATGGCCCCTTTGAACATGTTGGTGGGTGCGATGTGGTGATGCCTAAGACCATCAACCTCAAGTTAGATGACAGCCCGCTTGTGGAATAGTATGAGAGTAGTGATATTAGTTAACCGACCATTTTCCCAGGACTATATATTTTGTTGTGATAATAACTACTGATGTTTGTATGAAGAAAAAGCATATGCATATGTATTAAACTAGTGTGACTTTCTTTTATGGAATATTATTATGTATTTTGTAGTACTTATGCATGCTATTAATCAAAGAGAAAAATCTACACATGTAGTGCGTAACGTACCTAGGCCGTCAAAAGGACCTCATGGATGCCAATAATATTTACAAGATTATGTCATTTGTGGTTGTCACAACCCGACCTTGACGCCCCTAGTTTTAGGGATGCGGTATAAAGATAGAATTTAGAGGTACTTGACTGTGAGAACTCCCTCACCATATACTACTCCAAGAGATGTCATCATCTCATTTTTTGGGACCAACCACATGAGTTTGCTTATGGTCTTAAACTCTCATAAGCTCACATCTTGCATGACAACGGAATTTATTTAAAGTTGTATTAAACAACCTAAAAATTGGATTTTAGGAGTCACCACTAGCATCTTTTTTTGGGGGTCGACAAGAATACCCAATCAAGGATTAGAAGTAGTCCTTCGATTTCTACGCAATCAAAGATCAAAGGCTTGAGGATTTGTGTTACGTTAACATTTCTATTAATGCCCTTTCGATACCAAATAGGTGTGCTTTATTACTTAACAGGTCCTTACATTTCTTTTTACATTTTCGTGCATCCAAAACTAAGGTGTTACCATGCTTGGTTCGTTCATTCCTTTCTATTCTAATCTAACCAGAATAATAAAGGAGACAATCAATTAATTGAAGAGACATTACGGAAAGTAAACACCCAAGACAATTTTAAAGATGATATAAGGAAACAAGTCTAAAAAGGACAATAAAAGAAAAACCCACAACTCGTTGGACCTTTATACAACACAAAAGGAGCCCAAGACATTTGTTCAGAAATGAATATCACAATTTGAAAAGGTCAAATTGGACATCGATCATTCGCCATCTTCAAATCTTTGGGACCGCCACCTCCAAAGGATGCCTTTCAAACTTATTCTAATCATTAAAAAAAAAAAAACCTTATTCTAATCCTAGGCCAATAGAATTACAAGACATGCGCCACACAAGCAATGACAAATGCATAGATCAAACAAACGCAAGCAATACAAAGCATCAAACAAATGCACTCCACTTGTCAAGCATGGCATTAGGGTTGGCCTTTGAAATTCATGCAATGCCCTCATTCAGAGACCTACCCCCATTCATTTTAAGTGACTCATAGTCATTAGCCATTGCTTGCGTTCACAAGAATTGACCAATGCTATAAAATCCCTAAGTCGAGTTCTAAGTGACATCTCAAAGTAATCCACATGATCATGCATCGCACCTAGGCCATTCATCTAAAAATCACATGCAAAGTATATAAGGCGGCATGCACTTAGGCCATAAAGCCTTAGTTCTCAATCAATCAACCAACCAATTTAGTAATAATGGATCAATTATTCAATCATGCACACCAATGAAATATAATCACACAATGCATAACCATGACGAGCAAAGGCAGACAAAATCCGATTCATGTGATGCCAAAAAATGATTCATATTCAATTTGCAAGCAAGGGCTTAAGTTAGATGAAATTGCAAAGGGAACCTCAACTTCACATATTTACAAACAAGTCCTAATGAAAGGAAATTTGCAAATTTCAATTGTTTAGAAAACATGTATATCAATTTTATAAGAATTTGAACATGTTAGATGTTTTCTGGAAATAAATCCAAAGTTTGAGTGCGGATAATGTCGGTACACAAATTGGACTTCATGAACCATCTAACAAACGTCAAATCTTAACAAAATGGCTTTAATTTTTTTTTTTTTGAAAGATATGACAGTTTTATAGAATTTGAATGAGTTTGATGTTATTGGGAAATATATCTAGAACCCGGGTGCAGATAATGTCAACACATTTATCGAACTCCTTGAACCATCAAATGATCATTCAATTCAATAAAACTGACATCAAAAAAATATATGAGAAATGCCAAACAACTTTGTTGAAGAAATTTTTGCAATATGGGCATCACATGAACTTATAAAGATCTCAATTTAAACAAAAGTTAGTTCAGGAAATCAATATTCCATAATGCACTATTACTTTGAGAGGGTTGGTAAAAATACTAAAACATGTTTTTATTTTCTGAACATTAATGACAATTAAGTTCAGTTTGTGACAAACAATTCTCAAGAGGACATCTAAGTCTAATTCAGCATGCTTGATTTTCTAAAAATCACACATGTATGTCAATCAGCCAAATCAACAATCTTAGAAACAAGGTAACCAACTCTATTTAACAGAAGCAGGATCGATGGTCATCTCGACCTAGGATTTTATGGAAAGTAAACCAACGTGTGAGAGTAACTTTTATGTGGGAAGCATCTCATTTCCTAACACACGAATTTCTAAAAATCTAAGAACACAAATAGGTCAGTCAGGAATAGAACAGAGCAATATGAGTGAGAATGTTCTATAGCCAATCGACCCTATCAATTGGTATCCAAAAATTTTCAAAATTTTATATGTTATAAACATGAATATCATGGACAAATTTTATCGGGACTCAACTCCAAAATAGCACCCAAAAAATCACACAAAATTGGCAAATAGTCAGACCCATAAAAGCACAGCAAGCATTTCGATTCAATGCAAGTTCCAGATTGTAACTCGAATTGGGAAAAATGGTAAGCACAGCAAATGATCTTAAAATCATGCAAACCAGACATGACAAGAACGCTTAAGATGTCTCCTACAAACTTCTAGAAGGTGACAAGTTCAATTAATGTCGTTTTTCAGCTCAAACGAAGATATCTAGCAAACAGGACAAATCTAAAACAGAGTTGAATTATAGCTAAACGGTTTGCAAATCCTATGAAGTTTTTATATTATTTAAAATTAAATGTCAAGATCAAACTTCATGAAGACACTCAGTCCAAAAACATAGTACAAAAAAAAAAATACAAAAATGACAAACCAAGCAGGTCAGTCAGCCTCAAAAACATATGCCGCAAATAGCATATTGCAGACTTTTTCACTAATTTTGAATAGGTTTTGACATAGCAAATGACGTCAAACTCATGCATGGAATATATATTTGAAAAGGTCCTGAAGTCATGCGAGAATCTCATGCAGACATCGAAGCCTAAAAAGGACATTATCTAGCTTAAATGAAGACGTTTATCAGGTCGGTTTAATAAGTATACGATTTTCACAGAACCAGCAATCAAGATCAATCAAGCCACCGAATTGTCATCAATCACCACAACCTCTCACAGCAACTTTTATGGCATCTAAAATTTAGATTTAGGCATGACCAATCACCCTAGGTTCGAGTGCCAGCCCCGATTGCGTAAGGCAATCTCGCTTCATGGAGCTTAAGTTTGAGAATATATTATGCCTTGTGTATTTCGCGAAATGAGCTCTAACGAGCTAGGATCGAACTTCGTCAGGACTTAGGACATGTCGAGAGGGATCCATGTAGGGGAGATAAGGACCATCGGAATGGGTCAGGAATGATCCGATGAGCACCAAGTGGTAGCTAGAGCTAGGATTGGTGACGGACGAACACCTAGGACCGCCGGAAGGAGATCACTAGAATGGAGGGGTTTTGATGGCTGTTAGGCTAAACTCCAATCACCGGAATGTTGAGAACTCACCAAAGGATGTCAAAGGACAAGTCAGGATAGCTAGAAAAGTGGCAGACCACCCGGAACAGCTGCAGAACCGCCAAACAAAATTACCAGCACCAGAGCCAGTCTTCGAGCCGATCAGAAAAGAGGTGCTAGACAGAAGGCTCCAATGTGATTTGAGGTCCACTGATGGGTTTTTTATATGTGATGATGGGCCTAAGTGGGCCCGTCCGCCCATGTTGGGCCTAAAAGCCCAGCCTGCAAGATAAGGGCCCATAGAGGAACAGTTGCGATGTGAAAGACTACGTTATTTTGATAAGAGGGGTAGTGTCCTTTTGGAGGGACGTTTTACATTGAAGAGATGCGTCTCTTGGAGGAGATGCTTTTGAGGGAAAAAGAAAAAGAAAAAGAAAAAAAAAGGGAACATACCATTTAGAGTACGTACGTTGTTTTTAGTCTCTCTCTCCCTCCAAGAAGTGTAAGACGCTACGCTCCCAAAACAACGTTTTTCTCCCCCCCCTTATAGCAACAGTACACTCCTCGATAGAATGGGATCAGGATTCTTCCTCGAACTTCGGCATTGGTGTTTAATTTGTGAACAATAAGGTACACTCGATTCCGTGGTGGATCTTTGATCGGTGATACATGTTATTCTTGGGCTCGTCTTCCGCATTTGTTTTAGGGGTTCGATTTAGTATCAGATCGATTTAGGGAATCCATTATTCCCAACATTGGTATCAGAGCCATTGTTCATGTTTTCCGATCCCTTTTCATGTTTATGATTTGTTTTTGATTGAATTTTCATGAAACATCGCTGTTGGCCGATCGGGGACGGAAAAATCCCCACACCCGCATACTGTTCACCCTGTTTTGTGATTTTCTGTAAGTCGAAATTCGTTTTTGATAGCGTAGGGTCGAAGCTCTCGTCGATTCGAGAAAAATGAGTCATGGACCGCCGCCGGACACGCTGTTATACATGGCCGAAATGGACTGGGTGCAACAGGAAGGAATTGATTATGAATAAACATTTTCTCCTGCAGTGAGATTTACCTCGATTCGCATTATTCTGGCAATAGTGGCTAATATGAATATTAAGTTACATCAAATGGATGTAAAGACTGCTTTCTTCAATGGAGAATTAGAGAAAGAATGTGGCATCCTAGAATTTCATAAAAATCCCTGAATATGCCATGAACCATGGATAGGCGATGGAAATACCGATATTGTACTTTGTAGCCTTCTAATCCATGATTTGTGATGAGATGTATGGCCAAGTCTTTAATGGATGAATTTTGGAAAGGAAGTTTTATCTTTGGCTGTATGTATGATAAATGGGAACTTATAGATTTATAATTTCAAGTATATAGTTATCTTAATTTGCAATTTAGTGCTTTAATTAAATAGGGATTTAATTAGTTTTTAAAAGGGTTAATCTTAGGTTAATTAAACTTGGGTCTTAGGCCCAAGAGGGATGGGCCTAAGATGAGCCAAGCTGGCCGGCCCATAGAGCCCATAAAGGGTTGTCGATCGCACGAAGAGAGGAGGGGAAGAGACCAGTTTTGCATGCCCTCCCCCACTTGTCCTTTGAAGTGTGCCAAGTGTCCTTCATGCATGCCTAATCATAGCTAATGATTGAGGGGAAGAAATTAGGGGATGACGAGGCCAGCTTAAGCGAGAAAGAGAGGGAGAGAGAGGGCTTCGTCCGAAGGGAGAGAGAGAGAGAGAGAGAGAGAGAGAGAGAGAGAGAGTTACCGAGAGAAAGAGAGAAATCGAGAGAGAAAGGGAGAGTGAGAGTGCGAAGAAGAAGGAAGCCGCTCGTCCGTTACTCGTCGTCGCCGTGTCCAGTCGCCGTGTGCTCGTGTTTGCTCGGTTTGGAGGCAAGTTGGGATTCTTAATCTGCTCTTGCATGTTGTGTCTAGCATGTGTGCTTGAATGGTGATAGATTTCGGATGTTTAGGGTGATAAAAGTCAAAGTTCTAAGAGGGATGTTTGATACTAGAAAACTGTTCTTGAGAAAACAGTTTGACCTTGAATGTTCTATTGGCTTGCATGTGTTGTTTGAGTTAGATTTTGACCGTGACTTCTAAATGAAAGTTGTTAAGTACATATTGAAATATAACATACTCAAATTTTAGACAAAAAAAACAAGTATAAGTAGGTGAAATATTCATTTTTCGGAGAGACTAGATCTGGATCAGTGGTTTCGTGGTCTGTAAAGTAAACTTCTTGTGAAAATCTCACCTTGATCTCTTAACGAAAGTTGTAAAGGACATCTTGAGGATTAAAATATCAAAAATTTAGAGAAAACCAATAAGAATAGCTAGGTGAAATCGTGGTTTTTCGGAGGGTGTTGAATCTGGAACTTTCGATACTAGGAACAGAAGTTTTAACCGCATATATTTAATTATCTAGGATGAATATGAATTTTATTCCTTCATGAAAAATCTACTTTAGGGTCTTGAATACCACATATTCAAATTTCATAATTTTTGAAGGTCATTAGAGTATTTAATCAGAAATATTTCAAAAACTGTGTAATCTGACGCGTTCAGACTTGGTCAGTTTCAGTGCGTGGGCCATATCATTTTGCATAAAATTATTTCGGCAAAGTGTTCTTGATGAAGTATCTTTCTTTATGTCTTCCCTGAAACATATTAAAATTTCATAATTTTTTAAGTTCATTTTCCTATTTAACCAAAAATGTTTCAAAAACTGTGCAAGCTGTATTGATAGAATAGAAATGCTGTGACGCGTTATCTATTTCAAATTGTATGAGGGTCTTTTGGTGCAGTGTCCTTTATGAAATATCTGCCATTATGTCTTGACTATCATATGTTCGAATTTCATAATTTTTAAAGGCCATTTGGGTATTTAATGGAAATATTTTCTAAAACTGTGCAAGCTGGATTGTGCGAATTCCAAATGCTGAAATTTATGATT
The DNA here is from genome assembly GCF_016545825.1 of Eucalyptus grandis. Lineage (NCBI taxonomy): Eukaryota > Viridiplantae > Streptophyta > Magnoliopsida > Myrtales > Myrtaceae > Eucalyptus > Eucalyptus grandis. The sequence continues at coordinate 18,549,206 of NC_052620.1, forward strand.
ATTCTGCTTTGGATGAGCCCTATTAATTATATTGATTGAGGTGATTGAATCTTGCTGAGCATGTGATGACATTTGGCATTGCATATAGAATCAAATGCTGAATTTGACTTTGTTGCCATTACATCATGTGCCATGTTGATTGTGAGACATAAATTGGTGAATATGAATTATGATGAATGAGGAAACTGTTGGAGGTGGGCCAATAATGCCCTAGGAGTGTCAGGATGCCCGGGATGGGGGGTGCCGGATGCCTGGTTGCATTGAGATACATGCCCGGATGTCCTCGGGAGTTTTGAGATTCCCGGAATGTTTGGGTGCCGGAAGCCTCGGAGGTTTGTGCCCGGGGAATGCCTCGTGATGCCAATTGGGATGCGAGATGCCCGGAATGTGGGGGTGTCGGATGCCCGGTGGTGTGTGCCGGAAGTTTCTCGCGATGCCAGGTTGGGGTGCGAGTGATAGAATGTGGGATGCAATTACTGATCCCGAGAAAGAAAGATGTGGTGATCAAATTGAAAGATAAAAAGTGGAAATTGAATCATGCACATATGGTATGATTGCATATGCATGGCTGTATGATATGATGATGATGAGTGCATGGTTGTGTGTGCACCTATAGCATGATGGTACATGTATGACATGATGATGATGAGTGCATGGTTGTATGTGCACCTATGGCACAATGGTATGCGTACATGAGGCATGGTATATGTATGACATGATGGTGATAAGTATATGAGGATGTATGTACATATGGTATGATGACATATGCATGGCTTCAAGGTAAGTTATGCTTGGATGCATGAATGATATGTACTATGCGATGATTGTTATGATTGTATTGTGTGATGCATTGAGTAGTTTATTGGATCCTTTACCTGCCGAGTGGTTGTACTCACCCCTTCGGGGACCAACATTTCAGATTAGGAAGATGCCGCTCCCTCCGGTCACGCGGGGTACCTTCTATGGCCTCCCATCTGACGTGGAGGTAGAGTGTTCGGAGATTGACTGCGTTACCATCCTTGGTCTGACGTTTGTGCGAGTTCGAGTGCTGGTCATGTACGATGTGGGCCTGGCTAGGGGCCTAGTCATTCAGGAGTTTTTTTCGGTCCACGTCTGCCGAGATGGAGTGTTTAGGGGGATGTTGCCGCCACCACCGCCCAACGCGCTAGGATGGGTGTGATGGCCGCGTGAGGAGCAGAGAGCTGATGTTTCTTTTTTAGGGTAGCCGATGCTGGTAGATGGAAGATGACACGTGATTGAATATATGGGTCGAGATATCTTTTGGGTTGTGGCCAAGTGTAGTTAAAAATCTTGGCTTTTCCTTTTGGCTGTACCGACCCGAAAATCCATCATGAAAATATGTAAATAAAAGTGGCTCGGCTTTATCTTTTCATATGGTGCGTAGTTGGTGTGCATTGCATTATGGTTATTGGAGAGAGAGATGGTGAGATTCAATTATGCTTCCGCTAATAAGTTGTGCTGGGACCGTTTTCAAAAAAAAAAAATGCTTATGAACTACGATGCTTCTACTAAGAGATGTAACTAGTGTTCATTAGGTATAGCGATAGGTACCTATGGCGACCTTAGGTGTTTCGGGGTGCCACAAAGAAATATATATAGAACAACTTGCCGGTTTCATTATGGAAGGCCAAGAAGAAAATGTATGTTGACTTTTGAGATCAATATATGACCTTAAGCAATCGTCAAGACAATGGTTATACGTTTTCATAATACCATAATGGCATATGATTTTACAATGATAGATGAGGATCATTGTGTATATATCAAAAGATCCAAAAATTAATTTGTGATCATATAATTATATGTTAATGATATACTAATTGCCGGAAGCAATATGAAATTTGTTAATACTGTGAAGAGTTGGTTATCTTCCAATTTTGAAATGAAAGATATGGGTGAGGTTGCATACATTCTTGGAGTTAAGATTTCAAGAGATTGTTCGAATAGATCATTATCACTTTTGCAAGAAACATGCATAAATAAGGTTCTTGAACGATTTCATATGCAAGATTGTAAACTATTGCAAAAGATGAAAGATTGAGTCATAGATTGTGTCCAAGGACTCCATAAGAAAATGAACAAATGAAATATGTTCCTTATGCTAGTGCTGTGAGATGCTTAATGTACGCTATGATATATACAAGACCTGACATATGTTTTGCAGTTAGAATGGTGAGTAGATACCAATCCAATCCAAGTCAAGCACATTGAAAGCCGTTAAAAGAATATTGAGGTATCTCAAGGGAACTGCTGATTACAAGCTAAATTACCAAGGAAATGATCTGCAACTTGAAGGCTATTCAGATGCTGATTGGGGATGAGATTTAGATGAAAGAAAATCTACCTCTGGTTTTGCTTTCTTACTAAATAATTGCGCCATATCTTGGAGCAATAAGAAGCAAACGTGTATAGCCTTGTCCATAATGAAAGCTGAGTTCGTGGCATTATCAGCAGCAGTACAAGAAGGTGTTTGGCTTAAGAGATTTTTGGATTATTTAGGTTTTATTGGGTATGCTGTAAATCCGTTATTGGTTAACTATGATAACCAAGCAGCTATAGCGTACACCAAAAATCCAAAATATCATGGCAAGACTAAACATATAGATACCAAGTATAATTTTGTCAATGATATGGTTGCACGAAAAGATGTGAACTTACAATACATATCTACACGTAGAATGGTAGTAGATTCTATGACAAAGCCAATACCTAGAGATGTGTTTTGTGGTCATGTAAATCTCTAGAACTGCGTAGAGGCTGATATACTGAATATTGTAATTTCCCTGAAGTGTTCACATTTAATGAATTTGTGTTTTTTCATTATTAATGCTTATGAATCTTTGTTTGACGTTTATGCATCTTAATGCTCAATGCATTATATTAAGTTGAGAAAGTACGTCAGACAGATAAAAGATTAACCCACTCACACGGGTAATCGTCTCTATTTATTGTGTGATAAATAGAGATGAGATGGTTTTTAAGCTTATTATCTAAGTGATAATCGAGAGTTCAAGCTTAAAATATATATGTCATCTTAATTGAGTGTTAATATGAGGACATGATATTGACTATGTTCGAAAGTAAAATAACTCACATATTTTACTTTATCTGTCTATGATGCCAGATGTGAGTTCTGATGAATTCTGTGTATGAGTAGATATGTGAACTCAAGTTAGACATTGGGTATGTCTGAACTATCATATGTACGATATTAAAGATGTAGACATACGCTCCATGGGAAATGAGTTAATACCGTAATACGTATTTCATACGACGTATGCATGAGACGACCAATAAGAGTGGCAAAAGTTTGATTTCAGTTTTTATGCCGTGTGAGACTCTTGAGGAAAAGAGTTCCTCAATTTAGTGCCCTCATGACTCTTACTTATCCTCAAAATTTCTATTCAATGTTTGCTATCTTAGAATGTTGCCAATGATCATGAATTGATTCGATCTAATGGGACATTTCTAGAAAAACAATTGAACTAAAATTGAGAGTTTCAAGTAAAGAGGAAGATCGAATTTAAAGAATCACATTCTAGTTTTGTATTCATTAGTCGACCAATTATGATTGTTTCTGGGATAATAATAATTGTGAATACAATATATTATTGTTTAAAAAGAGATCAAGAGAGAGATATAAATGTGATCGATCAATCTAGGGTACTGCATACTAAATCTACTCAAAGTGTGATGCTCATTATGAGCTACTATATATTCCTAACAGATGTATGGCAACGGGCTCTCAAAGTATGCTGGTCGCACGGATTATTCACCGGTATGAATGTTGCAGAGAGGTAAAGATGATCATGTTCGGTCCACCATGTGCGAGTAGGAGATGATGGCTTTTTTTATATGTGATGATGGTCTTAAGTGGGCCCGTTCACCCATGTTGGGCCTAAACGGCCTGCAAGATAAGGGCCCATGGAGGAACGGTTGCGATGTGAAAGGCTACGTTGTTTTGATACGAGGGGTTGTGTCCTTTTGGAGGGACGTTTTACATTGAAGAGATGCGTCTCTTGGAGGAGACGCTTTTGAGGGAAAAAGAAAAAGAAAAATGAAAAAAAAAAAGGGAGCTACCCTTTAGAGTACGTACGTTGTTTTTAGTCTCTCTCTCCCTTTAAGAAGTGTAAGACGCTATACTCCTAAAACAACGTTTTTCTCCCCCCTTACAGCAACAGTACACTCCTCGGTAAAACGGGATCAAGATTCTTCCTTGAACTTCAGCATTGGTGTTTAATTTGTGAACAATAAGGTACGCTCAATTCCGTGATGTATCTTTGATCGGTGATACATGTTATTCTCAGGCTCGTCTTCCGCATTCGTTTTAGGGGTTCGATTTAGTATCGGATTGGTTTAGGGAATATGTTATTCCCAACATGGACAGTGACGGTGAGACTCACGAGAAGGTGGTGGTGATTAGAGGTGCAAGCGCATCGCCGATAGGGGCTCTGGCAAGCGATGATCGGCACGGCAAAGAGGGAGGCCAAGAAATGGCGATCGGGGGAGGGGTAGAGAGAGAGAATCTAAATATGAAAGTCCCTCAATTTTGGAGGGAAAATGGGCTTTATACCTCATTGTAAGATCATATCCTAGCTCTTGGATCAATTTAGGATTAGGATCTTATCTTCCTAGTTTAACCAACTTACTTAGCCATTAAGTTTACTTACGATTGGTCAATAATATGCACATGTCAATTTGAATATCTACGATGAACTCTCAATGGATAATCATGATCAATTTTGGGATTAAAGGCTAATCAGGGGCGTTTTTGTAATTCACAAATCTCACGGCAATTTTGTAATTTCACTAGGGGCAAATTTGTAATAACATGCAATGAGGTGAGGGAAGATCGACTAGACCTTGGGTTTGCTAGTGATGGCGGTTGGCCATTGAAGGTTCACCAGAAAATGGCTAGTTTGGCCGTTTTCCGACGAAGGCCAATCAAGTCGATCGCACCAGTCCAAACTAATTTCGACCAATTCAATCGATTCTTGGTCTTTTCTTGTGCAACTTAGTCTAGGGACTTAATTGCAAAGAATCTTTGTTCAATTAGGAGAAGAAATGAGCTAGTTTGAAAAGAAATTATCTAATTTCGATGAAATTAAACCAATTAAATCTTGTAAAAGCATCTCAATTAGTTCCAATTGGTTTAATACCTTTATAACGTTGAAAATCATGAATATACTCAATGGGTGTACGAAATTAGAATTTCTATTCCAATTAGCACAATTTGTGCAATTTTCTATCTCAAAACGCAAATTGATTGAAATTGAATCCAATTAATGTAACGAGATATAGTTCAATTACACACATTCGTGATGGCTTATTGCATCCAAATTGACACTAAAATGAAGGTACAACCTTTATGCCAATTAAATTGAGGGCCAATGTTGAAATTAAACCTCAATCTATCAAATTAAACTTTATTTTTAAAATGGGTCAACTGGAATTGCACTAATTGAAGCTTATTAGCTTGGATTTCTTAAGTTCAACTAAGCTAAATCCATCAAATTAGAGATTTCCCAAGTGGCTTTGGCAAAATTGATCATGGATTTGGATTCAATTTAAGAAAATGAGTTGAATGGAAATGCTAGCACGCAATCCGAGAAGAATCAATTAGGCTAAAAATGTTAAATTTTATCCCAACATGCTAAATCACTGAAATGATCATGAGAGTGATTTCAAAATAGCCTCTAGATTAAATATCATAAATGAAACTAAGCCAAAATATGAATAAAATGAAAGTACTTTTATTTTTTGTCGATTTGGAACTTAAAATAAAAAAATTAGAAAAATGAGGTTATTAATTGATTTTCATAGAATTTTCAATGTCAAAGTTAAATCAAAGCTAAAATAAGATGAATTGTGGGTGTTTATATTTTTCAATTTTTTTTTTTGTTAAAGAGCTGATTCATTAAAATGTTGATTTTATAATAAAAAATTTTAATTTTAATTTTCAAAATTTTTGTTGCCAAAGTGATGTTAAGACTAATTGGGATCTTTTTGTGCAAAAAAAGCCAAATTTTAACTAGAAATTGACTTTTCATCAAAGAGTTGACTAAAACATCAATTCAAAAGTTAACTCTTTGACTTTTTGGGTTTTCATTATAAATAAGTAAGAAATTGTTTACAAATGGCTGGTCAAAGAAAATAAAACTAAAAATGACACTTTTGACTCGAGAAATAGACTCTGTTACGATAAAAAATCCTTATCTCACATTTTTAACTTTGATGATGCATTGGTTAAAAGTTAAGTGTTAACAATGGTCCTTTTACTTTTGACCAAAATTAATAACTATAACTCTACTTTTTTATTCTTATTCAAAATTGTTCTTGTACTTCTTAATTTGTTCCACGCTAGTTCTCCTCAAATATCTTCTTTTGCGGTCAACCTTTGTTGATGGGGGTCGCTAGATTTCTAATTAGAATTAATTGAGAGAGAGACCATGAAGAAGAAATATTGCAAAAGATTTGTTGATGAAAGGGGAGTGAGGTTAATCCGTGACGTGTGTTTTCACCGAGGTAGCCATGGTCACTCCTACTCGAAGCCCGCGGCTTGTGGTCGCTCAAGCTTGAGACCGGGGCTCACCGTTGCCATGGCTAGTCAACCTTTGGTCTCACGGCCATGCAAGAACTCAAGTGGCTGGTTGCCATGGCCGCTATCTAAAGCCGGCTGATCTCAAACTCATGGCCGCAACCAGTGCTCAAGCTTTTGAGCTGTGGTCATGGCTGCTACGGGTTGTCATGGGAGAATACTTACAAATTATGTTTTTACGAGATGCTATTGTTGGAGCTAGCAAGTAGCATCTAAAAGGAGATGAATAGGTGATTCTATCAAATCTATCCAATTTATCTATTGATTCTGGCCACACATACAATCAAAGTTTTGGTTTTCAAAAATAGATGTCTCCGTTCAAAGAAAGAACTTGTCTTCAAGATTGATTGCCAATTAATTAAAGTGTTTTGCATTACAACATTGGTTTGCAAAACAATCTTTATGATTAAGAGTCAATCAAGTTTTTTTAAGTGTGAAATTTGAGCCAAATCACTAGTCATAATATACGTTTGGAACATGTGTATGAAATAGAACACTAGTTTTTTTTTTTTTTTTGGTCGAAGTGAAAACGCTTTGATTGATACTAAGTCGGTGGATTACAAATAGTAGGAAAATCAACACATAAGATAAGAAAGAGTTCGTGCGGGGGATTAGTAACCCAATTACCCGGCAAGGAACCGGAGCTGTGTGATTTTGCGACCTAGTCCGCGGCTCGGTTGGACTCGCGCGGTTCAAATTGCAAGCAAACATCCTTCATCTGGCCCAGAATTGTCGGCAGTCCGGTACAAAGGGCCGCGAGGCCCATGGAGTTTCATGCAGCCCGGAACCGGCGAACGGCCAAGGAGCGGTCGCTAGATACGTAAAAGATGGCTTCAGTTCGTGCGGGTGAAAGTGATTATGTCAGAACAGCTCTCTTCTCCTTCAACCACTCGAGCGAACGCCTGATAGCTAGGGTTTCGGCCATGTGAGCCGATTGAGCACGGATTTTCTGCACAAAACCAGCAGTGCACACCCCATCAGCTCCTCTACAAAGACCGGCGATGGATCCCTCTGATCGGCTCTCCTGCCATGAGCAATCCACGTTGATCTTCCACGCTCCCGGATCTGGAGGTACCCACGAGTGTCTTTCCGAGGTAAGCACTGTCTTTTGTGGTTGCCACTTCTCGAAAAGTTCTTGAGCTAGGCGAGCTTCACGATTATCTTGTTTCGTTCTGTTTTCCTTCCTTGAAAGATCAGGCCGTTTCGTGCTTTCCATATGTACCACAAAATGGTCGCGAAGGTCGCCTTTTGACTTGCTGAGATGCCGGAGAAGAGGTAGTTACATACCCACTGATCTATTCTTGTAACTGATGCCGGGGATGTGTTGATTTGGTCACTAAAGTTCAGCCATATTGCGTTTGTCCACTGGCACAGGATAAATAGGTGCTCGGAGGACTCCGGATGCTCGCAGCAGAAAGGGCAAGTAGGCTCGGGTAAGATTTTCCTCCGGCACGGGTTGAGTCTCGGTAGGAAGACCTTCGGTACATAAGCTCCACATGAAGTGCCGATTACGGGATTAGTATGTATGTGCCATATTTCCTTCCATAGTCTGTTGGGGACTTGAAAAGAAGATGATGCCTGATTCTCTTTGTTTGTTATGGTTGCTGCTCATAGTCTGTGATATCCATGTTTGATTTTGTAGTTCCCCGAGTGATGCCCTATCCATATTAAGTGGTCAGGTCTGGTGTTTATGCTAAGTGTCGTTTGCTGGATCTCCTCTAAAATGTTGCTGTCAAAAAGCTCATTGATGAGTTGATTTTTCCATGTGCGCGAGTGTGGCTCGATAATATCTGCAACTAACTTTGGGTCGTTTTGATTCGCCGGTCCTCCAATTTTGCGACATGAGCCAACAATCTTCTCTTAAGTTTATAGATTTGCCATCCCCAATCTCCCATTTCAAATCAGGTTCAAGAGCATCGCGGCCAAGTAGAAGGCTTTGCCAACCCCATGATGGTCTGGCACCCTTTGTAGCAGTCCATAGGCTACCATTAGGGAAGTAGAGTCCTTTAAACATTCTGCTCCATAAGGCTTCTGGAGTTTGATGGAGTCTCCAGGCTTGTTTTCCCAGCATTGCCCTGTTTAGTTCCATTAAATCTCTGAATCCCAAGCCACCCTGGTCATTTCTCATCTTTAAGACATCCCAACTCTTCCAGTGAACACCTCTCTGTGCTGCATTCTTTCGCCACCAGAAATCTGAAATTTTCCTTTCAATCGCTTTACAAATGGATAGGGGTATTTTGAATATATTCATGGCATATTGGGGAAGAGCCTGAACAACCATTTTTATTAGTACTTCTTTCCCCGCCTTTGAAATTAACTGCTCCTTCCAGCCCTCCAGTTTTCTATCCACCCGTGCTATGATCCAATTGAACATCTGTTTTTTTGTTGGACCCTAATCGGATGGTATCCCCAAGTATTTTCCAGTCTTTTCTAAGATAGGAACCCTCAATTCCGATGCTATGTTTCCTTTTAAAACCTGTGGACAGCTTTCCCCAAAGAATACCCCAGATTTGTTACGATTAACTGACTGGCCCGTCGCAAAGCAATAGCAATTCAGTAAGTTTGCAAGATTCTGAGCTTCTCTAAGTGTTCCATCCATAAAGAAAATAGCATCATCCGCGAAGAATAAATGAGAAAGAGTGGGGCAGTGAGGGTTTAATTTAATACCTTTTAGGCTACCATCACTGACAGCATTTTTCACCATGTGGGAGAGGACATTGGCCAAAAGTATGAACAGATAAGGTGAGAGCGAGATCGCCTTGTCGTATACCTCTTGATGGGCTAAAGGTTTCCCCTGCTTCACCATTGCTTAAAATTTGAAATTGGGCTAAGGAAATGCAAAATCTAATCAGCTGCACCCATCTATCACCGAAACCCATCTTCTTCATGCAATCACATAGAAAGTCCCACTCGACTCTATCATATGCTTTCTGCATATCCAGTTTCAGCACAGCCTGGAATTTCCTTCGCCTTTTCTAACTCGTAGCTGATGGATAACTTCTTGGACTATAAAGATGTTATCTTGTATCTGTCGATTGCTAACAAAAGCGCTTTGTTCAGGAGAAATAATGAGATGGAGCCAAGGTTTGAGTCGATTCGCCATGACCTTTGTGATAATTTTATAGCTGAAGTTGCACAGGCTGATAGGCCTGAATTCTGATATTCTTTCAGGGTTTGCCACCTTGGGGATGAGTGTAATATGGGTTAGGTTTAGTTCTGGATCAAAGGTTCATTCTCTGAAAAAAGAATTTACAAGTTGAAATATGTCTTCATGAATGATATGCCATTGACTTTGGTAGAATAGGCCACTTAAACCATCCGGTCCTGGGGCTTTAGTTGCCCCCATTTGAAAAACAGCCTGCTGCACTTCTTCCTTTGTGGCTGGTCTTATGAGTGCCTCATTCATTTCCTCGGTTACCATGCTAGGACATTGCTCTAAGACTGGCTGATAGTGTTGGTACCCCACAGACTGGTATAGATTCTTATAGTAGGCTGTGATGTGTTGTTTGATAACTCGAGGCTCGCGGCTCCACACATTCTCATCAAGTTTGAGCATGCTGATTTTGTTTCTTTGTCGTCTCTGAATGGTTGTTGCATGGAAGAATTTTGAGTTCCGATCACCCCACTTCAGCCAATTAATTCTAGATCTAATGCCCCAATACATTTCTTCTTGGCGCCATAATGCGCCAATTTTCTCAGTTAAATTATTGTATTCCTCTCCCATATTTATGCAGTCTGCTCTGTTCATTATCTGGATAAGCTGGTTTCTGAGCTCACCAATCTGTTTGGATGCATTTCTAAAGGATCTTCTGCTCCACTTTCTCAAATCTTGAGTTACTTGCTTTGTTTTCCTTACCAAGTTTTTATGCTGCCCATGTACTGTCTTCCAAGCCTGATCTACTACAGCTGCACACTCAGGATGATCTACCCAGTAAGGTTCAAATCTGAATAATTTCTGTCTTTTCGGTACTACTGAATTTAAACAAAGCATTAGAGGACCATGATCGAAACCTATTGCTTTGGATAGACAAAAGCTTCAGCATTTGGAAATAGGATCCGCCATTCTAGGTTGCAAAATACCCGATCAAGTCTTTTCTTGACTAATTCCTCTCCTTCCCTTTTATTAGTCCACGTGAATGCACACCCCTTACTTTCAATGTCTATTAACGAACATGAATCAACAAATTCTCGAAAGGCTGTCATTCGAAATCTCTCCACTGATTTTCGACGCACCTTCTCCCAATGGTATAAAACCTCATTGAAGTCTCCTATGCATAGCCAAGGTTGTGAAGTGTTTCCATTTCTTTCTCTAAGAAAGTTCCAAAGAGAGACTCTTTCTTGGAAATTTGTTGACGCGTGCAGCATCGAAATCTTCATTTTAGTTCCATTTTCAGCATCTGTGCATGAAATTTCAATCATCTCGTGGCAGCTATACTCGATAGATATATGCACCGACTCATCCCATAAGATTACTAGTCCTCCCGCAAAGCCGATAGGGTTAATAGCAAACATAGAAGTAAATCTTAGTCTTTTTTGATATTTTCCACCATCGGTATTGATTCTTTGTCTCCATAAGGAACACCGATTAGGTCTCTCACGAGCCACTAAGGCTCGTAGGTGCTGGACTGTCAAGGGAGAGCCTAGACCTTGACAGTTCCAACTTAACATTTTCATGGCTCCTTTGGTGGCTTATTAGGGCTAGCCACCAAAGCCCCTACAGATTCACCTTCCCATATTTGAATTGGTGTTTCCATAAGTTGGTCCAAATCCACTAGAGCTGTCAGTGAAGCCCTCTTCTCGTAGGGAGCAAACCGTTTCAATTTCTTGGGTGTTGGTTTTGTTGGACCAAGTTTCACTACCCCCTGTGTCGCTACACCCTCATCCTGTATCTGATATGTCTTTAGAAAATCTGGAGGCTGCTGTGTTCTTTTCCCTTTCTTTTGTGCAATAAGCTCTGCTGAATCTGTTTCTTCTGGTGTTGTTTTTGTCTCAGGTTGATAAAGCACAAGGGCTTGACTCTCATCACATGGACTTTTCCTGTTTGATACATCACAAGAGGGAATAACAGGGGTTTCGGGAACCATTTCATCTTCTATCAAGGTAAAATCGACGTCACCATAGAAGGTTTTCCAGCAAGGGCTAAGAGTTTTCACCTCTGCCTTTAACCAAGAACCATAGCGGCCTGGTTTGTCCTGTGGAAGTCCAGATTCTTCATAGGGATATGTCGGACAATAGTTAGCATAGTGGCCTATATAACCACAAGAATAGCAAAAGTGTGGGAGTCTCTCGTATTTAAAGTCAATCCACCAGTTTCGATCTCCCACGTGAATGATTGTGCTAGTTCTAAGGGGTTGCATTAGATTCAGCTTCACTTTTGCTTTGCCTATCTTTCGAGAATCATTGTTCCGAGCATCAATTCTAACATCCTCTACCTCTCCCAATTTTCCAGCAATCTTGCTAATACACGGCTCCGACATTGCAGCCCATGGAAGCCCTATCAAGTGCACCCAGAACAAGCAGGATTTGAATTCATAACAATGCTCGGGAACGGCAGGGTCTCCTTCTTGTAAGACTAGCAAATTACTGGCAAAAGACCAAGGGCCTGTTTGGAATACTCTCTTCTTATCTATCTCCGATTTGAATATGAAAACAAATAAACCCTGTTCTATCACCTCGCATCTGACTTCTTCTACCTTCCATGCCTTTTTTATTGTAGCCCAGAATGCTGGAAAGTTAACATTTGGCTTCGAAAACAATTTGCCATATAATAGATGCTCACCAGCCGTTTGGTTTGCCTCAGGGATGTGATTATTCAACTCCGTAATATCATCCGCAGCCCAGAGATCTCCCATGCGTTTACAGAGGGTCAACAAGCGGAGCTGGTTTTCATAGCTGCCCTCCATCGCTCCAGCAGGACTTTCTAGAGAGAGGGTTTTCGTTGACAACAAGGTGGGGTTCCGAAGATGGGTGGATTTTGGTTCAGAGGATGGATTTATAGGGAATGAAGGGAGCTCTGTAGATTACATGAGCATTTACCGATAGATCTGGGTTATGACAAGTTAGGGTTTGAGGAAGCAATTTGTTCATTCTTTTTGTTGTTTTTGGTTGAGAAGAGAAAATGAAATGATCAATCCGGTGGGTAGAATGTAGCAATATCCATTGCGAAGGCAGAATCGAAGTCTGGAACGAAAAAGGAGCGATCGCAGGAAGGAGAAAAGGAAACTCACCGTCGGCGAGAGAAGAGGCCACTATCGGCAGAGAGGACGCAGAGAATTGCGAGATCACAATTAAGTTCGGCGTAGAATGTTCAGTTTGAAATAGAACACTAGTTGAACTTCAATATAAAGTCTGAATCCATTTCCCTTGAAGTAAATTACACAGTATGATGATATTCAGCTTATAATCTTTAAGTTTGAATATGTTTTATGATATTCACATAAAATCTTGATAATATCCACTAACTAGCTTATTAAATTCAAAATAACTTAGAATTGAGTCGAAATAGGATCGAAATTGTTATAGACTTCTCTTTCGAGAGTGTTTCCCTAAATCAAGAATACTTCAAGACATTTATATGGATAGTTTTATCAACTTGAAAATTCATTAGGAAGTTTTCTCAATAGTTATTTGTAGTCTTTTATTGGATTTGAATAACAAAAATCAAGGTTAGAACATTTTCAACAATGTTTTTTTTTTTTTTTTTTGTCAAAAGGATGAACTTTATTTATCATATAGGCGGAAACCCGCTTTGGCCCGCTACCGGGGCGTCGAAACGTAAAAGAGCCCAAAGGCTTGAAGGAGGCGAGGCCCACCAATTCGGAGGAAGGGACTTCAGACGTTGATTTCGTGCGGCCCAGTCCGCTACCTGGTTTGCTGAGCGAGGACAAAACGCGAGGCCCACACGCGGCATCTGCTGGAGAAGAAGACGACACATCCTCGCTGCCCCACGTGCGTTAACTTGAGTTTCCCGTTCGTGCTTCAAGCTGGAGATCACGCTTTTGCTGTCAGTTTCCAAGATGGCTTCACAGAAGTCTCTCTCTTTCATAAAATTTAGGGCTTCGAGGACTGCTAGGCTTTCAGCTTGTGCGCTTGATTCCGCCCAAATATTCTTCGAGAATCCATCTAACAGAGTGCCGGAGGAGTCCCGCACAACGCAGGCCACGGCTCAATTTTCAACAATGTTGGCATGGCATCAAGTGAGCAAAATCCATCGCCAAGTCGACCAAGGACGAATGATGACGCTTTTTATAAAAATAAAGATGAAAATGGAGGGATGCTTTTTTTAAATAAAATAGAAAAAGCCAAGGAGGATTTGAATTTTGGACAAAAGTGAGGCGTCACCGATTTATCTAATATTTTCAGCACAGAATCAACATTGACTTTCGGGCGACCGTCTCCTCCGGCTTGCTACTCACGAAAAGTTGAGCGAAGGGACATCCATCTTTAACTTTCTATCTCGTGTGCTCGTGCCCCATTCGCGGAAAGTTGAGTTGGATGAGAAGGTCCAAATCGTCCTCAGCATTATGACTAAAACAGTGCTCCGTTTGGGAGTCAAAATGGTCTTTGCAGAAGCAAATCCATCCCCTCCCAAATGGGCCACTCATCTCCAGCTGAGAATCTTCTTCCTGCCCATCTTCCTATGCCTGATAGTCAATCTCAAGTCAACACGACTGAAACTACTTGATCACAATTCACGGGCCAATCACCAGCTCGATGGCAAAGCTTCACATCCATGGAGTCCACGCCCCTACCTTCATTCTCTTCTTCGTCTCTATTCAGTACCCACTTCTTCTTCTCACTCTTTCCTCAGCCTACACAACTCAGACCAGTTACTTCATCAATTGTGGATCAAGCAACAGCCAGAACTATTCCAACAGGGTCTTTGTCCGTGACACGGGTTCTGACTCCATCTCCTTCACAAAACAGAGTACCTCCGCCCAATCCAGCAGCCAATTCTCGAGCGTCTTACCTATTTACAACACGGCAAGAATCTTCAGAAACCCTTCGTCGCAATACGCTCTTGAGGGAATGGATAGAGGTACTCACATCGTGCGACTCCACTTTTTCCCTTTCGCTTCCACAAGCAATCTCTCCGAGGCCGTGTTCGATGTCTCTGTAGATGGGCTCACGCTTCTCAGCAATTTCCAAGTGCCCAGTAGTAACGGCTCTCTTGTGGTGGAGGAGTTCTTGCTTACCATAAATACTACTAAGTTCGTACTCTATTTTCGTCCTCGAGGGTCATCTTTTGCATTTATCAATGCCCTTGAAGTGTTCCTTGTGCCTGATAGATTCATTCCTGGTTCTGCTCCGAGTGTGGGCACTTTGGCGATTAATAGCAGCAACTATAGCAGAATTTCCTCCCAGGTTTTGCGCACGGTTTACCTTATTAATGTCGGAGGCGATGAAGTAGCTCTGGGCGATGATCCTTTGTGGAGAAGTTGGGTTCCTGATAGTAATTACATTCATGTCCCAAACGCTGCACAAAATAGCCCTAGCTATGGGAGTGTTCTTAATTACCAGGATGATCTAGACAAATACTTAGCATCGGAACGCGTTTACCGGACTGCTAAGGTGATGAACGAATCTGCTTGGGGATTATACCCCAACACCACCTGGAATTTCAAGGTGAGCGCAAACGCCTCGCACTTGGTCCGGCTCATTTCTGTGACATCATTAGCCTGTCTCTCAACATGGTGCACTTCAATCTTTATATTAATGGGAATTTCACTGAGTACATCGACCCATACAGTGTAAATGGGTTTCGTCAGTCCTATGTTCCTTTTCATTATGATTTTGTGGTTCAGCCGGGCAGCTCAGGGCTAGTGAACATCAGCATAGGCCTCCTTAATGCCTCAGACACACCATCTCAGCAAGCCTATCTCAATGGCCTGGAGATAATGGAGATAATAGGGTCGTGGGACTTGGATTTTGCGCATTCAGAGGTTGATAACCAGAATAAGCACGTTGGCCTCATAATTGGGCTAGTTTCTGGAAGCATCGTGCTCATATGTGTTTCTGCTGCGATCTTCATATGCAAGTATAGAAAGCCGAAGAGAACTGAAACTTGGGCTTGGTCGCCATTGCCTGCAATCGGAGGAGGCAGTTCGCACAGTGAACTGACTGAGCAAAGTACTCCCGGCTCTGCTGTTCCTAATCTTCATCTAGGACTGAAAGTACCCCTTGCTGAAATCCATTTCGCCACCAACAACTTCGATGGCAAACTTTTGATTGGCAAGGGTGGATTCGGCAATGTCTATAGAGGAACTCTCAGGGACGGCACCAAAGTTGCTGTGAAACGGAGCGAGCCAGGGTCGGGACAAGGGTTCTCTGAGTTCCAAACAGAGATCACCGTTTTGTCCAAAATCCGCCATCGCCACCTCGTATCCTTAATTGGGTATTGTGCTGAACGGTCCGAGATGATACTTGTTTACGAGTTTATGGAGAAGGGGAGCTTAAATGATCACCTGTACAATTCCGATTTCCCATGCTTACCTTGGAAGCAAAGGCTCCAGATCTGCATCGGAGCGGCCCGGGGCTTGAATTACCTCCACAAAGGCGCAGCCGGAGGAATTATTCACCGGGACATCAAGTCCACCAACATTTTGCTTGATGAGAATTATGTTGCGAAGGTTGCTGACTTTGGTCTGTCCAAGTCAGGCCCACTGGATCAAAGCCAAACCCATGTGAGTACAGGGGTCAAGGGCACTTTTGGGTACCTCGATCCAGAGTACTTCAAGACCCAGCAGCTGACAGAAAAATCAGATGTGTACTCGTTTGGAGTGGTTCTTCTCGAGGTGCTATGCGCAAGGCCTGCTATAGACCCTTCGCTTCCCAGAGACCAGGCGAACTTGGCTGAATGGGGCATCGCATGCATCCAGAATGGAATCATCGAGCAAATAGTGGACCCTCTTATTGCTGGTCAGATCAATCCGAACTCGCTGAGAAAATATGGGGAGGTTGCTGAGAAATGCTTGCAAGAAGAGGACGAAGAGAGACCAAGCATGGGCGATGTACTCTGGGACTTGGAATACGCCTTGCAGCTTCAGCAAACTGCGGTGAAAAGAGAGATGTACAACGACAGTGTGACCGATGGTTCATCGTTATTGACTCTTTCAGACGTGAGGAAGCTCCCATCATTCAGCACAGACTTGGTCGAGGAAGAGGGCGTGGGCAAAGAATGGGCGGATAGTTCAGAGACGTCCATGAGTGGAGTTTTCTCCCAGATGAAGATTGATGAAGCCAGATGAATTTTATTGTGCAGTATATTCAACGTGTTTCTGAGTAGTTTTCAGATTTGAATTCTATTTATCTGAGAAAGAAGTGTGCATGTACCAATCGTTTTAAAGCCCTTGTTGAAGCATCTGATATAATGATAGTTGTTGCTATCATAACGTGTAAGCATATAATTGTTTATTGTACGATAGAGGGCAAATATGTCCAAATGTGAGAGATATTGCACGCCCCTTAGTTGCAGACCTTGAATAAACGCTCGTTTCACAGATTGCACCATGGATGTCCTGCTCCGTAATTGTTTTTGGTAATGATGCTGGATGGCTTTTATAGCTAT
Organism: Eucalyptus grandis; assembly: GCF_016545825.1. NCBI lineage: Eukaryota > Viridiplantae > Streptophyta > Magnoliopsida > Myrtales > Myrtaceae > Eucalyptus > Eucalyptus grandis. The sequence goes on from NC_052620.1 coordinate 18,566,392, forward strand.
GAGACGTCCTATTGTTATTTCCTTTGAAGGATTTCAATAGATTTGATTAGACTCAAGGTTTCAGATTCATCGACAGTTCAGAGCATGAGCTGAACTACTTCTTTGCTGTTCTCCATCATTCATCACTTCCTGCTGAATGGCTTTCGACTCAAATTTCAACCCGTTTGCGGTGTAATTTGCGTTGTTTCTGCTTTCAAGGTGGAAAAAGTCCTACTTCATCCTTCTTTGTCGTCTGGGCTTAGTGGAAAAAGTCCTAATTCATCCTTCTTTGTCATCTGGGCTTAGGTTGGTGGCACTGGGAAATTTTCCTCCTCCCATCACTTGATTTGTGCATTTTGTAGATGAGTAAATTGATCACGTCATATTTATGCAGAATAAGTAAATTATTTCTTATTATAATTTGTGAAATTTACTAGCAATTGATTTAAAGAAAATAGAGTGGAGTTCATTAGGGATGACTTGGGCCATTCTTAACCTTTTTAGTGTATCTGGGGTTAGTTTGTGTCCTCAATCCTCACATGTGACAGTCCGTCATTAGCTTGTGCCCTCATAACGCATGGCAACTTATGCACCATTGATTTCCACACATGGAATGCCACATGGCATCATCCTACTCAACCCTCTTACTAAAAACAGTCCATTCGCCTGCTCATATGGAAACTTTTGGCAATTGGCTCTCGAAACTTTGGGACTTCTGAATATTAGGACTTAGCTCTTCGATCGACTTCAACATCATCAGACTATGGAACTTCGGCAGATAATCATTGAGGAGCTCTCCACAATAAGCGTAAAGAGTAGAAATTCTTCAATTCCCACTTGGTATCTGAGTCTACTAGAATTGACCATTCCTCCTCATGCCCTCTTTTATCTCATCTTGCTTTGGTGTAATTTCTACCTAACACTAATCCTTTTGTATTGCCAAGGGATCTCACGAGTAAACCACCTCAACAATTTTCTTTTTGGGTAAATGTTACATTGACTCTTAACCACCCAATTAAAAACACTGAATTCAAAACCATTTTTTTTTCATGTCTCATTTCCCGCACTCTCCCTTCCTCTCTCACTTTGGCTGCACCCAAATCCAACCATAGCATTCCTTTGCAGGCCTTGCCACAATGCCGCCAACATAACCTTGAAGTCGATTTCGGCCTTTCCACATCGCCGGTGCAGCCATCAAATTCGTGCCCAATATTGCCAAGCCCTCTTTTCTCTCCTCCCTCCATTTTACCCGGTCGTCTCTCTCATGGAGCAACCCCAAATTGCTTCAGGTGTGTGATCCTAGGCGATGCATGACCCTCCATGGTCAACGACCTTCGTTTACAACCTCTCGTGGAGGGGAGGGTCTTAGCCGCGACTGTGGAATTTGGATTGCCGTCATGATGGTCAATGATTTGCTAGCAATGGACCACATCATTAATGCCGGCAAATGGGGAAAATTGCCAAAAAAGAAATCATAAACTTATCCCAATCGTGCCCTTATTGGCTTTCGATACCCCTTTTTACATTAAATTGACTATATTATCCAAGACTTCTTCTTGATTTAATATTATTTCTTACATTTTTTCCTCTTTTCTTTTGTTTCAATTTACTAAAGATGAAACTGCACATGCTCCTTTCAAACAACATTTATTAAGGTTAAATGTGGGGCCACTTTTGATTTAAGACTAATGCTTGCTGCCTCCTCCTCCTCCTCCTCCTTCTTTTTTGGCTTTTTTTTTTCACCATTTGGAACATAATTGGTGTACCTCTTTTCCAAAAACTAGTTTATTTCGTAGATAGATAACTAATTATTGTGTTTCTGACAAAAAAACTAACTATTTTGTTAATAAGTTGTGTGTGTGTGTCTACATATATATATATTATTGTAGTAGGAAACTATTATTCAAAATAAACTTGAGCACAGGCAAGAGGATAGTCTTAGAGTAAATTGTGCATAATGCATATATCAACCATAATATTCAATCTTTGAATAAATTCTTCTAAATTCGTACCAAAAATCAAAGTCAAAAAATTCACGATCATGAGGATAATTTAGAGAAATAAAGTATACAATTTGCATATTAAACTAACATTTCTTTACTCCGATATATGACTAGTGCTTACTTAGATTATGATAATGTAGAATAAATTTAGAAGAAGACAAACATGAAGAAAAGTTGAAGTGTAATGGGTTTAGAAGAACCAATTAGGGTGAAAAAAAAATTATTTGGAAAGGATTTGGGTAAGTTTTTCTTTTAGTAAAATTGAGAAAAAAGAAGAAGAAATAATGTACAAAATAATCTTATATCAAGAGTAGGAACCGTAGAGAATATGTAGTCAATTCAATGAGATAGGGAGTATCAGAAACTAATAGAGGGGTGGAAATAGAGCGAGCCAAAACTTAAGCTAATTATTATTTGGCATAAAATGATTAATTTGGATAGATAAAAGATTCATAATATCATGACATATTTATTCAAAATAATACAAAAGCTCTAAAGATAATTGTGCAAAAAAAAAAAAAAAAAAAAAAAAGCTCTTAAGGTAGAATTTAATTTCACCATATTCATTAAGCTTGTTGATTTCTTAGCTGCTCATTTGGTATCTCCGATTTCTAATGGTGCTGTATAGTCTAGACCTACTATGCTCAGACTTAAAATGGTTGATACAAGAGGAGAGAAACATTGGTAGATAGTTTCTCCTCCTTGTATACTTTTCAACCTCCCATTCTTTAATATTAGGTTCTGATGAAGCTCCTCCATACTACAAATTAAATAATTTAAAGTCTACGAAGTGATGGGGACAAATTGATTTTTAAAAAGAAACTTGGTGGGACATATACGTGTGACATATAGTATGACTTTGGAAATTACTTTCAAAGATTGCACTGAAAAAGTGCAAAAAAAAAAAAAAAAAAAAGGTCTAAACTTATTGCACTTGCACTAATTCAGTCCTAAATTTTTACTAATTGAGTCTTAATTTTTTTTTAAAAATTTGCCAACATAATCATCTTCCGACTAGTTTTGGCCAAGAAATGTTGACATGAATATTAGCCATCCTGCGTGGCATGGCTGATACTAATATGGACAATTTTTTTAATTTTTTTATATCTTTTATTACCTTTTTTCTTCTCTTTTATTTTTCTTCATTTCTTTTTTCTTTTCTTTCTTTTCATTTTTTCCCAACCATGGGCTAGCAAGGGCTTCATGCCCTTACCTAGATCTAGGAGAGGGTCGCTACCCTTGTTTGTTAGCTGGCAAGCGTCCCAATGCCCTCACCACCCATGGGCAAGGACTACGAGCCCCTCTCTTGGATTTGGGTGAGGGCTTGACGCCCTCCATTGGCTCTTGGAGAGTGTCTAGAGGTTCTCAGTCGTGGCTAGCAAAGGCTACCATGCCCTTTACTTGACTAGGCGAGGGTCATTGGCCCTCGTCAGTCTAGAATTGTAAAACAAAAATAGAGAAGGAAAAGAAAAGAATAAAAAAAAGTTCATAAAAATATTTAAAAATTGTAAATTTTGTTCACGTCAGCATCAATCATGCTACATAGAATGACAAATGTCCAAATCGGTGATTTTTAGCCAAAATTGGCTAGATGAACTATATTGACAAATTGTCCAAAAGTTTATTACTCAATTGGTACAATTATATGATTTATGACTGAATTAATAAGTGTAATAGGCTTAGGACTTTTTTTGGTACTTTTCCAAGATTCTACCATTGATATATAATATTAACTAGACATTCATCCATACTTTGCATGGAATATCATATAAAATTTATGATTAAAATGGAGTATGAAATATTTTAGCATGAACACAACAATATTTTAGCGCATCCTTAATTCTACAAGGTACGTATAAAACTCGATTATTAACGTTCAAAACAATTAATTTGTATAACATTGACATTCCTAAGCACAACATAACAAATTAGGTACTATACAAATTATACTATCCTAAATGCATATAAATGATAGATTTTTTTGTCTACTAACTAATATAGGAAAAAATTTAAATTATATTACTATGACGAAATATAAAATATTAAATACATATGATTTATCATCAGATAGTAAAAGAATGAAAAGATAAAGATGAGAGACAATAAATTAGTGCATAGGTGTTTTGGCTACTTTTGCAGAGAAAACAACAACATTTTTCTTACATTGAGAAGAAGCCAATATTAGTAATCTACATTCCTAAATGACACACATGTTAATTACATTAATACATATGTCGTTAATCAATGCATTAAATTCTAAATGGGGTGAATGGTTGACAAATCACCGTAAAACCAAAGATACACTTTTTTATCACAAAACTAGCCATTGCATCGTCTAAGTGCTACTTTTATCCTCGAAAATTTAAAAAGGTTACAAGTATAATATCCTAAGCGTTTTGGGGTTTTTTAAACTAGACTCTGCCTTTTTTTTTTATTAAAAAAAAAATCTTTGCCTCAATTAGTATGTTTGACTATACGTGTTTTAGATAATCTCACTAATGGTCCTTCTGATTTTGTTTGAATCACTCCTCTTTTTTATTTAAAATTGTCTATTAATTGAGAGAGGGAGGGAGGGCTAGCCCATGAATATTGCAACACTCACCACAAAATCAGTGACAATGAAAATTTGTTGATGATGAGAGTGAAATTAATTAGTGACAAATATTTTCGTTGCAGCTGTCATGATCACTCGACCTTGCAGTACATAGCCATGCCCCTGGAGCTAGAAGTGTGATATCTTGAATTTTCTATGCTCAACAGATATTATTTAGCATGATTTTTGTCATTGTAATAGCCCAAAATACGATACTTTGAGATTAAATGGATAGATATCATTACTGCCTTGGTGAGTAGAATGAAGGTAATTAAATTACCGCCATAGTAGTTGTAGAGAATGGCTGGTATACTCTGACTTTCATATTTTATAATATTCAAGTTTCGACTTTATTGAATTGAGGTTTTCCTAATTTTGATATCTTTCTTTGATGATTTTATTATATTCACAATATTTTAGGACTAACCAATGTTCAGTATGAATATTGGTTTCCTGAATCCTTATTTTTCTTCATTTGACACACCACTTTCTTTTCTTTACCAAAATTTTTAAACCTATGCTTTGATCAGAGTATTGAATTTGATAGTTTTGACATCATGCATGACATCATCAATTTCAACTATGGTTAATTAATGCTTTGGGCGACCCATGTCTATAGTCATGATTATTTTGGTGACTCATGTCTATAGTTTATCAATGTTTTTGGTGACTCATGCCTATAGTTCATCGTCATTGTTTTGGTGATTCATGCACACACTTGACTAAATGAGAGAGGTTCATCTTCATCTCCATCAAAATATTTTCTTGTGGCAAACTTTCATTGGGCCATTTGTCCTTAGCTATTCTCATTGGAGCCATTTGAAGCTCTTTCATTGGAACACTTTAACCATGGATAAAAACACTTGAAGCTGTTTCATTGGGCCATTTATGCCTTTCATCTCTCATAACTTTTTGGCCATACAAAAGGACCCTTGAGAATACTCAAGATCCAAGGATAAAAACATTTACTTCAATATCTACCCATCACCAACTCCTTTCTCCAAATCTTTCATTTTCAAGAATCCACGAATAGGAGGAATGGTCCCACCTCAAAATATTAGATTCTCTCTCAATTGTTTTCGATGAAATAAATTTATCAATTTTCTCTCTTTTATACCAATTGATTTTGTTGTTTTTAAATAAAGCTTGGTTGATTCTTGGTTTTGGTTTATTCCATCTGAGGTGATTTAAAGCTTTGAATTTGAAGTCATTTTCAAGGTAAGTGAAAACCTTAGGTGCTAAGTTGAATTGATTTACTTAATGCTTTTGACTTGGTTGGTTGATCTGTGTGAACTTAATGTAACTATATGAAATAGGGATTCAAATACATTATGATAGTTTGACTTATTTTGCGGATTTCATACATGACTAGAATGTGTCAATTTGTTTCTTTTAGGTGTAGTGACACGTGGTATGTGTAATGATGAATATGAATTTGAAAGTGTTATTGTTGTAACTTCATATTTAACTGTCCTTTGTAATATTCACTTATTGAGTGTGAATCTGAGTCGCTTTCGACTCTGATATATTCTTTGAGTCTGACTTGTTCTCTAAGTTTGATTTGCTTTTAAATTTGATATGCTCTTCAAGTATAATTTACTCTCTCAGTTTGATTCGCTTTTGAGCTTAATATGCTCTCTGAGTCTAATCTACTCTCTCGGTCTAATTTGGTTTTTAGTTTGATATGCTCATTGAGTTAGATTTATTCTCTAAGTGTGATTCGCTTTTGAGTTTGATATGCTCTCGGAATTTGATTTACGCTTTGCTTTTCATGTGCTCTCTAAGTCAGATTCACTTTTGAGTTTGATTTGCTCTCTGAGTCTAATTTACTCTCTAAGTCTAATTCGCTTTTGAGTCTGATATGCTCTCTAAGTCTAATTCCCTTTTGAGTTTGATACACTTTTTGAATCTGATTTACTCGTTGAGTCTGCTCCTCTATGAGTCTAATTTGCTTTTGAGTTTGATATACTCTTTGAGTTTGATTCGCTTTATGAGTATAATCACGTGTTGTTGCTTTACTTGATTGTTTTACTAATGTAGTTCTTCTCATTGATGAATGTGAGCTGAAAAAATAAAGACAGTGTTAAAGTGCATGAGTAATGGCAAAATCTTGTGATGAACATGGTGATTGTTATGCTATAATGAATTGCATGTGAATGATGATATGTGTTTAAGACCTTTGCCACGGCCTATTCGTGTCCGAGCAAATTCCCTTGTATGAATATGTGGATAAGACTCTAGAGTCAATTAGATGTTCTATTGTATATGATAATTCTCTATAAGGTTGAGATGATATGAAATGCTATTATGACGTGGCCTCGTATAATCATGGTATGACAACTCTTATAGTCATGTTATGATGTTAAAAAATGACCATCATCATGTGTATATACAATGGTATATTTATCCTCGCTAATGTAGAGGACATCCAAGATGAATGGCCTGAGGTGTGGCAAAAGGTATGTATAATTCCGTCCTCCATAAGTTGGGGATGACAATGCCTCATAAGTCGAAATGCCTCGTGAATCGAGAAGGTCTTGGCTAATGACAAGTATAAAGTCACCTCTGCACGTGCGCATGTTAGTGAGCTTTATGACATGTATGAAGTTACTAATATATATCAATAAGCTTCACGATGAGTAGTAGGGTATACTAGTGTATCATGAAATAACATGCCTTTTGCTTGCTTATGAGTGAATGGACTTACATTATAGTTAATAGTCTTTATAGGCACATCATGATAAATAAATAAAAAGAGAGAGAATTTGCTTATGCATGGTCATTTTGTATTGGTTTGAACTTATGCTATTTGATTGATGTCAAGTTGAGTATTAAGATAATTTCCTACCTTAGACCTAGGGATTTCATTTACTAGGCTTCAAATCACCTCTTATTTCTCAGTGTGTAGGATGATGGTCTCCTTGGACATGATGGTGGAGGTGACACCTAAGACCATCAACCCTAAATTTGATGGCGACTCCCTTGTGGAATAGTATGAGAGTAGTGGTGCTAGTTAATTCAACCATTTTCCTAGAAGTATGTATTTTTTTTTTTTATGATAATAACTACTGATGTTTGTATGAAAAAGAAAACATATGCGTATGTATTAAACTCGTGCAACTTTCGTAAGGATTGTTATAATTTATTTTGTAATACTTCCACATGCTATCAATTAAAGGCAAAAATCGAATAAGAAATGACACATGTAACGCATGGTATACTTGGGATGTCACAAGGAGCTCACAGGTGCCAATACTATTTATGAGATGATGTCATCCATGGTCCTTCTACTTTTGACCAAAATTGATAACCATAACTCTACTTTTAATTTTTTTTTATTGTTCTTGTAATTCTTTATTTGTCACATGCTAATCCTCCTTAAATTTCTTCTTTTGCAATAAACCTTTGTTGATATTCTAATTAGAATTAATTGAGAGAGAGAGAGAGAGAGAGAGAGAGAGAGAGAGAGAGAGAGAGACCATGAAGAAGCATATTGCAGAAAAATTGTTGACAATAGGAGTGAGATTAATCCATGAAAAGCATTTTCACCAAGGTAGCCATGGTCCTCCAACTCGTAGCCTACGGCCATCACCATGGCTACTTGAGCTTCAGTTCGAAGTTCACTAATATGGATGTCTAAACTCAAAGTTTGTAATTGCCATCAAAACTTTGAAGCTCACAGCCATGGCCACTCAAGCTTGAGACCTAGGCTCACTGTCACCATGGCCATTCAAGCTTTGCTCACACAGCTATGCAAGAGCTCAAGCAGTTGGTTGCCATGACCACAAGATCTAAAGCCAGTTGATCACGAGCTCATGGTCATCACCACTACTCAAGCTTTTGAGTTGTGGTCATGGCCAATAAGGGTTGTCATGGGAGAATACTTACAAATTGCATTGTTGCAAGATGTTATTATTGGAGCTAGTAAATAGCACCTAAAGGGGGATGAATAGGTTATTCTATCAAATATATCCAATTTAGCCATTGGACAGTCTCTAGAGAATTATCTTCCAATTTACTCATTGGATAGATATATATCGAGAAAATTGAATAGCCATTGAGTGATAAAATCTGAATCTCCATTGATTTTGGTCACCCATACAACCGAAGTCTTGGTTTCCAAAAGTAGATATCTCTCTTCAAAGAAAGAAGTTGTCTTCTAGATTGATTGCCAATCATTTAAAGTGTTATGCATTACAACCTTGGTTTGCAAAACAATCCCTATGATTGAGAGTCAATCAAGTTTTTCTAAGTGTGAAATCTGAGCCAAATCACTAGCCATTACATACATTATGAACTTGTGTTTGAAAGGGAATATAAGTTGTTCTCTAAGTATGAAGAATTTCAACTTTAGTATAAAGTTTGAATCTGTTTCGCTTGAAGTAGATTACACAATCTAATGATATTCAGCTTATAATCTTTGAGTCTGAATATGGTTTATGATATCCACATAAAATCTTGATTATATCCACTAACTAGCTTATTGAATTCAAAAGAACTTAGACTTGAGTTTGAATAGGATCAAGATTCTTATAGACTTCTCTTCCAAAAGTGTTTCCTTGAATCAAGAATACTTCAAAACAGTTATATCGATAGTTTTATCAACTTCAAAATTCATTAGGAAATTTTATCAACAATTATTTGTAGTCTTTTTATTTGATCTGATAACAAAAATCAAGGTTAGAAAATTTTCAATAATGTTGATGTCACGTGAGCAAAATCCATTGCCAATTGACCAAAGGACGAATGGTGACACTTCTTTAAAAAATAAAATAAAATAGGGTGATGCTTTTAAATAAAATAGAGAAATCCAAGGACGATTTAAACTTTTGGACAAAAGTGAGGCATCGCCGATTTATCCTATTTTTTCAGCATGGCCTTTGATTTTTCAGAATCAACATTGATTTATGTAGGACCGTCTCCTCCAGATGCTATTCTTTCCTGAAAGCCTAGGGACATCCATCTCTAACTTTCTATCTTGTGTGCTCATGCCCCTTTCGCGGAAAGTTGAGTTGGATTAGAAGGGTCAAATTGTCCTCAGCGTCACGACTAAAACAATGACCGTTTGCACGTCAAAATGGTCTTTGCAGAAGCGAATCCATCCCCTCCCCAAGCGAGCCTCTCATCTCCAGCTGAGAATCTTCTTCCTGCCCAACTTCCAATGCCCAATAGTCAATCTCAAGTCAACACGAACTGAAACTACTTGATCACAATTCACAGGCCAATCGCTATCTCTCCCTTGAAATAGCTAAGAGAAGGAAATCAAAAGCCATTTCTTGAAGCAGAGTTTCATGCTTCTCCACTGGTTCCATGGCAAAACTTCACATCCATGGACGCCATGCCCCTAGCTTCATTCTCTTCCTCTTCTCTCTTCAGTACCCTCTATATCTTCTGACTATTGCCTCAGCCTACACTTCCCAGACCAAGCACTTCATCATTTGTGGATCAAGCAACAGAGTGAACTACACCAACAGGGGCTTTGTTGGTGACACAGGTTCTGACTCCATCTCCTTCACAAAACATAATACCTCCACACAATCCAGCAACCAATTCTCGACCATCTCAGAAATCTGTGGTATAAACAATATGGAATATCATATAATCTTCATATACACATTAGCTTCTCAGAATAGTGAATATTATAGAGTACGTCTATATTAACATATTTTGTAATATTTGGGTTTGTTGAGTTGGTCAGATGAATTGGCTAATAAAATAAAAGTAGAAAAAAAAGGAAAGGAAGACCACTTTATTTAAAGCAAAGGGACGTTGACTGATTGAGAGACAAAATGGGAAGAAGAAAAAGATAGTGAACGCAAAATAGGGGAAAAGAAGAGAAAGAAAAGAAGGTTGTGCATACATGTCACGGGAATTTTATCAAGCTAGATTTACTTCAGCTCGCAAAGCATGGTAAGAATTAGTCAATAGAGTAGACCGTTGATTTGTGATTTAATAGAGAGCATTGGACTTGACCATTGTTTAAATTGTAATGGTGAATTAAATCAGTATTTATAATTTGTATAAAGTTTTATCTAAATGAAACGACTCATATTTGATTTTGATACATATATTATATCATGGGTTTGAATTATGAGTTTGTGGTATCATTTTATTTATGCGTAGTGGATTCTCATTTTGTTTAGAAATGACGTATTACTCATTGGGTTGTGTCTAAGACATGGAGAAGCAAGATCCAGCACTTACGTGGCGGCGACTTCCATCGCCAATCACATGCCTCCTCTTAAAATTAACCTTCTAAGGGGTTTTTGGCGAGCTAGGCAGCGAGTGGATAGTTCAATAGGCAGAGTCAAGCATCCGCGGCGGCATCTGCGGCGACATTAGCCTTGAGAATGGAATTGTTGTCACGGGACTTTTTGCGTCATCCTCGGCACCTCTGCGCCATGCATCGAAGCTTGAGTTTAAAGGCCCCTCGTTGTTCGTGCCACCGCACACTAAGGGCGGGGCACTGTTCGGGGAACTTGTGCGGATGAAAAGATCAGGCAAGTAGTTCTCTTCTTTCATTTGGACATCAACTTAGAGCTCACATAGAACAATGACAGTTGAATTTCACACAATAGTTTGTTTTTATATTAGATAAATTGAATAGAATAAAACTATATTAGGCGGCTCATAGCTGAAATAGCAATTTTCCTTTGTAAATGCATATAAACAACAGAAACTTGGGAAAATTCTAGCTCGAAGTGGATGTAGGGCATTGTCTCAAATTTGGTACCGATATGAAAAGATTTAGAATTAAATTAGCCTAATTAAAATATTTAGGATTAAATTGATATCAATGTAATAGGTTTAGGACTTTTTGTATACTTTTCCGTTAAAATATTTCATGATAATGCTTCTGTTAAGTTTTCTTTTTCTACTTTTCAAGTTTTGCTAACATAAGACAATAAATCATTGATACTGACGTTGAAGTACGTGGGTGATGTTATGATTTGCTTAAAATATTATGCAGCATTAAAGTCAATGTGAAAACTTAAAACAACAATCGAGGGAGAGAGATCATGAAGAAGACGATTTGCTGATGATAAGAGTGAAATTGATCGATGACAATTGTTTTCAACATGGCTGCATGATTCCTCAAACTTAAAGCTCATAACCATGAACACCCAAGCTTGAGATATGGGCTTAAAGTTCACCATGGTTGATCGAGCTTTGGTCTCACCGATGGGAGATCACTCGAGCGGCCATGCCCGCGAGATCTAAATCTCGTAGATCTTAAGCTCCTCGCCATCACCAATGGGCTTGAGCTTTTGAGTTGCGGCCTTGGTCTGAAACGGGGTTGTGAACAATATTTTGGAACTGCTAGTAAGGGCAAAGAGAAGTTTTTTTTTTTTTTTTTTTTTGGTAAAAGAGAAAAAAAAAATTAATAACCTTAATGCCGCGACAGTGAAATTCGTCATAGGACCGATCAAGGGACAACTGGTGAGATAGAAGTAGAAGACCGTCATTAACATTTTCGTATATTTTCGGTACACGAGCTATGAGTTTTCATAATCAACCTCGACTTCTTTGGGACCGTCTCCTCCGTCTGCTATTCTCTCCCAAGAGCGAAAGGACATTCATCTCTCGGCCGGTCTCCCAAATTTCAATATCTTCCACTCTCTGTCTCGTCTGCTCGGGGCACGTGCGGCTCGCTGAAAGTGTGGGATGAGAAGGGCCAAATTGTCCTCTCCATCATGACTAGGACACTGCCCGTTTGAGAGTCGAACACCCTTTTGCAGAAGCAAATTCATCCACTCCCCACATGAGCCACTCATCTCCAGCTGAGAATTATCTTCTGGCCCAACTTCCAGTGCCTGATAGGCAATCTCAAGTCAACGCAAACTGAAACTACTTGATCACAATTCACGGACCAATCTCTCTCTCCCTCCCTCTCTCTCTCTCTCTCTCTCCCGAAGCAGAGTTTCATGCTCTTCCTCTGGTTCGATGGCAAAGCTTCACATCATCCATGGAGTCCACACCCCTGGCTTCATTCTCTTCTTCGTCTCTCTTCAGTTCCCACTTCTTCTCACTCTTTCCTCGACCTGCACAACTCAGACCAGTTACTTCATCAATTGTGGATCAAGCAAAAGCCTGAACTATTCCGACAGGGTCTTTGTCGGGGATACGAGTTCTGACTCCATCTCCTTCACAAAACAGAGTACCTCCACGCAATCCAGCAACCAATTCTCGACCGTCTCAGAAATCTACGACACAGCAAGAATCTTCGGAAGCCCTTCGTCGCAATACGTTCTTGATGTAAATGATAAAGGTACTCACATCGTGCGACTCCACTTTCTCCCTTTCGCTTCCACAAGAAATCTCTCTGAGGCTGTGTTCAATGTCTCAGTAAGGGGGCTCACCCTTCTCAGCGATTTCCAAATTCCCGGTAGTACCAACTCTCCTGTAGTGGAGGAGTTCTTGCTTAGCATAAATAGTAATAAGTTTATACTTTATTTTAGTCCTCAAGGGTCATCCTTCGCATTTATAAATGCCCTTGAAGTGTTCCTTGTGCCCGATGGAGTCATTCCTGGTTCTGCTCCGAGTGTGGGCATTTCAGGGAAAAATAGCGGCAACTACAGTGGAATTCCCTCCCAAGTCTCACGAACAGTTTACCGAATAAATGTCGGTGGCGATGAAGTAACTCCGGTTTATGATCCTTTGTGGAGAAGTTGGGATCCTGATGATAATTACATTTATCCCCCAAATGCTGCAAAAGATACAGCTGGCTATGGGAGAAATCTTAATTACCAGGATGGTTCTCTAGACAGATGCTTACCATCGGAACGCATTTACCTGACTGCTAAGGAGATGAATGCATCTGCTTGGCCATTACACCCCAACACCACCTGGGGTTTTAACGTGAGTGCCAACGTCCCACACTTGGTCCGGGCTCATTTCTGCGACTTCATTAGCCCGTCTCTCAACACAGTGTACTTTAATCTCTACATTTATGAGAATTTCGCTGAGTTCATCGACCCGTATAATAAAGAAGGGTTTCGTGAGGATGCAGTTCCTTTTCATTATGATTACGTAGTTCAACCGGGCAGCTCAGGGTTAGTGAACATGAGCATTGGCCTCCTTAGTGCATCAGAGACAACGTCTCAGCAGGCCTATCTCAATGGCCTGGAGATAATGGAGATACTTGGGTCGTGGGACTCACATTTTGTGCCATCTGGGGGCGAAAACCAGAATAAGCACATTAGCCTCATAATTGGTCTAGTTTCCGGAAGCATCTTGTTTCTCTGCATATTTGTATCTGCAGCGATCTTCATATGCAAGCATAGAAAGCCAAAGAGAACAGAAATTTCGGTTTGGTCACCATTACCTGCATTCGGAGGAGGCAGTTCTCACAGTAGACTGATTGAGCAAAGTAACCATGACTCCATCGTCCCTAATTTTCACCTGGGACTGAAAATACCCCTCGCTGAAATCCATTTTGCTACCAACAAGTTCGATAGCAAACTTTTGATCGGGAAGGGTGGATTTGGCAATGTCTACAGAGGAACTCTCAGGGACGGCACCAAAGTTGCCATAAAACGGAGCGAGCTGGGGTCAGGACAAGGCTTCTCCGAGTTCCAAACAGAGATCACCATTTTGTCCAAAATCCGCCATCGCCACCTCGTCTCCTTAATTGGGTATTGTGCTGAACAGTCCGAGATGATACTTGTTTACGAGTTTATGGAGAAGGGGAGCTTAAGAGATCACCTGTACAATTCCGATTTCCCATACTTACCATGGAAGCAAAGGCTCGAGATCTGTGTTGGAGCAGCCCGGGGCTTGCACTACCTCCACAGAGGCGCGGCTGGAGGAATTATTCATCGGGACATCAAGTCCACCAACATTTTGCTTGATGAGAATTATGTTGCGAAGGTTGCTGACTTTGGTCTCTCCAAGTCGGGGCCTCTTGATCAAAGTCAAACCCATGTGAGTACGGGGGTCAAGGGCACCTTCGGGTACCTCGATCCAGAGTACTTTAAGACCCAACAGCTGACGGAAAAATCAGATGTGTACTCATTCGGAGTGGTTCTTCTCGAGGTGCTATGTGCTCGGCCTGCTATTGTCCCTTCGCTTCCTAGAGAAGAGGCGAACTTGGCCGACTGGGGCATTAGGTGCATCCAGAAAGGAACCATCGAGCAAATAGTGGACCCCGTTCTTGCTGGTGAGATCAATCCCAACTCGCTGAAGAAATATGGGGAGGTTGCTGAGAAATGCTTGCAAGAAGAGGACGAAGAGAGGCCTAGCATGGGGGATGTGCTCTGGGACTTGGAATACGCCTTGCAGCTTCAGCAAACTGCAGTGAAAAGAGGGATGTACGACGACAGCACGACTGACGGTTCGTCGATATTGACTCTTTCAAATGTGAGGAAGCTCCCATCATTTAGCACAGACTTGGAGGAAGAGGGCGTGAGCAAAGAATGGGCGGATAGCTCAGAGACGTCCACGACTGGAGTTTTCTCCCAGATGAAGATTGATGAAGCCAGATGAGTTTCACTGTGCAGTATATTTATTCAACGTGTTTCCGAGTAGTTTTCAGATATGAATTGTATTTATCTGATTTAATGATAGTTGGGGCTGTTGTAACGTGTAAGCGTATAATTGTTTATTGTACAAGAGAGGGCGACACTGGACCGTGATAGATGGGAAAGTGAGAGAGATTGCACGCCTCTTAGTTGAAGACCTTGAATAAGCATTTGTTTCACAGATTGCACCCCGGATGTCTTGCTTTGTAATGCTAGATGGCTTTTATAGTAATGTGCTATTACAAGAGATTGCACACCCTGTTTTATTATTCTATTTAAAAGATTTAATTTAGACTCGAGGTTTCAACTCAGGGAGAGCACGAACTTGCTGTAAGTTTGCTGTTATTCATGAAAAATGCTTTGCTGCTGAATGGCTTTCGACTCAAATTGCCAGTGTAATTTGTGCTGTCTCTGCTTTCAAGGTGGAAAAAGTCGTACTTCATCTTTCTTTCTCAGCTGGGCTTAGGTCGGTGGCATTGGCATTGTTGTTTCATTCGTCCATGTCGAAAATTTTCTTTTATCTTGTTGTGCTTCAGCTTTTTGGTTTTATAGAGAAATAATGAGCTTTGTTGTCTTGGCTGCGTTAAACTCCACTCCAGGGTGAGAAGAAAATTTTCCTCTTCCGATCACTAGATTTGTCGATTTTACGGATACGTAAATTGATCATTTGATATTGATGTGATATAAATAATTTGTCGCTCATTATAATATTTAACTTCTAGCAAATGTCTTTAAATAAGGTATTTATTGTAGGCTTGCTTCATAGAGTATTGCTCTAAGTTGGAATAACGTAGGATTGATGGTAGAATCTTAAGTTGTCTTTGCCAAAATAGAATGTTCTAGGATGAGTTTGGTTCAACTTTACAAATGAGCCTTGGGGATATGTAAATGCTTTTGACTTAAAGCGCATTGGAGAAATGCAAATTACATTTGGTAAAAAATCCTTTGCAATGCTAACTTTGTCCTAAATAGTGTTTTGCAAATATTTTTTTGCAAAGGGCTTTTGGGTCTAATTTTTCTTTTCTTATTAATAAATCAAACCTTCCAACGATGGGCCAAGGCTACCGGTGAGCTAGATCTGATGCTAGCGACCATCGCCAAGGTCGTGTGACCCTGATGAGGTTTGCGTGACCCTAGGCATCGCAACCCAAGCAGCAGACCAGTTGTTGTTGAGCAACCTAGGCGGTAGTTGTGACGAGCCCTAAGGTTGCAAGACCTAGGCAACGACCGCCTAGTTTGTGATGCCTGAGGTTGCTCGACCGAGGGACTGCCTTGATAGCAAGGTTAAAAAGCCTAAACACCCGAAGTCAGTCTTAGACTTAGAAAGTCCTAAATGAATAGGAACTTCTCTTGTTCGAGCTCCTGATCCTAAAGGGGTGATTACGTTTTCATCTTATGTCAATACCCGCTGTTGAGAGCCCTTTCAGGTTATTGTTCTTTCACTACAGTATGATATATAGTAATGATTCGATATATCCTAATTCTCGAGTTCACATCAAGCGGCCGGCCAGCGCCCATTCAAAATCCAAGTCATAAAAGAAAGAAAGAAAAAAGGCGGGTTACACATACCCAAGCACTCTTATTCGATAGAAAGCATATCTCGGATATAGGGAGAGTTTGGGCCATGCATTCAAAGATCTTGGACAAATACATTTAAAAAATGTAGTTCCCTTTGGTCCCTCACCACAACCTCGCCACCTTGCTGATCAAGTTCATCCCGCTTGGCAGTTACAAAATCCAAGAAGGCTTCTTCCGGATTGTAAGCAGAATTCGTTGCCAAGGCACGATGCTGATAAAGGATTTCCTTAAAGATAGAATAAGCCTGATGCTTTGTTCGCGGATGTGTTGATCGTGATTCTCAAAAGTGATTAATCGATCATATTCCTTTTGAGAGGAACAATTATTTAGTTCGTCTTTTATTTCTGTCCAATAGAAGCCCTTAGGCTTCTCAAGCAGAAAAAATGCTTTCTTGATTTTCCAAAAAAGCAATTCGGTTACTCTTTCCTTTGCTCTAAACTAAAGGGCTGTCTATGGCTACTACAAAGTTTGAGAACACACCTGTCACAATACAATCATCAACATCCACTTAATGAGAAATGATGAGTCACAAGTTATGGGGTATTGTGATACGCAAATTAGAACACAAGTGGAAGGAACGCCTGCAGGCTTTCTCGGATCTTCGCATCCAAGAAGAGTCCTTCTTCAGACAAAAGTCTAGAGTGCGCTGGCTTAAAGAAGGCGACCGAAACACGAAATATTTCCATCACTCGGTCAAGCGGAGCCAACTCCGGAATAGAATATTATCAATTATTGATGGAGATCTTCAGATTACTGACCCCTCCGAAGTTCAGCAGCTCTTTATCTCCCATTTTCGTAACCTTTTGGCGGCTTCCCCCCCGGCTGTAAAGCCTTCGTCTGATGATATTCGTGCTCATTTGAATCATACTATCAGCGATGCTCATTTTCTTAGCCTCTCTTGGCCTGTCACGGATGAGGAGATTCGGGAAACCATGTTCTCCCTTGCAAATGGTAAAGCCCCTGGCCCGGATGGATTCAACGCAGATTTCTTTAAGCGGTCGTGGGACATAGTTGGTCCTTCGGTGATTTTGGCGGTTCAAGATTTCTTCAACTCGGGCCACCTCCTTCGACAGATTAATGCCACTATCATCACCTTGGTTCCTAAAATCCTGAATGCCTCGACAGTCAATGACTTTCGCCCCATAGCCTGTTGCAACACTATATATAAATGCATCACCAAGATTCTTGCTAACAGGTTAGCTTCCATTCTTCCTTCCATCATCAGCCCTCCCCAAAACGCCTTTGTTAAAGGCAGAAGGATTAGCGATAATATCCTGCTAGCTCAGGAATTATTCTGTGAATTCCACCATGAACCGTACCGGCCTAAATGCATCGTTAAGGTTGATTTTTCTAAAGCTTTTGACTCGGTGGATTGAAATTTCATCGAGCTAACCCTAAAAGCTTTCGGCTTCCCTGGTGTGTTTATTGACCACATCATGGCTTGTATCCGGTCACCCATGTTCTCCATCTCCCTAAATGGTGAGCTTCATGGTTTTTTCTCAAGCGGAAGGGGAATTCGTCAGGGTGACCCGATGTCTCCTTACATCTTCACTCTCGTTATGGAAGTATTCACTGGTATCCTTAATTGCCAATCCAATAAGCTAGGCTTCGATTACTTCTGGAGATGCAAAGCCACTAAGCTCTCCCATCTCTTCTTTGCGGATGATGTCCTATTGTTCTCGAAGGCCAGCTTGACCTCGGTACGAATCTTAATGGATGGGATCCATCTCTTTGCCGACTGGTCAGGCCTATTACCCAATCTTCACAAGAGTGATATATTTATCTCTGGAGGGCCTACTTCTCTTACGGATGCCCTGGTAAGTGCCTCAGGCTTTCGATTAGGATCTCTTCCTTTTAGGTACCTTGGTGTGCCTATTATTTCTACTAGACTTAGGAAAGTAGATTGTGCTGCGTTGGTGAACACTATCACCTCGAGAGTCCAATCTTGGACCAACCGATTCTTGTCCATGGCAGGCAGGTTGCAATTGATAAAATCGGTCCTCCACTCTATCCAGGTATATTGGTCGAGTGTCTTTATATTGCCTTCTTCGGTTATTAAGCGCATTGAACAAATCTTTCGACAATTCCTTTGGAAAGGACCTACCTTGAGTTCGGGTGGGGCTAAGGTGGCTTGGGATGATGTTTGCTACCTAAGGAGGAAGGTGGGTTGAGGATTCGATCCATCCGAGTAAGTAACTTGGCGGCAATGATCAAGCACTTATGGATCCTCTTTACTGATAAAGAGTCCCTATGGTGTAAATGGATCCACTCAAACTTCCTAAAGCATAAGAATTTTTGGATTGTGCCTAAGCCAACGTCCTGTTCATGGGCTTGGAAGAAATTACTTGGTCTTCGTGACTTGATCCAGCTTCAGTTTAGATGGAATGTTGGTAATGGCTCTTCAGCCTCCTTCTGGTTCGACTATTGGCACCCACGTGGCCCTTTCTATAAGATCTTCTCTAATCGTGATATCTATTGCTCCGGTATACCATGTCTTGCTACAATCAGAACTGGTTTGGCAGCCCTGTCCACCCCTTCCTCATTTGCGGGTGTTATTGCGACTTGGGAGGAGCCCCTTCCGAACCTTAATGGGGAAAATGACCGAATGGTTTGGCTGGGTCACCCGTCTGGAACCTACTCTTCAGCTTCTGCTTGGAATCTCTTAAGGACGAGGAAGCCATTAAGTCACTGGTACAAGTTTATTTGGAGCCCCTCTCTCCCCCCTCGTTATCAAACTCACCTGTGGCTGATTACTCGCAATCGCCTACCAACTCAGGTGAGGTTACTCACCCATGGAAGAATCCCGGATATGTCTTGTGCATTTTGTTCAATTAGACCGGATTCAATCGATCACCTTTTCTTTGGCTGCTCCATTACTCGCGGCCTTGCGGCCTTTTGGGCAGCGAAGTTTAATCTTCCTTGGAGAAACCAGACCTGGAAAGTGAACCTTTTGTGGGCTATTAATCACTTATCTGATCCAGGGTTCCACCAATCAATGGCTAGGTTTTCCTTTGGTGCCTTATGTTATCTTGTCTGGAAGGAGAGAAACAATATTATCTTCCGCAACCAACATCTCTCCCTCCCAGCCATGAAAGCCCATCTAATCAAAGCTATTAAAGACAAGGCCCTTACATTCTCCAAGGTCCCGGATATCCCCCGCAACAAACGTCTTCAGCTTAGTTAGGGTATCCACCCTTCTATCTTTGAGTAAACGTTTCGGCCTCCTCCTGAAGTGATCATTTGGCCGTCTCCGTTCATGTTTTTCTTTGCATTGATGATGCTCGTGGGTAGCCCCCTCTCCCCCCCTTGTTTGGGTGGTTCTCTATCTCGTCTTTCCCTAGGTCTTTCAGTCGCTGTTGTTGCTGGTTCCAGTTCACCCGGCTGCTGCTTCATTTGGTTGTATCCTGGTGTTGTGGGTTGTATTTCTGCCCTCCCTCTTCGTTTTTATTGGCCTGCTTTCTGCCCTGGCTGCGCTGTTCGTCAGCCTTCTTTTAGCTGCCTGTTATTCCGTTTCCTATATTTTCTCTGCAGCTCGGGTTGGCACCCTTCCACTCGGGTGGTACTCTGACATTCTGAGTGCAAGTGGTGCCGGCTCCTCCCTGCTGTTCTTTGTATGGCCTCCTGGTTCTCTAGTCTATCTATAATACTTACCTTTTACCAAAAAAAAAAATTAGAACACAAGTGCTTGTCCCGGACAAGTTCACTAAACATAACATGTATAGAATGATTAACAACATGGAACCTTTTAGCGAGATTAATGACTAATCGTTTGTACTTTGGTCTTGACCTAAGGCACGATGCTGACTTGTATGTTGAATCGCTATGATTCATAAGTGTGCATATTAACGGTTCGTCAAATCGTTTATGTACTTGATAGTCATAGTTTATTTACATACAAAGGCACATGCATGCATAATATGGAATCTATCTTCTTGTTAAATATACGAGATATAAATTGATGTCCTATGCGTCTAATCTTGACATTGTATTGAAATCCTCAACTAATGTTGTAACTGAAAATGAATGGTCTTGTCTTGTAGAAATACATGTCAATTAGATCTAGGCATATAATTGAATTGGTGACTTGACAAACAATTCCATGACCTTTGGTCAATTACGATATGGTGAGATAGAATGATTGAATTACATATCGCCAAAACTGATAAGTTCATTATGTTCTTGAAATATTCCACTGTCTGAGTAGACATGACATATTGCTAAATGTTACTCATGGTTTGTAGGAATGGGAGATTGATCAGAACGATTAGTTTTTTTTGTTGTATTAATGTGTTAGTACAAGTCATATTACTGACTCAATGATGAATCTAGGAATGTCATATACCATAACCAAATTTAAATGACATTTGAATAGAAAAGACAATATTGCCAATGTGTTTGCAATTGAAGCAATCGGATTGAGTCAAGCTGAAAATCTAATTCTAAAACGGTTTTAGACTTTATGGCCAAAATAAAGATTTGAAATGGGTTCAAATTTAACAGCTAAATTAAAGATCTAAAGCGAGTTCAAATTCAATGATTGAATTAAAGATCTAAAATGGTTTTAGACTTTACAACCATATCAATGATCTGAAGTGACTTTAAAATCAATGGATGTACTTATGATCTGAAGTTAGTTCAGAATCAGAAGCCAAATTAAAGATTTGAAATGGTTTTAGGCTTAACGGCTAAATTAAAGATTTGAAATGATTTCAGACTTAATGGCCACATTAGTAATCCAAAGAATCAATTGGCAATTTAATGATCTAAAATGGTTTCAAATTCAAATGACCAAATTGATGTTCAGAAACAGTTTCAGACTTAACAAATTAAAGTTTTGTAATGGTTACAAGATTAATGTCTAAAATAATGCTCTTAACGGTTAAATAGTTAATGCCCAAAATTTAATTTTGAAATGGTTTCAGAGCCAATGTTTAGATTCAAACTCTAAAGTGAGCTCAGACATTACAGCCACATCAATGCTCCAAAACCGTTATAGAGTTAATGAGTGTTGACACATAAATTTTGGCAATCTGACCATTCATTTATTGTATAGAAAATTAGATATTAATTTTTAACTCCTAAACCAAAAAATTAAAATTAAATCACACTACATATAGATTTAAAGCAGCATTTCAAGCCCATATAATTTCATATGCATTAGACCAGCGGCGAATGGACTTTACCGATTGGCCTTGAATTTAATTAAGCCATTGAGTTCGGCCAAATCCATGGATGAGAATCACATTATACCTTTCACATGATGGCTAAAGCTCGTATGATATGAAGAGGATATTGAATTATTAAACTTGGAAGTAAAAGGGGCATGTTTCTATTGACTCCGGGAAGGGAAAAGATTTGACTGCAAGTGAGGTGATATTCGCTCAAGCAAAAGGGAAGGAAGAGATATATTTGTCCAAAGAAGAATAAGCTTTCTCACAAATAAAAGTGGACTTGATATGTACTAAGGGAGATATTCTTGGTCAAAAATGAGATCATTCATGAAGATCTGTAGTAGGTTGAAAGTGTGGAAGATCAAGAACAAATAGAAAATCAAGATTATTTCTCCTTGTTACAAAGACAGCAGGAAAGGAAAAGGAGTTGAGAAATCGGAGAATCCTTTCGAATATTCACCCTTCTGTTTCGGCTAACTCTCTCTCTCTCTCTCTCTCTCTCTCTCCCTCCATAGCTCCATTGTCACGACTCACTCACCACTCCTTAGCCCAGGTTTCGAAGAACTCCAATGAATTTTGGTTCTTTTATATTAATTGCTAAGTGACCAGCAAGGGCCACAAAATTGAAAGTGATGTAGAACAACGGACAAATACTTATATGGAAATATTGGAAAGTCATAGGAGCGAGCGATCCCACAAATCACAGAGAATTGCGGGAAGTTACAAATAGGTTACGATGTTTGATTTCAAATTCACGCATTTTCCTTGATTTCCAAGATGTTTTGCAGATTTTCTGGTCATGTTTTGAAAACTTTTCCCTTGATCAATATCTTTTCCTTGATTTTATTATTTGATTTCAATTAATTATTTATTTCTTAAATGGCAACCTCCCTATAAATAAGTGGCTAAGATATTGTAATCCGCACTTCATGATTCAAAATAAGTACTATATTTTGAAATTCTTTTCCAAGCATACCTTCCTCTACAGCATTTGGTATCAGAGCAAGTCTCTCCTATAATGATGGCTCATACCGTCACTGAAAATCTTCCTTTAGCCGAAGGCTGTGAAAACAAGCCTATTACATAACTGAGTTTAATCAATTTGTGGAGCAAACCGAATGGAGGTTTCAAGAATTACTTATCGCTATCCAACATTTGTCTACCAACCCCTTACCTAATAATCTTTCAATCGATCATGCTCAGGCCGCTCGAGTCCCAGAAGTAGCTATAGAATGTGGGGCAAATCCTTGATAGAGGCAACAAGGCTATGTCGAGGACTCCGAAGAAGAAAAAGAAGAGTTCCTAGACCGGCCGATTTGTGGAGGTCACCAAAGTAGGGGATATCGATAAGACCCCAACCAATATCAACTTAAGGTTGACCTTCCAACCTTCAATGGCAACTTGAATATTGAAAACTTTCTAGATTGGCTTTGGGAAGTTGAGAAATTCTTCGATGCCATGGAGATCAAAGAGGACCACCAAGTAAAATTGGTGGCATACAAGTTGAAGGGCGGTGCCTCTGCCTGGTGGGAGCAGACACAACTGACCTAATGTTAACAAGGAAAAGCTCCTATCAGAACATGGAATCGAATGAAGAAGATGTTGAAAGCTCGATTTCTCCCAACCGATTATGAACAATTATTATTTCAACAATTCTAGAATTGTAAGTGGCTAAGCTGATTAATCCAAGCCTACACGGATGAGTTTCTCCCATTTTCCGCCCACAACAACCTAGTTGAACAGGAGGCACAACAAATTGCCAAGCACATTAATGGCTTGCGACTCAACATTCAAGACTGTGTTTCATCACACCATTTCTTCTCTATTGAGGATGCCCAAGAAATGGCCTGAAAGGTCAAGATGCAATTGGAGAGAAGTAGCCCCATTAATCAAGCTAATAATTACTTCACCTAGAGATCATTTGGAAGGCAGAGACAATTAGATGTTTCAGAATCCTCTAACAAGCAAACCAACACAATGAACTAACCCCATTAATTGGGCTAACAATTATTCCCCCCAAGGATCATTTGGAAGGGGGAGATAGTCAGATGTTCCAGAATCTTCCAACCAGTGAACCAGCACTATGAACTGAACTTTGAGGAGTACTACTGGGGTACCCAAGGAACCAATCTTTGCAAACAACCATAACATTAATTAAAATGCCTAGAACCCGTATGCTAAGTCAAAACCAATTAGATGCTACAAGTGTAACAAACTAGGCCATTGTTCAAGTGATTGCCCACAACGGAAGACGGTCAATGTTGTCGAGCACGATGACGACATTTTCAAAGATGATTGGGTGGATGAAGAAGAAGTAGAGGACCAAGAGAGCAAGCATGTCTATTGCGTTGTTAGGCAACTACTACTTGCCTTGGGAAGAGAGAACACCCAGCGGAATGGTCTTTTCTATGGTCATTGTACTATCAACGGCAAAGTCTGAGATGTCATCATCGATAGTTGTAGTTGTGAGAACATAGTTTTCATATCCCTAATGGACCATTTACAACTGAATAAAGAGTCATATCCCTCCCCCAATATAATTAGGTGGATTCGTAAAGAGGCTAAACTCAAGGTAACACGATTATGTTATTTACATATTTCAACTGGAATATCATAAAAGGACACTATTATTTGTGATGTGGCAGAGATGGATGCATGTAATGTTTTGCTGGAATGACTAAGGTAGTACGACATCGATATCGCTCACTGAGCTCGAGAGAACACCTACTCTTTTGTGTGGAAAAAGACAAAGATTACCTCGAAGCCGAAAAGTAACACTCCATAGGTCCCAAAGAAGTAGAATGTGGGCATTATGCTAAACGTCTGTAAACATGAAGGTATGTACATGATTATGGAGAAAGGTTGATCAACAATCTGTTTTTTTTTTACCCTTCTTGAGGCTCTTTAACCTTTGTTGATAGCATTTAGTAACGTTATTCTAGAGGATCCGCATGTCAGATTACCTCCCTTGATGGATATCCAACATAAGATTGACTTTCTTCCAAGGGCGAGCCTCCCTAATTTGCCACACTACTGGATGAATCCGAAAGAGAACCAAATTTTACAAGACTAGGTGAGAGAATTCCTTCGAAAAGGCTTCTTGGGTGAAAGGATGAGCCCTTAGGCAGTCCCTACACTCCTCACTCTAAATAAGGATGGGAGCATACGTATGTAAGTTGATAACCAGGCAATTAATCGAATTACTATCAAATACCAATTCCTAATTCCTCACCTGGATGACATGCTCGACCGGCTTGCTAGATCAAATGTCTTTACAAAGATCGATCCACGTAACGGATACCACCAAGTCCGCATCTGCCCTAGCAATGAATGGAAAAAAAAAAACTTTAAAACAAATGAAGGTTTGTACAAATGGTTTGTTGTGTTGTTTGGCCTCACCAACACATCTAGGCACTTCATGTGTTTGATGACTCAAGTCCTCAAACCCTTCATTGGTAGGTTTATGGTGGTCTACTTTGATGGCATCCTCATATATAATCCAATTAACCAACAGCATACGGAACATTTAAAGGACATCTCATCGGCCTTATAGACCTAAAAATTGTACATTAATTTGAAGAAAAGTAGCTTCATGACCAATCGATTCTACTTCTTGAGGTATGTTGTTGGAGTAGAAGGCCTTGAAGTAGATGCAAAGAAGGTAGCTACCATTCGCAACTAGCCAACTCCCCAGACCATTGGAAAGGCACACAATTTCCATGGGCTTACAAAATTCTACCGACGTTTATATGAAATTTTAGTACAATTATGGCCCCAATAACTGAGTGCTTGAAGAAAGGAAAGTTTAATTGGGCTGACGAAGTAGAAGCCAACTTTGCTCTCATCAAAGAAAAACTTTCCATAGCACCAATATTGATGCTCCCAAATTTTGAAAAGGTATTCGAATTGGACTGTGATGCCTTCAGCATAGGCATTGGTGCTATTCTTTCCCAAGAACGCAAGCCTATTGCTTGTTTTAGCGAGAAACATAAGAATGTCCCAAGCAATTGTCTACTTGTGGGCAGGAGTACTTTGCAATAATACGAGCCATCAAGCATTAGCAACCGTATCTTATCAACATGAGTTTGTTCTTGTTCTTAACACCGACCATCAGGCACTCAAGTATATCAAGAGTCAAAGGCATTTGAATCGAATGCATGGACGTTGAGTCTCCTTTTTGGAGCAATTCAATTTCATGCTTTAACGGAATGCGAGCCACTTGAACAACGCCACTTATGCACTTAGTTGTCATGCTACAGCACTCGTCACCATGCACACCAATGTGTTGGGCTTTGACCACTCTACTCCATTTATATTGATGGTGACAACTTTTGGGACATTTGGGAGATTCTGTGGCAGGCTCTCGTGGCAACATGATCATTCAAGATAAATTCTTGTTCTTTGGCAATAGATCACACATCCCTCGCAACTCTTTGCGGGAATAACTTATTCAAGTGCTCCATGGTGGCACCCTTGAAGGACATTTTGGGTGAGACAAAACTATTGCTTTAGTTGAAGAGCGATACTATTGGCCTCAACTGAAGTGAGACGTTGGGTGACTTGTGAAAAAGTGCTACATTTGTGAAACTACCAAAGGCCATTCTCGAAACATTGGTCTTTACACTACTCTACCTATTCCTTTTGGTCATTCTTAGAACATTGGTCTTTACACTACTCTACCTATTTCTTTTGAATTTCGTGTTGGGGCTTCCCTGAACCCAACGAGGTATGGATTCTATTTTTGTGGTAGTGGATAAGTTTACAAAGATAGCACACTTCATCGCTTGCAAAAAGACTTTCGATGTTTCCATGTGGCAAGCTTATTCTTTTGAAAAGTAGATCACCTATATGGTGTGCCCAAAACTATCACCTCCGAGGTGACACCAAATTCCTTAGTCATTTTTGGAGGATCCCATAGCACTTATTTAGGATGAATTTATAGTATAGTAGCTTCATCCCTAGACTGATGGTGAAACTAAAGTCATCAACCATGCTATGGCCTATATCATTCGATGTCTCTTTAGTGACATACCAAAGCAATTGGACCAGTACCTTGCACTTGAAGAATTCGCTTTCAACAACATCGTTAGTCACTCCACAAGCAAATCTCCATTCAAGGTCATCTACAAGTGAACACCACAACATACACTGGACATCTTGCCTTTGCCCAAAGTCCTAGGATATAGTGTTGCAACGAGAACTAAGCAACAAAATTACATGAAATATAAGAGGGTGTGAAGCAACAGCTAGAAGCTTCCACCGTTGTCTCCAAAGCTACTATAGATAAACACTGTCTCCTCAAAGTATTTGTTGAGGGTGATAAAGTGATGGTCTACCTTTGCAACGAATGCTTTCTTGTTGGAACATATAACAACCTGAAACACAAGAAAGTTGATCCCTGTCGAATCGTAAAGAAAAGTAATGACAATGCCTATATTGTTGATCTTCTTGGTGACCTCAACATCTCCCCGATATTCAATGTAGCAAGCCTATTTGAGTATCATTCTCCAATTACTCCCCTTTATCCTAATAATAACTCGGGGTCGAGTTCTTCTGTAGTGGAGGAGACTAATGTAAAACAACAGGCAAATACTTATATAGAAATATTTAAGCGTTATAATAGCTGGCAGTCCCATAAATTAAAGAGAATTGTGGGATTTTCATAGTTATAAATGGGTTACGATGGTTGATTTCAAATTCACATATTTTCTTTGATTTTCGAGACGTCAAAAATTTCAAACGTATTTTGCGTATTTTCTAATCGCGTTTTGAAGACTTTCCCCTTTATCGATATCTTTTCCTTGATTTTGTTATTTAATTTTAGTCAATTAATTATTTCCTAAATGGAGACCTCTCCATAAATAAGCGCCTAAGATATTGTAATCCGCACTTTATGATTCAAAATAAACATTATTTTTTGAAATTCTTTTCCAAACATGTCTTTCCTTGCATCAAAAGACAAAAGCCAGAATCCCAAAAAAGAAGAGATTCTCTTCTCGGCAAGGGAGAGAGTCGTTCATGGAATTTCAAAGTTGAATTCTGCTCATACACGACTATGGCTTTCTTTTTCCCAATTTGGTCCCAACATGCTTGAGGATCTGCTGCCACCGTGACCAGTTGGGTAGCGTATGAGAATGTTTATGTTCCTCCAGATTTCTGTTCTTTTGTTCCCCGGAACAAAAAAAGAACATAAATCCATTTGGTAACGCCAAGTTGTTTTCTGTTCACCGAAATAGAAAGTTAGCCCGGGAATAGATTTGGAGCAGAAACTAGAAACAAAAAAAGATTCTTCTTGTTCTCGAGAACAATTTCTAGAAATAAGCCAATTTTCTTTTTTATTTTTCTTTTGTTCCTCTCTCTTAACGCAGCCACCTCCAATCGCCCGAAGCCATCGTCGGCCGCCGCCGCTACCACCACCGCCGCCGCCACCGACCACCGCCGCCATTGCCGCGCCCGTCGCCGGCGGTCGCGGCGGCTGGTGGGTGTGCGGCGGAGGTCGACAGTGACGGTCGGTGGCCAGCGGTCGCGCAGCAGCGGCGGCGGCGGCGGCGGCCAGGGTCGTCGGTGATTTGTGAACAAAAAAAAAGAATAAATGCAAAAAAGAAACTGTTTCGTACCAAACGCATTTCTATTTTATTTTTTTTATTTCTAGAATAGAAATTTTGTGTAGTTACCAAACATCTTATTTTACTCAGAAATTATTCCCCGGAATAGAAATAGAAAAGAACTATTTCTGAAAAAGAAAAAAGAAAAAAAAAAGCTCTTCCCCAACCAAGAAACGTTGTCACGCACAACCTTGGAGTCGACCTTGCACGCACCATGTCCACGCTTTGCCAGTCTTGGTCTAGCTTCTCTAGTGGCCGCTTCCCGAGACACCGCCTGAACTTGTGACTTCACAGTATGCCCTAGCAATTTATGAGTTCTTACAGGTTTCACAGTCACTTCTTGCAGATTCCTAGGCGATTCCAGCAGCCCCATCCTTGCTCGATCATCAACGCGGCAACACCCAATAGCGATCCAACGACCATCTGAGTCCATTGCAATTTTTGTGTGACCAGTAACTTTCCTACCGCGCTGATTGATGATTTTAGCGAAGCAGTGCCATCTTCAAAGACGTCTCCTTTCTTGTGTAGTGCTAACGCAATTAGTCCACCGCACATGGATTAACGTCGCTCTTCTTGATCCCAGGTGTGATTTATAAGCCACATGCACACCACTGGTGGCCGAGGATTCTCGATCCTCTCCTGATCGATCATCGAGCCACGACCCAAGCTGCTTCCCACCGGACGATCCGCTAGCATGTCCTGTCCACATTGTCTTGTTTATTTCCAAAGGTCAAATAGCTTCAATGGACTCCCAATGGTGCCCCTGCCATGAAGTCTTAGTGGATTCTGGATCACCACCGATTCTAGTATCTTGTGGTGTCGGGTGGCACCCCCGTGATCTCTCCGGGCCAAGCACCACCATGAGACCCCGTTGGCTAGCATCACTATGAACCATCACGTGACCCACTGCCATTTGAGTCACCGCTGCCATCATTTGTGAGCTATCCATCAACAAATTCGAATTTGGAAGTATATCCGCAAATTAGGTAAAAATCTCAACCGAATTTGACTTAAATATCATATTGCCTAGATTGATATCTAATTTAATCCTTTTGAGCGATAGACATGTTGTATATATTTCCTAATCCGCAACCACATAAAATATTTGATTATATCTATAAGGCTTTAGATGGAATCATTGATTGCGTAGGTATCCTTAAAATTTATATTGTGATCATTAAGGCTTAAGATCAATTTATCTATTTTATTTGCGAAATTTCAGATAACTAGACATTGTTTTTGTATTTGAATCGATTGGATGACACATTTGCGGATTGAGTGGGTTAAATGTTTTGATTGCTTTCCTTGTCTTGAAAATATAAAAAGATTGCATATCATGTAGATTAATTAATTCATATTGCATGTTTAAGTAGAGTATACAATGTTCAAGATAAGAATCTAATCAAAATTAGGAATTGGCATTGTTTAATACCTAAATTGAATTAAATATTATCTTTGTTCTAGATGGTTAATATCCTTTATTTTTAATTTCGAGTTTCAATAAAATATACAAAAAATATCATGGGACGTGTAACATGGAAGATGCTGAGGCGAGGAAGGCATGAGCAGCGTGAGGGAGTGAGCGACGACATAGAGGAGGCGAGGGGGTCCTTCGTTCGGCCTTGGGAGACAGAGAGAGCTTTGCCAGAAAAAAAAAAAAAAAAGAATCAGAGAAGGCTGAGAGAGATGGGGAGGCTGGTGTTCACAAGAGAGAGAGATGCATAGTTTGAATATTTTGGTGAGAGCCGGGCATTCGCTTCACAAGGTCTGCGCTTTCCCTCACCAGAGAAGTTTCTCTGCTCAGCCCCTGTTGTACTTTAGCTAGTTAGCTAGTACGTCCATGATGGGGTGCGATTGGACCGCACCTTTTGGACTTGATACGGTACGATGGAAGGACACCATTTATAGGAGTGTTATGGAGACATATATAAGCCTCCCGAACACAACCGTTGGAATGGTTGGACATTCATTCGCACCATATTTTCTCTCCATTTCCATCAAAGAAGATCAAGGCGTTCCATTTCATCTTTGCAAGAACAATCGGCATTTACGCCGTGGAAATCGGGTGTTTTCCTCGTGATTGCATCCAAACTAACGTGAGGTAGTGTTGTTCGTGATTTCGTCGGCAATTCAACGTTCGTTCCGGGGCTATTTGCTGTTTGCGCATCGAAATCAGGTAAGTCATCTTCCGCCGACTCGAATTCCAACATTGGTATCAAAGCCCGATCATGATTTCTGCCTTGTTTTTCATCGAGTTTTCTCATTTACCATTTGATATTGAGATCAAGAGATTGTATTCTACCCTGTTTGGATCTCCGATGGTCGGAATTGCCACATGAAAAACTCGAAATTGAACCAGAGCGAAGAACGGGTTCGGGGTCGTGTGCACCTGTGAGGTTTTGGCCATTTTTCGAAATAATTTTTTGATCAAAATTAATTTTTGAATATACCGGGTGAAAGAGCTCGTCGAGACGAGTCCGGAGGTGGGTCGACCGCCGCCAAGCGACGCCGGACGCGCTCATACGCGCGGCTAGAAGCCGCTGCCCGTGGGCGCCACGCGCCTGAAGCGCTGGCACAGTGAGCGCGTGTGTCACACACGCCGGTCAGCGAACCGGCACGTGCGCGACGCCCGCCCGCCAGCGAACCGGTGCATGGTAACGTCACCGTGAGGTCACCCAATGGTCGATAACCGCTGGGATGACGTCATCGACGACATCAGTGCCGGCAACAGTTGGTAGGCCGGCGACCCGACCCGACCCGTGATCCGACCCGTTTGACCCGACCCGACCCGAGATCCGACCCGTTGACCCAACCCGACCCCGACCGTTGATCGGTCAACGGTCGAACCGGTCAACCAGTCCGGCGGTCAAACAGGTCGGACCGTTCACCGGTTGGACCGGCCAGGAACCGTTCGGCTAGCTAGCGCATGCGCCACACGCACCGCGCACTCAGGCGGCGCGTGGGGGCGCGTGCGAGCTCCGATTGGAGCGTGGTTGGTGGCGTTTGGTTCGTATGAGTGTTCTCTACACAGTGGTATAATTATTTTATATTTTTTAATTTTATAAATGTATGAAAATGCTAAGGGAACCCTATGTACGCGTATTTTTGGGGTTTAATGCAATTTATTCATTTGTAGCTTGTATTTTCTTGTGATTAGGGAAATACAGTAGCTAGCTTGTGTGCAAATGATGTTATATATATGCTGTGTAGAGCTTGGTTCAATGATATGATGTATATATTTTAATATACTTGCAATTTTCTAGTTGCTAGAAAATTAGAACAATGGTAGAAAATCCATTACATGTTGAATTGCAATTTTAATCATAGTTGAAGCATGATTGTTGTTTATACGTTGGTTATTATCATGCTATGTTTTTTGTGTTAAAGAAAAATGTAGAAATTACATAAGGTCATGTAATTATTTTTTCCTAGTGGGAGTTCGTAGGTTGGTAAAATTTGAAATAGTTCTCACCTAGAACTTAACATTTGCACAAATTAAACTAATTAATGATAATAGAACAATTGTACATAGAAGTTGATTGGGAACATAGTGAACTTTTGCTTTTGTGTCTTTTGTTGAATTATCATTAATTTAATTTGTCTTTGCTGCAAATTAAATATGTGTGTTACTCTGTATAGTGTGCTAGTATTGATTCTGCGTTTATTATGTCAATGTGTTATAGCAATTGATTATGGCATCGGCATCCAAGACCATTGTGGCTGACCTCAATAAGGGTGAGAAGCTGAACGGTGACAATTATGATATTTGGCACCGAAAGGTTCAGTACATCCTTGAGGAGCAAGAGGTTTTGGAAACCCTCAACCATACCATGGATGAACTCTAGCATGGAACTTCAGCTCAACACAGAGAGATCCGGAAGCTTATCAAGCTTCGAAAAGAAAAACAGCATTGCTCACATCACGTTGCTGAGCTGTATGCAAGATGATCTCATGTGTGAGTTTGAGAGTTATGACAAAACTCAAGCTATGTGGGTTGCCTTGAAGGATAAGTTTGGGGATACATCTGCCACTAAGCTGAGGAGACTCACCATCAAGTTTGACACATTCCGAAAAGCGCCCAAATGTAACGATGAGGCAGCATCTTCGGGAGATATCAAACATGATCCGTGAGCTGAAGTCGGCAGGTCACTCCCTTACTGATGAACAGCAAGTTCAGGTTGTTATAAGGTCTCTTCCTGATAATTTGGAGCATATGAAGATCAATATGACGCATAATGAGAACATCGTCACTTTTGATGATATTGCGCGTCATTTGGAATTAGAGGATGAGCGCCTAGAGGCTGCGAGATCCTCTACCCATGTTTATGTTGCTGAATCGAGTTCGCACAAGGCTTCGAGCTTCAAGCGCAAGAGGAATCTTCAGTTCAACAACAAAGGGAAGATGACTGATCAGGGACCCAAGAGGGCTAAGACCTTCCGACGCAAGAAGCGTGGTGGGAAGAAGGACAAGGCCAAGATGAAGTGCCACAATTGTGGCAAGCTAGGTCACTTTGCTCGTGAATGCACTGAGCCGAAAAATGTACCCTATTACTCCATTACTTTGAGTAATGCTTTTTGTTTCTAGTACTGTAATGCTTGCTGAATCTCATCCTATGTGGACTGTAGACTCAGGAGCAACAGACCATGTAACTAGAGATCGAGAAGCATTTGTGGAGTATCGTCGGATACCGCCTGAAAGAAGATAGATATATTTTGAGAATAACTCAAAAGTTAAAGTGAAAGGTATCGGCACATGTAAATTAATCTTACGTGGTGGACGAAACCTGTTCCTGCATGATGTCCTTTATGCTCTAGATATTCGACGAAACTTGGTCTCTGTAGTTGTTCTTCTTAGCTTAGGTTATGTATTGAATTTCCATGGTGATTGTGTTGACATTTTGTATGGAACAGTTTATTATGGTTCAGGTCATGTATCGAATGGTTTTATGGTGTTAGACATTGACTATGATCAGTACAATGTTAATGTTGATGGTTGTTTTTCTTTAATTGCGTCTTCTAACAATGTTGAGATTGATGCAAGTAATTGGCATGCTAGATTAGGTCACATTGGATTGCAAAGAATACAAAGAATAGCTAGAGAAGGCCTTTTAAGGCCACTCACTAATGTTAGTCTATCCGTATGTGAACATTGTCTGGCGGGAAAAACAACTAGAAAACCATTCGGTAAAGGGTCTAGAGCTGAATTTCCATTGCATCTCATACATTCTGACATTTGTGGTCCTTTGAATGTGAGGGCGAGGCATGGAGCCTCATATTTCATCACTTTCATAGATGACTTCACACGTTTCGGTTATGTCTTTCTGATCTCCCATAATTTAGAAGAATTGGACTGTTTTAGACGATATATAGCGATGGTAGAGAATCAGTTGAACAAAACAATAAAGGCATTAAGAACCGATCGTGAACGTGAGTATCTATCAGAGCAATTCAAGGCTCTTTGTGATGAAAAGGGAATTCTAAGACAATTGACTATTCCTGGTGCTCCACAACAAAATGGGGTAGCTGAGAGAAGGAATAGAATCTTATTGGAAATGGTTAGGTCTATGATAGCGCAAGCAAATTTACCTATCTCCTATTGGAGAGATGCGTTATTGACTGCTACCTATATACTTAACCGTGTGCCCTCAAAATCGGTCACTTCCACCCCTTATGAATTATGGACTGGTAGGAAACCAGACTTGAGTAGTCTACGTCCATGGGGATGTGCAGCTTATGTTCATGATTCTTCCCATAAACATGGAAAATTAGGTCCTAGAGGGAAGAAATGTATCTTTATAAGATATTTCGAACACTCCAAAGGGTACGTGTTCATAGGTGAACAAACTGATGGAAGTGTGACCGAAATGGAGTCATGAGATGTCACATTCTTGGAGAACGATTTTCCTAATAGACGTGAGATTGATAAGGACTTCCAATTATATGAGATGGAAGATCCTGATAACACACTCACTGATGTTGTAGAGGGAAATGGAGATTTACCTCAACATACAAGACCTAGTGGGAGTGTTGCATCGCCTGATGAATTGAATTCAAGAGAAATTCAATTGCGTAAAAGTAATCGTAAAAGTATTCCCCGTCGTCGTTTTGAGATTGAAGGTGAAGCATTTATGATTGCTCAAAAGGACGATGCCGAGCCTTAGACTGTTCAAGAGGCTCTCTCATCCTCTAACAAGGAAGAATGGAGAAAAGCTTTGGAAGATGAGATGGAGTCAATGAGGGCAAACCATGTCTGGGACTTGGTTAATCTACCACCCAATCATAAGGCCATTGGAAACAAATGGGTCTTCAAGATTAAGCGTAGGGCGAATGGATCCATTGAAAAGTATAAAGCTCGCCTTATGGCAAAAGGTTATACTCAACAAGAGGGTATAGACTATGAGGAAACTTTTTCACCAGTTGTAAGGTTTGCCTCAATACACCTTATTCTAGCCATCGTTGCATATTTGGACCTTGAATTACATCAAATGGATGTAAAGACGGCATTTCTCAATGGAGAATTAGATGAGGAAATCTATATGAAACAACCAATAGGTTTCATAGCTAAAGGTCAAGAGCATAAAGTTTGCAAGCTTCATCGCTCAATATATGGCCTTAAGCAATCATCTAGACAGTGGTATCTTCGTTTTCATCAAGCAATAATAACTTTTGGTTTCACGATGATTGAAGAAGATCACTGTGTATATGTCAAGCGGTCCAAAGATAAATTTGTGATTTTATCACTTTATGTGGACGATATTCTATTGGCTGAAAATGACAAGGTTTTGGTTATCACCATAAAAGAATGGTTGTCCTCCAATTTTGAGATGAAGGACATGGGAGAAGCTGCTTATATATTAGGAGTTAAGATCAAAAGAGATCGATCGAAGAAACTCCTTACTTTATCACAAGAGTCTTATATTATGAAGATTCTTGAGCGTTTCAATATGTAGCATTGTAATCCCATTGATACCCCTGTCATGCAAGGTGAAGGCCTAAGTACTGAAATGTGTCCTAAGACTCCAGAAGAAATTAAAATGATGAAAACTGTTCCTTACGCTAGTGCGGTCGGAAGTTTGATGTATGCTATGATGTGTACTCGACCCGACATATGCTATGCCGTGGGATTGGTGAGCCGATATCAATCAAATCTCGGTCAAGCACACTGGAAAGCAGTGAAGAGGATCCTGAGATACTTGAGGGAACCATGGACTATCGACTTTGTTACCAAGGGAATGATTTACGCCTATTAGGTTATTCAGATGCCGATTGGGGTGGAAACCTGGATGAGCGTAAATCGACTTATGGATATGCGTTCTTGCTCAATGGAGGTGCAATTTCTTGGAATAGCAAGAAACAGACATGCACAGCCTTATCTACGATGGAGGCAGAATTTATTGCATGTTCTGCCACAGTGCAAGAAGCAGTATGGCTAAAACGTTTCTTGGAAAATTTAGCCACTGTCACTGAAGTTCCAAGACCGGTGACGGTTTATTGTGATAGTCAAGCAGCCATTGCCTATGTGAAAGATCCCAAGTATCATGGAAGGACAAAGCACATTGACATAAAGAATAACTTCATTAGAGATATTATAGCGCAGAAAGAAGTGATCCTGCAATACATTTCAACCAATAGAATGGTTGCTGATCCATTTATGAAGGCTATTCCTAGAGACATATTCTTGACCCATAGGATGTTTTATCAATAAGTACAAATCCACTATGAGACTAGCACAAACACACATATTATTGAAAAGTATGTCAGCAGGCAATGATTGGCTCACTCACACGAGCAATCACCTCAAGTGTTGTAGTTAGCACGTTGAGATGAGACGTTATGTACAAATAAATGCTAAAGAGCAAGTTTGGTACATAAAATATGTCGCCTTGATTGGAGTCAAGATGAGGTCTGTGATTGGTTTATAACAAGACCGAACATGATAGTCCCACAATCATGTATGCTTGTAAGATGCCAAATGCGAGTACTTAATTGGGCGCTATAGAAAGCGAGCTAATATAGCACTCGGGTTAAACATGAGTACGTGAGAAGCACGTGACTATGTTTAGGCTAAGATCTGTATGGTAGATATATTTGATGATTGACATACGCTCTTATAGAAAGAGTAATCTATTATAGCATGTAATTCATACTACATGTGCACTGTACGACCGACAAGGAAATGTGAGTAAAATTATCCATATTTACTCATCGTGTGAGCTTTTGAGGTAATTTATAATTTACCTCAACTTTGTGCCCTATGTTACTTCTGACTATGTTCTCGAAGTGAAAGATCAATGTTGCTACTTTAGCATGTTACGGGCGGTCATGAATAGATATGGCCTATGGGACATGTCTAGGAAAGCAGTTGTTCTTAAATTGAGAGAGACATGAGTGCGAAGGAAGACTATTGTTGTTTTACATCTATCGCATGTATTTACTGGTCGACCAATTATATCGCCCTATGTGGTTGCGGATGTAATTGTAAATACATGGTGTTTTGAGAATAGTCAAGTATAGCCTTTAAGGGATAGGTATACTTGGATTGATGTAACAAAATATGTCTGGGACACTGTGAGACATCGATTGTTTATTTCTATTCAAGATTGTAGCCATTATGTTATCCCTAACAGGTGCATAATTTGAGCTCCCAAGTGCAAGTGTACTCACTGGTCTCACGGCTTATTTGCCAGTATGAATTGTTTTGTAAAGTTGATAAATATTGAATGCCTTATA
The DNA here is from genome assembly GCF_016545825.1 of Eucalyptus grandis. Classification (NCBI taxonomy): domain Eukaryota; kingdom Viridiplantae; phylum Streptophyta; class Magnoliopsida; order Myrtales; family Myrtaceae; genus Eucalyptus; species Eucalyptus grandis. The sequence goes on from NC_052620.1 coordinate 18,603,571, forward strand.
TTCTTGATAGAGAGCTATCAAGCCCATCATGTCCGAGTGGGAGATGTTGTACTTTAGCTAGTTAGCTAGTACGTCCATGATGGGGTGCGATTGGACCGCACCTTTTGGACTTGATACGGTACGATGGAAGGACACCATTTGTAGGGGTGTCATGGAGACGTATATAAGCCTCCCGAACACAACCGTTGGAATGGTTGGTCATTCATTCGCACCATATTTTCTCTCCATTTCCATCAAAGAAGATCAAGGCGTTCCATTTCATCTTTGCAAGAACAATCGGCATTTACGCCGTGGAAATCGGGTGTTTTCCTCATGATTGCATCCAAACTAACGTGAGGTAGTGTTGTTCGTGATTTCGTCGGCAATTCAATGTTCGTTCCGGGGCTATTTGCTGTTTGCGCATCGGAATCAGGTAAGTCGTCTTCCGCCGACTCGAATTCCAACAGCCCCATTACGCTAGCTACGACGATGTCCAAGACCAGGTTTTGGTGGATGGAAAAGCCTACTCAAGAACTGCAATACTCAACAGGGGATCAGCTCTTAATTCTCTCACTACCTCAATGGTGGCCAGGCTAAAGAGGCTCTATGAATCATGGGAAGAGAATCCAAACATCGGGTGTGTGCTGATGAAGGGTAGCGGCAAAGCTTTCCGCGGAGGTGGAGATGTCGTTACCCTTTATCATTTGCTCGCTGAAGTCATTAGAATTTGAGGATTGGCTCAAGGGAAAGAAAAGTATATTTTCCGTGGGGGGCGCTCGGACATTGGCGGGAGAGGTCGCAACAGAGAGAGAGAGGAGAAGAGGGGGAGACGCTCGACGTTCTGGTGGAGATTGGCTTGAAAAGTTTTTTGGGCGGTCCTCTATAAGCTCTCCACACGCACACGTGAGGGGCACCTCTTCTTTATTTGGCTAGGACCAGATCGCAAAAGGGAGATAGAGAAATATCTTAGGGAGAGAGGAGGTTTGCCGGAGAAGAAACGCCTAGTCCCTTCCGAGCCATCGAAGCTTCGTCAGTGACTGCACAACAACTAAGACCCTCCCTGTTCTGGCTCGGCTTTGCTAATTTTTTGTTTGAACGATGAGCTCAAAATACTTGCTACGAGTGTGTTCCAAAGTACCAGGATGATCCAGACAAATCCTCGGCATCAGAACCCGTCTACAAGTGCTCGGAGATGACTGTGAAATTTACCAACGGGGACTTATACCCAACACCACCTGGGGTTTCAAGGTGAGTGCGAACGCCCAGCATTTAGTCCGGGCTCATTTCTGCGACGTCATTAGCCAGTCCACCGACACGGTCCACTTCAATCTCCACGTTTATGGGAATTTTGCTGAGTTGATCGACTCATATGATAATTACGGATTGCTGTCCCCAGTTCCTTTTCAATATGATTTTGTGGTTCAACCGGGCAGCTAAGGGCTAGTGAACATTAGCATAGGCCTCCTTAGTGCCTCAGAGACACGTCTCGGAAGGCCTATCTCAATGGCCTGGAGACAGTGGAGATCATAGGGTCGTGGGACTCGGATTTTGTGCACTTAGACGGTGATAACCAGAATAAGCACGTAGGCCTCGTAATTGGGCTAATTTCCGGAAGCATCGTGCTTCTCTGCATATTTGTATCTGCAGCGATCTTCATATGCAAGCATGGAAAGCCAAAGAGAACTGAAATTTCGGCTTTGTTGCCGTTGCCAAATATGAATAAAACGAAAGTACTTTTATTTTTTGTCGATTTGGAACCTAAAATTAAAAATTTTGAAAAATGATCTTAATGGATTTTCAGAAAATTTTCAATGTCAAATTTAAATTAAAGCTAAAACAAGATGATTTGTGAGCTTTTGTATTTTTCAATTTTTTTGTTAAAAAGTTGATCAAAAGTTAATCTTTTAGTTGATTTTCATTAAAAAGTTGATTTTATGATCAAAACTTTAAATTTTTTTTGTTGCCAAAGCAATATTAAGACTAATTGGGATCTTTTTGTGCAAAAAAGCCAAATTTTGATGCGGAGTTGACTTTTGATCAAAGCTTGATAAAAAAAGTCAACTCAAAAGTTAATTTTTTGACGTTTTGGGTTTTCATTACAAATGAGTAATAAATTATCTACAAATGATTGGTCAAAGAAAATAAAAATAAAGATGACACTTTCGACTTGAGAAGCAGACTCGATCAGAAATCATAATCTCACGTTTTTACTTTTAATGACGCGTCCGCTAAAAATTAGGTATTAAAAGTGGTACTTTTACTTTTGATCAAAATTAATAATTATAACTCTACTTTTTTTTTCTTATTCAATATTTTTCTTGTACTTCTTATTATGTTCCACGCTACTTCTCCTCAAATATCTTCTTTTGCAGTCAACCTTTGTTGATACGGGTCGCTAGCTTTCTAATTAGAACTAATTGAGAGAAAAAACAATGAAGAAGACATATTGCAGAAGATTTGTTGATGAAAGGAGTGAGGTCAATCCGGGACTAGTGTTTTTACCGAGGTAGCCATGGTCACTCCTACTCGAAGCCCGCGGCTTGTAGTCGCTCAAGCTTGAGACCTGGGCTCGCCGTTGCCATGGCCAGTCAACCTTTGGTCTCACGGCCATGCAAGAGCTCAAGTGGCTGGTTGCCATGGCCGCTATCTAAAGCCGGCTGATCTCAAGCTCATGGTCGTAACCACTGCTCAAGCTTTTGAGTTGTGGTCATGGCCGCTACGGGTCATCATCGGAGAATACTTATAGATTACATTGTTATGAGATGTTATTATTGGAGCTAGCAAGTAGCACATAAAAGGGGGTGAATAGGTGATTCTATCAAATCTATCCAATTTATCTATTGGACACTCTTCAGAAGATTATCTTTCAATCCGTCCGTTGGACGGATGTATATCAAGAAAATTGAGTAGCCATTTAGTGACAAAATATGAATCTTCATTGATTCTAGTCAGACATAAAATAAAAGTCTTGGTTTTCAAAAATAGATGTCTCTGTTAAAAAAAAAAAAAGAACTTGTATTCAAGTTTGATTGCCAATTAATTAAAGTGTTTTGCATTACAACATTGGTTTGCAAAACAATCTTTATGATTAAGAGTCAATCAAGTTTTTTTTAAGTCTGAAATCTGAGCTAGATCACTAGCCATAATATATGTTCCAAACTTGTGTATGAAATGGAATGCTAGAGTCTAAAGAATCTCAACTTTAGTATAAAGTCCGAATCTATTTCGCTTGAAGTAAATTATCATTATGGCTTATAATCTTTGAGTTTGAATACGTTATATGATATCCACACAAAATCTTGATAATATCCACTAACTAGCTTATTAAATTCAGAATAACTTAGACTTAAGTCTGAACATGATCGAGATTGTTATAGACTTCTCTTTCGAGAGTGTTTCCCTAAATCAAGAATACTTCAAGACATTTATATGGATAGTTTTGTCAACTTGAAAATTCATTAGGAAGTTTTCTCAATAGTTATTTGTAGTCTTTTATTGGATTTGAATAACAAAAATCAAGGTTAGAACATTTTCGACAATGTTGGCATCAAGTGAGCAAAATCCATTGCCAAGTCTACCAAGGATGAATGATGACACTTTTTATAAAAATAAAAATGGAGGGATGCTTTTAAATAAAATAGAAAAAGCCAAGGACGATTTGAATTTTGGACAAAAGTGAGGCGTCACCGATTTATCTAATATTTTCAGCACGACCTATGATTTTTCAAAATCAACATTGACTTCCGTGCGACCGTCTCCTCCGGCTGCTACTTAGGGGTGAGCGGTTCCCGGTTCCTTCCAGGTTCCGCTTGGAACCTGGAACCTACCCTCGGGTACAGGTTCCTCATTTTTTGGAACCTAGAACCTACCTGTCAGAACCAAGAACCTGGAACCTACCCTGTCACAGGTTCCGGGATCGGTTCCAGGTTCCAACAGGTTCTTTTTTTTCTTTTCTTTTTTCATTTTCAGATTTGAACTATAACAAAAAGGAAATAGACAAACCAAAGAGAAACCAAGCAGACTAAGAAAAGCTCTTAAGATAAGCTCTCATCAAGCACTATATCATCCACAAGTAAACAGAACCCAAAGAAACCTTTTGCAATAAAAAACAACTGTAAATAGTTTCTGAAGCAAGAGATTTGACTCCCCAATCCCGACATAAAGAATTACCACATAGGTAAATGAAAAGGACAGATCACATCCAGCAATGAAGAAGGAGGGCAGTAACCTTGCCAAAAGGCCACAGGAACATAGATTTTCAAGTTTACAGGTGAAAATCTAGTTAAGAAAGATGCATATATTCAATGACTTCCTTTTCTCCCAATATTATGTAATCTCAACATATGGGAAAAGTAAAAGTTATTGTAAAAGATGAAATTTGGTGTCATTCAATATTATCGATTGTTGTGAGGCAATGACAAATGAAATTTACAAATTCAGCATTAAGCAAGTTAGCTAATTAAAGTTGGATAACATCTTGGGACAGACCTTGTTGAGATAATTCATTTGGGTAACTACACATGTAGCCACCACCAACATAAAGAACCAAGTCTCCGGAATAGATCAACTGATTCTTCCCTCAAAAGTCAACTTCAAAGAAGTCCCACGGGCTTTCACACTCATCACCTGCAGATAGATCATACAACTTATGAAAACTGAGAAAGAAAAATACCCATATGCAGAAGTAATTTAGACATGTCCCCACAACAATTATTGTAACTCATTAACTTTGTTTTGACAGGACAAAAAGAATAAGAAAAGAATACAATTTGTCCCGGTGATGAGCCTCCCCGCACCCCGAATCAATGATCTACCTAAAGCTAACGATGCAAGGTCAACTCTTGTGTTTAAGTGGAGCTTCCAACAATCTGGTTGGCGTAAATACACTAAAGTAGGTTGGAAGGAAGAAAAATCCCAAAAGATGCAGAAGCAGTTGATTTACCGAGAGAGAGCCCATTAATGAGCAGATGCCAGTGTAAACTAGCACATCCGTGTGCCCACATCTAGGTGAAAAATGGAAACCAGGATGAACACCAACATGATTACCAAGTCGATGTAAAGCAGAAAAGCTGAAAAAGATATGTAAATGCAGTCAGTTATCAGCAAATCAGTGATCGTATAAAGAACACATAAACCAGGCCTGAAGACTGACCTGGTTGAGTCGCCATAATCCATATTTCTTGAACAGAAGTAATGAGACTTTCTTGCGGTGCGTGGATGACAATTATGACAAAACCGACAATGCACATCACACAGCCCAACATCCCTAACTTGTGTAGTTTCTCCTTCAAGATGAAGTGCGCCAAAGACAAAGACACTAACCAATTGATCCAAAGTACAGTAACGACTCGGTTAAGGGATGCCCAGAAACTAAAGCATAAAGTTAATGGGTCAATTTCTTGGCTTCTTCTATATTATGATTATCACTTTGTTTCCTATAAAAAGAACGCAACATGAAGCAAAATAAGCCATTTTAAAACTAACTATCGCAGCCAAAAAAGCAATGCACATGCTCTGAGTTCATTAGATAACCTCGACTTCAGTGGTTAGAATCGATTTAGCAAGCTCTTCAAACCGTAGCGTTACCAGCATTGTTCTCCTCGATAAAGCTAATAGTGGAGTTTATAAACAGTGACGATGCCTATGAAATCTTGCCAATCTGGAGGCTTGCCCTGCAAATGAAGAATCAGAAACAAATGGATACCATCTTTCACAAAAACTCAAATTTTACCCTAAAACAGAAAGAGAGACAGAACAGTAGAAGAAAAATTCACCAACCCCTCCATTTGTAAGTGCAATGGCCATGATAGCAGCAAGCTCCATGACCCAGGACAGGGGATTCCACATGAACCCCAAGAACTTCGAGGGTGTCGAGGGAGGTTGGGCGACTGCGAGCACGCGGCGGCGCGACGGCGAAGAAGACACGAGTCTCACGGCACCAACGGCGGCACGGACGGCGCGGCGAAGACGGCGGCGGTCGCGGCTCAACCCACGGCCAAGGGGGGAAGAGATCGGTTCTGGCGGAGGCAGTGGAGGTTCTGAGCAACGACGGCCCGGACGGCCGAGAGAGCGGTGGCAAGAGGTGGTGACAGTGGCTTGGGTACGGCGGCGGTGGCTCACGGCGGTGAGGGGCGGCGCGAACGGCGCGACAACTCGTTGGGCTCAACGGCGAGACAGCTCGTCGGATGAGCGTGGGGCGGCGGGGTGGTGGTGGTTCGGTGGCCAAGAGGTGGTGGTGGTGGTGGTGGTGGTGGTGGTGGTGGTGAGTAGAGCGTGAGGCGGCACTGTGGTGGTGGGTGAAGCAACAGCGAGCAAGAGGAAAGGAAGAAGAAGAAGAAGAAGAAGAAGAAGAAGAAGAAAGAAGGGGGGTTTCGGCCGAGAGAGGGGGAAAGAGGAGAGAGAAGAAAAGAAAAAGTTGGGGGGCAGGAAGTGACGTGAGAGGAAAAAGTGGAGAAAAGAAAGAGAGAGAAAAAGAAAGGGAAGAGGGGGAATCACGTGGGGGAAAAGAGAAATAATGTGTTATAGGATTTTTTTTTATTTTTAATTTTGACCGGTTCCGGTTCCGTCGGTTCCGGTTCCTATGGGAACCGGAACCGAACCTGAACCGAGAACCGAACCGGTCCCTTTAGAACCGGGAACCGAACCGGAACCGAGAACCGGAACCGGTCCCTTTAGAACCGGGAACCGAACCGGAACCTGCGGTTCGGTTCTCCGGTTCTCGGTTCTACCCGGGAACCACGCTCACCCCTACTACTCACGGAAAGTTGAGCGAAGGGACATCCATCTTTAACGTTATATCTCGTGTGCCCCATTCGCGGAAAGTTGAGTGGGATGAGAAGGGCCAAATCGTCCTCAGCATTATCCGTTTGGGAGTCAAACTGGTCTTTGCGGAAGCAAATTCTTCCCCTCCCAAATGGGCCACTCATCTCCAGCTCAGAATCTTCTTCCTGCCCATCTTCCTATGCCTGATAGTCAATCTCAAGTCATCACAATTCACGGGCCAATCACCAGCTGTCTCTCTTCCGAGGCAGAGTTTCATGCTCTTCCTCTGGTTCGATGGCAAAGCTTCACATCCATGGAGTCCACGCCCCTGGCTTCATTCTCTTCTTCGTCTCTCTTTAGTACCCACTTCTCCTTCTCGCTCTTTCCTCAGCCTACACAACTCAGACCAGTTACTTCATCAATTGTGGATCAAGCAAAAGCCAGAACTATTCCAACAGGGTCTTTGTTGGTGACACGGGTTCTGACTCCATCTCCTTCACAAAACAGAGTACCTCCGCCCAATCCAGCAGCCAATTCTCGAGCGTCTCACCTATCTACGACACGGCAAGAACCTTCAGAAACCCTTCGTCGCAATACGTTCTCGAGGGAATGGATAGAGGTACTCACATCGTGCGACTCCACTTTTTCCCTTTCGCTTCCACAAGCAATCTCTCCGAGGCCGTGTTCGATGTCTCTGTAGATGGGCTCACGCTTCTCAGCAATTTCCAAGTGCCCAGTAGTAACGACTCTCTTGTGGTGGAGGAGTTCTTTCTTAGCATAAATACTACTAAGTTCGTACTCTCCTTTCGTCCTCGAGGGTCATCTTTTGCATTTATCAATGCCCTCGAAGTGTTCCTTGTGCCTGATAGATTCATTCCTGGTTCTGCTCCGAGTGTGGGCACTATGGCGATTAATAGCAGCAACTATAGCAGAATTTCCTCCCAGGTTTTGCGCACGGTTTACCGAATTAATGTCGGAGGCGAGGAAGTAGCTCTGAGTTATGATCCTTTGTGGAGAAGTTGGGTTCCTGATGGTAATTACATTCATTTCCCAAACGCTGCATATAGCCATAGCTATGAGGGTGTTCTTAATTACCAGGATGATCTAGACAAACATTTAGCATCGGAACGCATTTACCGGACTGCTAAGGCGATGATGAACATATCTGCTTGGGGATTATACCCCAACACCACCTGGAATTTCAAGGTGAATGCAAACGCCTCGCACTTGGTCCGGGCTCATTTCTGTGACATCATTAGCCCGTCTCTCAACACGGTGTACTTCAATCTTCATATTAATGGAAATTTCACTAAGCACATCGACCCATACGGTGTAAATGGGTTTCGTCAGTCGGCAGTTCCTTTTCATTCTGATTTTGTGGTTCAGCCGGGCAGCTCAGGGCTAGTGAACATCAGCATAGGCCCCGCTAATGCCTCAGACACAGTATCTCAGCAAGCCTATCTCAATGGCCTGGAGATAATGGAGATAATAGGGTCGTGGGACTCGGATTTTGCACATTCAGAGGTTGATAACCAGAATAAGCACGATGGCCTCATAATTGGGCTAGTTTCTGGAAGCATCGTGCTCATATGTGTTTCTGCTGCGATCTTCTTATGCAAGTATAGAAAGCCGAAGAGAACTGAAACTTGGGCTTGGTTGCCATTGCCTGCAATCGGAGGAGGCAGTTCGCACAGTGAACTGACTGAGCAAAGTACTCACGGCTCTGCTGTCCCTAATCTTCATCTAGGACTGAAAGTACCCCTTGCTGAAATCCATTTCGCCACCGACAACTTCGATGGCAAACTTTTGATTGGCAAGGGTGGATTCGGCAATGTCTATAGAGGAACTCTCAGGGACGGCACCAAAGTTGCTGTGAAACGGAGCGAGCCAGGGTCGGGACAAGGGTTCTCTGAGTTCCAAACAGAGATCACCGTTTTGTCCAAAATCCGCCATCGCCACCTCGTATCCTTAATTGGGTATTGTGCTGAACGGTCCGAGATGATACTTGTTTACGAGTTTATGGAGAAGGGGAGCTTAAAAGATCACCTGTACAATTCGGATTTCCCATGCTTACCTTGGAAGCAAAGGCTCCAGATCTGCATTGGAGCGGCCCGGGGCTTGAATTACCTCCACAAAGGCGCAGCTGGAGGAATTATTCACCGGGACATCAAGTCCACCAACATTTTGCTTGATGAGAATTATGTTGCGAAGGTTGCTGACTTTGGTCTGTCCAAGTCAGGCCCACTGGATCAAAGCCAAACCCATGTGAGTACAGGGGTCAAGGGCACTTTTGGGTACCTCGATCCAGAGTACTTCAAGACCCAGCAGCTGACAGAAAAATCAGATGTGTACTCGTTTGGAGTGGTTCTTCTCGAGGTGCTATGCGCAAGGCCTGCTATAGACCCTTCGCTTCCCAGAGAGCAGGCGAACTTGGCTGAATGGGGCATCGCATGCATCCAGAACGGAATCATTGAGCAAATAGTCGACCCTCTTATTGGTGGTCAGATTAATTCGAACTCGCTGAGAAAATATGGGGAGGTTGCTGAGAAATGCTTGCAAGAAGAGGATGAAGAGAGACCTAGCATGGGCGATGTACTCTGGGACTTGGAATACGCCTTGCAGCTTCAGCAAACAGCGGCGGAAAGAGAGATGTGCGATGGCAGCATGACCGACGGTTCGTCAATATTGACTCTTTCAAACGTGAGGAAGCTCCCATCATTTAGCAGACTTGGTCGAAGAAGAGGCCGTGGGCAAAGAATGGGCGGATAGTTCACAGATGTCCATGAGTGGAGTTTTCTCCCAGATGAAGATTGAGGAAGCCAGATGAGTTTCATTGTGCAGTACGTTTATTTAACGTGTTTCTGAGTAGTTTTCAGATATGAATTCTATTTATCTGATAAAGAAGAGTGCATGTACCAATCGTTTTAAATTCTATCTTGTTGAAGCATCTGATATAATGACAATTGTTGCTGTCGTAACGTGTAAGCATATAATTATTTATTGTACAAGAGAGGGCAACATTTGACCGTGATATATCCAAATGTGATAGATATTGCACACCCCTTAGTTGCAGACCTTGAGTAAACACTTGTTCCACAGATTGCGCCATCGATGTCCTGCTCCGTAATTGTTTTTGCTTTTTGGTAATGATGCTAGATGGGTTCTACAGCTATGTGCTATTATTAGGATACCAAACAGTACCTAATTCTAATTTTTTGTTCCCAGAATCAGTTTGGGTATAGAATCGCGTTTGGTAAAATTTTTGTTTCCGGGAACAAATTTGTTCCTGGAAACAGTTTTGGACAAGAATCGAAAATTTAAAAAAAAAAAAAAAAATGTGATTCTTAGTCTGGAAATTAAAAAAATAATCAAAACAGTGAAAGTCTTCTTCTTCCTTTCCGCCATCCCGCGACTACCGTCCACCACCGCCCGCCGCCGTCCACCAATCCGACGAGCTCACCGGGAGGCAAGCCCAACCACCGGCGAGGCTCGCCTAACCCCACCGATGGCCAGGCGGGCCTCGCCCAACCCCGACGAGGCCCGCCTATCCTCTGGCTAGGCTTGGCCTCGCCTGGGTTGGGCAAGCCTCGCAACGCTCAGCCCCGCTAGTGGCCAGGCATGCCTCTCCCAGCCCCGGCAAGGCGCGCCTGGCCACCGGCGAGGCTCACCCAGCCCCGCCAGTGGCTAGGCAAGCCTCACCCAGCCTCAGCGAGACCGGCCTGCCCACTAGCAAGGCTGGGCGAACCTCGCCCAGTTGCCAACGAGGCTCAGCCGACGAGGGCTGGCGATACTCTGGTGAGGTCGCCGGCCACAAGAAGAAGATGAATAGGACAAAAAGGACAAAAAAGAAAAGGAAAAATGAAAAAAAAAAAGTAAAAAAGTAAAAAATTTATTTAAAAATTAAAAGAAATTAATTTGGAACAAAATCAATTAACACGGTACCAAACGCAATTGTATTCCGAATCAGAAATTTTGGATAGTTACCAAACGCGTTTTTTTATTCAAAATCAATTCCCGATAACAGAATAAAAAATAATCATTTCTGGTCAGAATTTGTTCCCGGGAACAAAATCGTTACCAAATGCGTCCTTAGAGATTGCACAAGCCCTATTGTTATTTCCTTTGAAGGATTTCAATAGATTTGATTAGACTCGAGGTTTCAGATTCATTGATATTTCAGAGCATGAGCTTCCTATATAATTCTTGAAAACTACTTCTCCGCTGTTCTCCATCGTTCACCAAAAATGCTTTCCTGCTGAATGGCTTTCGATTCAAATTTCAACCCGTTTGCAATATGATTTTGTGCTGTCTCTGCTTTCAAGGTGGAAAAAGTGCCACTTCATTCTTCTTTATCACCCGGGCTTAGGTTGGTGGCATTAGCATTGTGATTTTTTATGGCCGGGTCGACAATTTTTATTTTATTTTTATCTGATGGTGCTTCGGCTTTTCCGTTTTCTTTCGGAAATAATGAGCTTTGATGTCTTGGCTGCGTTAACTCCCATTCAGGTTAGGGGAAAATATTCCTCCTCCCATCACTTGATTTATGCATTTTGTAGATGCGTAAATTAATCACGTCATCTTTATGCAAAATAAGTAAATTATATCTTATTATACTTTATGAAATTTGCTAGCAAATGTCTTTTCTAAAAGGACTTATAGCAAGCTTGCTTCATTGAATATTGCTTTATGGAGGAATAACTTAGGATTGGTGCTAGGATACTAAGTTATTTTTGCCCCACTAAGATATTTTAAAGAGAATTTTCTTTTTGGATGAATATTCTAAAGAGAATTGATTTAAAGGGATCAAAACGGAGCTTGTTAGGGATGAGTTGGCCCATTCTTTAAACATTTTAGTACATCTGGGGTCAGTTCTATCCTCCTCACATATGGCAATTTGTCATTGGTTTGTGCCCTCATGACGGGTGGCAATTTATCCACCTCTGTTTATAACACATGGATTGCCACATGGCATCATCCTACTCAACCCTCTTATTACAAATAGTCCATTCATCTATTTATTTGGAAACTTTTGGCAGTTGGATCTGGAAACTTTTGGAACTAGGATTGCAGTTCAGACTTTGGAACTTCGCCAAATAATCATTGAATAGCACTCCACAATAAGCGCCACAGTAGAAATTCTACAATTTCCCCTTGGCATTTGAGTCTACTGGAATTGACCATTCCTCTTCATGCTCTCTTTATCTCATCCTGCTTTGGTGTAATTTCTACCTATCCCTAATCCTTTTGTATTGCCAAGGGATCTCACGAGTAAACCACCTCAACAATTTTCATTTTGGGTAAGTCTTATGCCAAGTGACTCTTAACAACCCAATTAAATACACCAAATTCAAAACCAAATTTTTGTATGTCTCTTTTTCCCCGTTCTCCCTTTCTCTCTCACTTCGGCCGTACCTAACTCCAACCATAGCATGCCTCCACAAGCCTTGCCAAGATGCCGCCACCATAACCTTGACATCGATTTCGGCCTTTCCATATCCTTGACGTAACCAACAAATCTGTGCCCACTATTACCAAGCCCTATTTCTCTCCTTCCTCCATTTCACCTGGTCATCTCTCTATCATGGAGCAAATCCAAATCAGTATAGGTGTGTGATCCCTGATGGTGGGTGACCCTCCATGGTCAATGAGCTTCGTTTACGACATCTCATGGAAGGATGGCTCTTAGGGTGCGTTTGTTTCACGGAAAACTTAATGATAAAAGAAAATGCTTTCCGAGAAAGCATTTTCCAAGAATATGGTTTGTTTTCCTTTGTTTGATGATGTATAATTGAAAATGTTTTCTGCCGTTCAAATCCCATTAAAAAATAATTTCACACTTCATTGCAGGAAAAAAATGAATTTTTAATTTAAAAAACTTCAAATTTTTAATATTGTTGTTTATTATTTACTTTTATTTTCTATTTTTATTTTCTTTCTTTTTATTTCCTTTTTTTTTTTTTTTTTCTTTTTCCTTCTTCTTGTCCTTCACTCCTCAGCTTCCTCACACCATCCCTTCTGCTTCCTCTAGCAGTTCGTTCCTGGCTAGCTTACAAGGGGTGAGCTCCAGCTATTGCAGGAGGCGGCAAGATCGCCAGTTGGCCACTAGAGGCTGCGAGCTTACCCAATCTGGCGAGGCTTGAGCCTCATCGCTAGAGGCCACGAGCTCACCCAATTTAGTGAGGGTTGAAGCTCATCGGCCTCAGGCAAGCTCAAGCCTTGTTGTCGAAGGCCATGAGATCGCTCGATCTGGTGAGACCAGAGCTCACTAGCTACTATCCTTGTGGCCGGTGACAAGTGAAGAAGAAGCAAAATGAAAAAGGAAGAAAAGAAAAAGAAAAGAAGCAAATTCGATTTATTTTTTAAAAATGTTTTCCAAATTTTCATTTAAAAAAAAAAAAAATTCAAATTCAATTTTTTAAAAAGATATTTTTATAAGAATAATTTTTTTGTAAACCAAGCATCAAATCTAAGCTTTAGTAGATTCAGAAAACGTTTTCTGGTCATTTCAAAGGGGAAATCATTTTCCTGAATTTAAGTTTTGCTAGAAAAACATTTTCTGTTGACTAGGAAAACATTTTCTGTTGACTCATTTCCCGAGTGACCCAAACGCCGGAAAATAAGGAAAATGTTTTCCCTGAAAATGTATTCCGCGAAACAAACACACCCTTAGTCGGAGTTTTGGGTTGTCATCATGATGGTCAACGATTTGATGATGACCAACGATTTGCTAGCAATACTATGACATTAATGTCGACAAATGAGGAGAATTAACATAAAAGTCTTAAACCTATTGTAATTGTATCAATTTAGTCATTAATTTTTTTTACCAATTTAATCCTAAATATTTTGCAATTGTATTAATTCAGTTTACTTGATCAATTTAGCCAGCTGGCACTAATCTAACGTCGGCCGGCACCGACATGAAAAATATTTGATAATATTTTATTATTTTTAAATTCTTTTATCAATTTTTTTCTTTTTTCTTTTTTTTTTCCTTCTTTACTTCTTTTCCCCATAGTGGCTGGCAAGCCTCCCACAAGAGGCACTAGCCATTGGGTGAGGGTTGTGAAGCTCTCGTTAGCTGCTAGCAACGTGGCCCTCCCTCGGCCTTACCTAGGCAAGGGCCATGACCCTCACCAAAGGAAAAGAAGCAAAGAAGGAAGAAAAGAAAAACAAAAAATAATAATAAATTCAAAAATAATAAAATATTATTAAAAATTGTAGCCTCATTAGTTGAGATGCCTTGTAAATCAAGATAGTTCTAGCTAGTGACAAGTATCGCCAATGTGTGTGTTGGTGAGCTTTATGATGGGTATGAACCTATCGATATATATTAGTAGGCTTCATAACAAGTAATGAATATACATTCCCTGTGTATAGTGATGAGCCACGAGGCGATACCAATGCATCATGAAATAACATATTATTTGCTTGCTTATGAGTGAATGAACTTACATGATAGTTACTAGTTTTTATTGGCATATCATGATTGAAAAAGAAAGAGAACTTACTCATGCATGATTATTTTGTATTGCCTTAAACTCACATTATTTGATTGGTGCTAGATTATGCATATCTCCTACCTTAGACCCAAGAATTTTATACCGGTTTTTAGCTCACCCCTCATTTCTCAGTGTGTAGGATGACCCCTTTGAACATGATTGTGGGTGCGATGTGGATGCCTAAGACCATCAACCTCAAGTTAGATGGTGGCCCGCTTGTGGAATAGTAGGAGAGTAGTGATATTAGTCAACCGACCATTTTCCCAGGACTATATATTTTGTTGTGATGATAACTACTAATGTTTGTATGAAGAAAAAGCATATAGATATGTATTAAACTAGTGCGACTTTCTTTTATGGAATGTTATTATGTATTTTGCAGTACTCCTGCATGCTATTAATCAAAGAAAAAATCTACACATATAGTGCGTGACGTACCTAGGTTGTCACAAGGAGCTCATGGCTGTCAATAATATTTACAAGATTACGTCATTTGTGGTTGTCACAACCCGACCTTGATGCCCCTAGTTTTAGGGATGCGGTATAAAGATAGAATTTAGAGGTACTTGATTGTGAGAACTCCCTCACCATATACTACTCCAAGAGATGTCATCATCTCATTTTTTGAGACCAACCACATGAGTTTGCTTACGGTCTTAAGCTCTCATAAGCTCACATCTTGCATGACAACGGAATTTATTTAAAGTTGTTTCAAACAACCTAAAATTTGGATTCTAGGAGTCGCCACTAGCATCTTTTTTGGGGGTCGACTAGAATACCCAATCAAGGGTTAGGAGTAGTCCTTCGATTTCTATGCAACCAAAGATCAAAGGCTTGAGGATTTGTGTTACGTTAACATTTTTATTAACGCCCTTTCAACACCCAATAGGTGTGCTTTATTACTTAACATGTCCTTACATTTCTTTTTACATTTTTGTTCGTTCCATTCTATTCTAATCTAACTAGAATAATAAAGGAGACAATCAATTAATTGAAGAGACATCACGGAAAGTAAACACCCAAGACAGTTTTAAAGATGATATAAGGAAACAAGTCTAAAAAAGACAATAAAAGAAAAACTCGCAACTCGTTGGACCTTTATACAACACAAAAGGAGCCCGAGACATTTGTTCGGAAATGAATATTACAATTTGAAAAGGTCAAATTGGACATCGATCATTCGCCATCTTCAAATCTTTGAGACCGCCACCTCCAAAGGATGCCTTTCAAACTTATTCTAATCCTAGGCCAATACTAAACTAGAGCATATAATTACAAGACATGCGTCACACAAGCAATGACAAATGCATAGATCAAACAAACGCAAGCAATACAAAGCATCAAACAAATGCACTCCACTTGTCAAGCATGGCATTAGAGTTGGCCTTTGAAATTCATGCAATGCCCTCATTAAGACACCTACCCCATTCATTTTAAGTGACCCACAATCATTAGCCATTGCTTGCGTTCACAAGAAGTGACCAATGCTATGAAATCCCTAAGTCGGGTTCTAAGTGACATCTCAAAGTAATCCACATGATCATGCATCGCACCTAGGCCATTCATCTAGAAATCACACACAAAGTAGCAGCATGCACTTAGGCCATAAAGCCTTAGCTCTCAATCAATCAACCAATTTAGTAATAATGGATCAATTATTCAATCATGCACAGCAATGAATATAATCACACAATGCATAACCATGACGAGCAAAGGCAGTCAAAATCCAATTCATGTGATGCCAAAAAATGATTCATATTCAATTTGCAAGCAAGGGCTTAATTTAGATGAAATTGCAAAGGGAGACCTCAACTTCACATATCGACAAACAAGTCCTAATGAAAGGAAATTTCCAAATTTCAATTGTTTAGAAAACATGTATATCAATTTATAAGAATTTGAACATGTTAGATGTTTTCTGGAAATAAATCCAAAGTCTGAGTGCGAATAATGTCGGTACACTAATCAGACTTCATGAACCATCTAACAAACGTCAAATCTTAACAAAATGGCTTTAATTTTTATTTTTTTTTGAAAGATATGACAGTTTTATAGAATTTGAATGAGTTTGATGTTATTGGGAAATATATCTAGAACCCAGGTGCAGATAATTTTAACACATTTATCGAACTCCTTGAACCATCAAATGATCATT
This sequence comes from Eucalyptus grandis, assembly GCF_016545825.1. NCBI lineage: Eukaryota > Viridiplantae > Streptophyta > Magnoliopsida > Myrtales > Myrtaceae > Eucalyptus > Eucalyptus grandis. The sequence goes on from NC_052620.1 coordinate 18,619,969, forward strand.
CAATCCGATAAAATTGACATCAAAACAATATTTGAGAAATGCCAAACAACTTTGTTGAAGAAATTTTTGCAATATGGGCATCACATGAACTTATAAAGATCTCAATTTAAACAGTTCAGGAAATCAAATTTCCATAATGCACTATTACTTTGAGAGGGTTGGTAAAAATACCAAAACATGTTTTTATTTTCTGAACATTAATGACAATTAAGTTCAATATGTGACAAACAATTATCAAGGGGACATCGAAGTCTAATTCAGCTTGCTTGATTTTCTAAAAATCACACATGTATGTCAATCAGCCAAATCAACAATCTTCGAAACAAGGTAACCAACTCTATTTAACAGAAGCAGGATCAATCGTCATCTCGACCTAGAATTTTTATGGAAAGTAAACCAACGTGTGAGAGCAACTTTTATGTGGGAAGCATCTCAATTCCTAACACGCGAATTTCTAAAAATCTAAGAGCACAAACAGGTCAGTCAGGAATAGAACAGGGCAATATGAGTGAGAATGTTCTATAGCCAATCGACCCTATCCATTGGTATTCAAAAATTTTCAAATTTTATATGTTATAACATGAATTTCATGGACAAATTTTATCCGGACTCAACCACAAAACAGCACCCAAAAATCACACAAAATTGGCAAATAGTCAGGCCCATAGAAGCACAGCAAGCATTTCAATTCAATGCAAGTTCCAGATTGTAACTCGAATTGGGAAAAATTGTAAACACAGCAAATGATCTTAAAATCATGCAAACCAGACATGAAAAGAAAGCTTAAGATGTCTACTACAAATTTCTAGAAGGTGACAAGTTCAATTAATGTCGTTTTTCAGCTCAAACGAAGATATCTAGCAAACAGGTCTAAAACAGAGTTTACATATTTATGCATGAATAACATGATTTTAATATAGCTAAACGGTTTGCAAATCCTATGAAATTTTTATATTAATTAAAACTAAATGTCAAGATCAAAGTTCATGAAGACACTCAGTCCAAAATCATAGTACAAAAAATATACAAAAATGACAAACCGAGCAGGTCAGTCAGCCTCAAAAACATATGCGGTAAATAGCATATTGCAGATTTTATCACTAATTTTGAATAGGTTTTGGCATAGCAAATGACGTCAAACTCATGCATGGAATATATCGTTTAAAAGGTCGTGAAGTCATGCAAGAATCTCATGCAGAAGTCTAAGCCTAAAAACGACATCATCTAGCTTAAATGAAGACGTTTATCAGGTCGGTTTAATAAGTATACGATTTTCACAGAGCCAGCAATCAAGATCAATCAAGCAACTGAATTATCATCAATCACCACAACCTCTCACAGCAACTTTTATGGCATCTAAAATTTAGATTTAAGCATGACCAATCATCCTAGGTTCGAGTGCCAGCCCCGATTGCGTAAGGCAATCTCGCTTCATGGAGCTTAAGTTCGAGAATATATTATGCCTTGTGTATTTTGCGAAATGAGCTCTAACGAGCTAGGATCGAACTTCGTCGGGACTTAGGACACGTCGAGAGGGATCTATGTAGGGGAGATAAGGACCATCAGAATGGCTCAGGAATGATCCGATGAGCACCGAGTGGTAGCTAGAGCTAGGATTGGTGCCGGACGAACACCTAGGACTGCCGGAAGGAGATCGCTAGAATGGAGGGGTTTTGATGGCTGTTAGGCTAAACTCCAATCACCCGAATGTTGAGAACTCACCAAAGGATGTCAATGGACAGGTCAGGATAGCTAAAAGAGTGGCAGACCACCTGGAACAGCTGCGGAACCGCCGAACAAAATTACCGGCACCAGAGCCAGTCTTCGAGCCGATCGGAAAAGAGGAGCTAGACAGAAGGCTCCAATGCGATTTGAGGCAGCGGATGGTGACGGTGAGACTCACGAGAAGGTGGTGGTGATCAGAGGTGCAGGCGCGTCGCCGATAGGGGCTTATTGGCACGGCAAAGAGGGAGGCCAAGAGAGGGCGATTGGGGGAGGGGGAGAGAGAGAATCTGAAAATGAAAGAGTCCCTCAATTTTGGAGGGAAAATGGGCTTTATAGCTCCTTGTAAGATCATATCCTAGCTCTTGGATCGATTTAGGATTAGGATCTTATCTTCCTAGTTTAACCAACTTACATTATAGCCATTAAGCTTGCTTACGATTGGTCAATAATATGCACATGTCAATTTGAATATCTAAGACGAACTCTCAACGGATAGTCATGATCAATTTTGGGATTAAAGGCTAATCAGGGGCATTTTTGTAATTTCACAAATCTAACGGCAATTTTGTAATTTCACTAGGGGCAAACTTGTAATTTCATGCAACGGGGTGAGCGAAGATCAACTAGACCTTGGGCTTGCCGGTGATGGCGGCTGGCCACCGAAGGTTCATCGGAAAATGGCTAGCTTGGCCGTTTTCCTACAAAGGCCAACCAAGTCGATCGCACCGGTCCAAATTGACTTCGACCGGTCCAAACCGACTTCGACCGGTCCAATCGATTCTTGGTCTTTTCTTGTGCAACTTAGTCTAGGGACTTAATTGCAAAGAATCTTTGTTCAATTAGGAGAAGAAATGAGCTAGTTTGAAAAGAAATTATCCAATTTCAATGAAATTAAACCAATTAAATCTTGTAAAAGCATCTCAATTAGTTCCAATTGGTTTAATCACCTTTATAACATTGGAAATCATGAATATACTCAATGGGTGTACGAAATTAGAATTTCTATTCCAATTAGCGCAATTTGTGCAATTTTCTATCTCAAAACGCAAATCGATTGAAATTGAATCCAATTAATATAACGAGATATCAATTAGTTCGATTACACACATTCATGATGGTTGTTGCATCCAAATTGACACTAAAATGAAGGTACGACCTTTATGCCAAAATTAAATTGAGGGCTAATGTTGAAATTAAACCTCAATCTATCAAATTAAACTTTATTTTTAAAATGGATCAACTTGAATTGCACTAATTGAAGCTTATTAGCTTAGATTTCTTAAGTTCGACTAAGCTAAACCCATCAAATTAGAGATTTCCCAAGTGGCTTTGCCAAAATTGATCATGGATTTGGATTCAATTTTAAAAAATGAGTTGAATGGAAATACTGGCACACAATCCGAGAAAATCGATTCAGACCCTCGATTAAGGCTAAAAAGGGCAAATTTTATCCCAACATGCTAAATCATTGAAATGATCACGAGAGTGATTTCAAAATAGCCTCTAGATTAAATATCGTAAATGAAACTAAGCCAAAATATGAATAAAATGAAAGTACTTTTATTTTTTGTTGATTTGGAACTTAAAATAATAATAAAAAATAGAAAGATGAGGTTATTAATTGATTTTCATAGAATTTTCAATGTCAAAGTTAAATCAAAGCTAAAATAAGATGAATTGTGAGTTTTTGTATTTTTCAATTTTTTTTTTTTTTTTTGTAAAGAGTTTATCAAAAGTCAACATTTTCATTAAATTTGTGATTTTATAATCAAAACTTTTAATTTTTTTCAAAATTTTTGTTGCCAAAGTGATGTTAAGACTAATTGGGATCTTTTTGTGCAAAAAAAGCTAAATTTTAACTTGAAATTGATTTTTTATCAAAGGGTTGACTAAAACGTCAATTTAAAAGTTAACTCTTTGACTTTTTGGGTGTTCATTATAAATGAATAAGAAATTGTTCACAAATGGCTGGTCAAAGAAAATAAAACTAAAAATGACACTTTTGACTCGAGAAATATACTCTGTCACGATCAAAAACCCTAATCTCACATTTTTAACTTTGATGACGCGTTGGTTAAAAGTTAAGTGTTAATAATGGTCCTTTTACTTTTGACCAAAATTAATAACTATAACTCTACTTTTTTATTCTTATTCAAAATTGTTCTTGTACTTCTTAGTTTGTTCCACGCTAGTTCTCCTCAAATATCTTCTTTTGCGGTCAACCTTTGTTGATGGGGGTCGCTAGATTTATAATAAGAATTAATTGAGAGAGAGACCATGAAGAAGACATATTGCAAAAGATTTGTTGATGAAAGGAGTGAGGTTAATCCGTGACAAGTGTTTTCACCGACTCCTACTCAAAGCCCGCGGCTTGTGGTCGCTCAAGCCTGAGGCCTGGGGTCACCGTTGCCATGGCTAGTCAACCTTTGGTCTCACGGCCATGCAAGAGCTCAAGTGGCCGATTGCCATGGCCACTATCTAAAGCCAGCTGATCTCAAGCTCATGGTCGTAACCACTGCTCAAGCTTTTGAGTTGTGGTCATGGTCGCTACGGGTCGTCATGAGAGAATACTTACAAATTACATTGTTATGAGATGTTATTATTGGAGCTAGCAAGTAGCGCCTTAAAGGAGGTGAATAGGTGATTCTAGCAAATCTATCCAATTTATCTATTGGACAGTCTCCAAAAGATTATCTTTCAATCCGTCCATTGGACACACGTATATCAAGAAAATTGAGTAGCCATTTAGTGACAAAATATGAATCTTCATTGATTCTAGTCACACATACAATCAAAGTCTTGGTTTTCAAAAAGGGATAAATGCTACAGAAGTCCTAAAACTTGTCACAAAAATGCAATTGAGTCCTAAAACTTGCAAAAAGTGCAATTAAGTCCAAGAACTTGTCAAATTGTTTCAATCAAGTCATAAAGTTAACACTGTTAAGAAAACTTATTTTTGAAAATTGTTAAAAAAAAAAAAAAAAAAGATAAAGCAGCTCCTCCTTGTTGCCGCTGCCGCCACCAATCGCCGGAGGGGGCCGACGACCCTCGCTAAGCTCAAGCAAGCGTGCCCAGATCTAGGCACCCTCTCCCGAGCTTGGCAAGGGTCACCGGCCCTCGCCTGGGGCCGGACGAGGGCCGACCGTCGTTGGCCCCTCCAGCAATCGGTGGCAACAGCAGCGGCGGCAGCAGGGGAGGAGTTGCTTTGCCGCGCTTTATCTTCTTCTTTTTTTAACAATTTTCAAAGATAAAATTTCTTTTCTTTTTAGTATTTAAACTATTTAAAAAATTGAATAAAAAATAATTTTAAAAAAAACCACATGGAAAATAAAATATTATTTAAAATGCCACATCAGCATTTTTCCATTAAAAATGTTAAGGACTCAATTGAAACAATTTGACAAGTTTTAGGACTTGATTGTACTTTTTGCAAGTTTTAGGACTCAATTGCGTTTTCATGATAAGTTTTAGGACTTCTGCAACACTTATTTCTTTCAAAAATAGATGTCTCCATTAAAAAAAAAAAAACTTGTATTCAAGTTTGATTGCCACTTAATTAAAGTGTTTTACATTACAACATTGGTTTGCAAAACAATCTTTATGATTAAGAGTCAATCAAGTTTTTTTAAGTGTAAATCTGAGCTAGATCACTAGCCATAATATATGTTCCGAACTTGTGTATGAAATGGAACACTAGTTCTCCAAGTCCAAATATGTTTCGCTTGAAGTAAATTACACAATCTAATGATATTCGGCTTATAATCTTTGAGTTTGAATACGTTTTATGATATCCACACAAAATCTTGATAATATCCACTAACTAGCTTATTAAATTCAAAATAACTTAGACTTAAGTCTGAACAGGATCGAGATTGTTATAGACTTCTCTTTCAAGAGATTTCCCTAAATCAAGAATACTTCAAGACATTTATATGGATAGTTTTGTCAACTTGAAAATTCATTAGGAAGTTTTCTCAATAGTTATTTGTAGTCTTTTATTGGATTTGAATAACAAAAATCAAGGTTAGAACATTTTCAACAATGTTGGTGTCAAGTGAACAAAATCCATTGCCAAGTCGATCAAGGAGGAATAGTAACACTTTTTTTTTTTTTTTAAATAATAATAATGGAGGGATGCTTTTAAATAAAATAGAAAAAGCCAAGGACGATTTGAATTTCGGACAAAAGCGAGGCGTCACCGATTTATCTAATATTTTCAGCACAGAATCAACGTTGACTTCCGTGCGACCATCTCCACCGGCTGCTACTCACGAAAAGTTGAGCGAAGGGACATCCATCTTTAACTTTCCATGTCGTGTGCTCGTGCCCCATTCGCGGTTGAGTTGGATGATAAGGGCCAAATCGTCCTCAGCATCTTGACTAAAACAGTGCTCCGTTTGGGAGTCAAAAGGGTCTTTGCGGAAGCAAATTCGTCCCCTCCCCAAATGGGCCACTCATCTCCAGCTAAGAATCTTCTTCATGCCCATCTTCCTATGCCTGATAGTCAATCTCAAGTCAATACGACTGAAACTACTTGATCACAATTCACGGGCCAATCACTAGCTGTCTTTCTTCCGAAGCAGAGTTTCATGCTCTTCCTCTGGTTCGATGGCAAAGCTTCACATCATCCATGGAGTCCACGCCCCTGGCTTCATTCTCTTCTTCGTCTCTCTTCAGTACCCACTTCTTCTTCTCACTCTTTCCTCAGCCTACACAACTCAGACCAGTTACTTCATCAATTGTGGATCAAGCAAAAGCCAGAACTATTCCAACAGGGTCTTTGTTGGTGACACGGGTTCTGACTCCATCTCCTTCACAAAACAGAGTACCTCCGCCCAATCCAGCAGCCAATTCTCGAGCGTCTCACCTATCTACGACACGGCAAGAATCTTCAGAAACCCTTCGTCGCAATACGTTCTTGATGTAATCGACAAAGGTACTCACATCGTGCGACTCCACTTTTTCCCTTTCGCTTCCACAAGAAATCTCTCTGAGGCTGTGTTCAATGTCTCAGTAAAGGGGCTCACCCTTCTCAGCAATTTCCAAACACCCAGTAGAACCAACTCTCCTATAGTGGAGGAGTTCTTGCTTAGCATAAATAGGAATAAGTTTGTACTTTATTTTAGTCTTCAAGGGTCATCCTTCGCATTTATAAATGCCCTCGAAGTGTTCCTTGTGCCCGATGGAGTCGTTCCCGATTCTGCTCCAAGGGTGGGCATTTCAGGGAAAAGTAGCAGCAACTACAGTGGAATTCCTTCCCAAGTCTTACGAACGGTTTACCGAATAAATGTTGGGGGCGATGGAGTAACTCCGGTTTATGATAGCTTTTGGAGAAGTTGGGATCCTGATGATAATTACACTTATCTCCCAAATGCTGCAAAAAATACGACTATGTACGGAGTTAAACTTAATTACCATTATGGTCTAGACGGATACTTAGCATCGGAACACGTTTACCGCTCTGCTAAGATGATGGACGAATCTGCTTGGGGATTATACCCCAACACCACCTGGGGTTTTAACGTGAGTGCGAACGCCTCGCACTTGGTCCGGGCTCATTTCTGCGATATCATTAGCCCGTCTCCCAACACAGTGTACTTTAATCTCTACATTTATGAGAATTTCACTGAGTACATTGGTAAAAATGGGATTCAAAATCCTTTAACTCCTTTTCATTATGATTATGTGGTTCAGCCTGGCAGCTCAGGGCTAGTGAACATCAGCATAGGCCTCCTTAGTGCCTCAGAGACAACGTCTCAGCAGGCCTATCTCAATGGCCTGGAGATAATGGAGATAATTGGGTCGTGGGACTCACATTTTGTGCCATCAGGGGGCGATAACCAGAATAAGCACATCGGCCTCATAATTGGTCTAGTTTCCGGAAGCATCGTGTTTCTCTGCATATTTGTATCTGCAGCGATCTTCATACGCAAGCATAGAAAGCCAAAGAGAACTGAAATTTCGGTCTGGTCACCATTGCCTGCACTCGGAAGAGGCAATTCTTACTGTAAACTGACCGAGCAAAGTACCCATGGCTCCATCGTCCCTAATTTTCACCTGGGACTGAAAATACCCCTCCCCGAAATCCATTTCGCTACCAACAACTTCGATCCCAAACTTTTGATCGGCAAGGGTGGATTTGGCAATGTTTACAGAGGAACTCTCAGGGATGGCACTAAAGTTGCCGTGAAACGGAGCGAGCTGGGGTTGGGACAAGGCTTCCTCGAGTTCCAAACAGAGATCACCATTTTGTCCAAAATCCGCCATTGCCACCTCGTCTCCTTAATTGGGTATTGTGCTGAACAATCTGAGATGATACTTGTTTTTGAGTTTATGGAGAAGGGGAGCTTAAGAGATCACCTGTACAATTCCGATTTCCCATACTTACCATGGAAGCAAAGGCTCGAGATCTGTATTGGAGCTGCCCAGGGATTGGACTACCTCCACAGAGGCGCGGCTGGAGGAATTATTCATCGGGACATCAAGTCCACCAACATTTTGCTTGATGAGAATTATGTTGCGAAGGTCGCTGACTTTGGTCTGTCCAAGTCGGGTCCTCTCGATCAAAGCCAAACCCATGTGACTACGGGGGTTAAGGGCACCTTTGGGTACCTCGATCCAGAGTACTTTAAGACCCTACAGCTGACAAAAAAATCCGATGTCTACTCATTTGGAGTGGTGCTTCTTGAGGTGCTATGCGCAAGGCCTGCTATTGACCCTTCGCTCCTAGAGAAGAGGCGAACTTGGCCGACTGGGGCATTATGTGCATCCAGAAAGGAACCATCGAGCAAATAGTGGACCCTGTTCTTGCTGGTGAGATCAATGCCAACTCGCTGAGGAAATATGGGGAGGTTGCTGAGAAATGCCTGCAAGAAGAGGACGAAGAGAGGCCTAGCATGGGGGATGTGCTCTGGGACTTGGAATACGCCTTGCAGCTTCAGCAAACTACGGTGAAAAGAGAGATGTACTATGACAGCACAACCGACGGTTCGTCGATATTGACTCTTTCGACCGTGAGGAAGCTCCCATCACTTAGCGAAGACGCGGTTGAGGAAGATGGTGTGGCCGCCAAAGGGGAGGATAGCTCAATGATGTCCACTAGTGGAGTGTTCTCCCAGATGAAGAGAGATGAAGCCAGATGAGTTTCATATTGCAGTAAATATCTATTGAAGTGTTCCCGAATTGTATTCAGATATGCATCCTATTTATCTGAGAAAGAAGCGTAGACGTACCCATCGCCTTATATTGCATCTTGTCGCGGCATATGGTGCATGATAGTTGCTGTCGTTGCAATGTGTAAGCATATGAGCATATGATTTTTTATTGCACACGAGAGGACAACGTTGGACCATGATAAATGGGAATGTGAGAGAGATTGCACGCCCCTTAGTTGAAGACCTTAAATAAGCACTTGTTTCACAAATTGCATCATGAATGTCCTGCTCTGTATATGTTTCCGGTGATGATGCTAGATGGCTTTTATAGCCGCGTGCTATTACTAGAGATTGCACGCCCCCTATTAATACTATCTTTAAAAGATTTCATTTAGACTTGAGGTTTCAGCTCGCGTAGAGCGTGAGCTTACTGTAAATTTGCTGTTCCTCATCATTCATGAGAAATGCTTTGCTGCTGCCGAATGGCTTTCGACTCAAATTGCAACCAGTATGCAGTATAATTTGTGCTGTCTCTGCTTTCAAGGTTGAAAAAAAGTCCTTACTTCATCCTTCTTTCTCAGCTGGGCTTAGGCTGGTGGCATTGGCATTGTCGTTTTATTTGTCCATGTCGAAAATTTTCTTTTTATCTTGTTGAGCTTCAGCCTTTTTCGTTTTCTCAAGAAATAATGAGCTTTCTTATCTTGGCTGCGTTAAACTCCACTCCAGGGTGAGGAGAAAATTATCTCTTCCGATCACTAGATTTGTGGATTTTACAGATGCGTAAATTGGTCATTTGATATTGATGTGAAACGAGATAAATTCTCTCTTATTATGATATTTAATTACCAGCAAATATCTTTTGTTGAGGGATTTATTGTAGGCTTGCTTCATAGAGTATTGCTCTATGCAGGAACAAGGTAGGATTGGTGGTAGGATGTTAAGTTATCTTTGCCAAAATAGAATTGTAAGGGATGGCTCGGCTCATTGCATAACTCATTTTAGCAGGTTTGGTGTAAGCCTTTATCTTCATGACAGGAGATAGCCCGTCGTTGGCACTAGAAATTCCTTGCTACATGCAATTAGTCTACTAGAATCAATCCCTCCTCCTCTGAGGCCTTCTTTATCTCATCCTGCTTTTGGTCAATTTAGGGTATACAACATTCTTGCCAACGCATTCCGAAGACGCACGACTTAGACATGACAACTAGCAACTGTTTAGCCACACAAACATTTTCTTATATGTTTCTGCAAGGTGAGTATTTTACATTTCTGTTCTCAAAGTTAAAAATCACATTTCATATTACAATTTGTGAGGAAATGATATCACAAATACATGATTTTTGCCTGTTTGCAACTAAGTACATAAATCTTCTTCTTCTTCTTCTTCTTTTTCTCGATTAAATGTATCAATTTTTCTTACCTACCCGTAAGCAGCCCAGTTGGTTAGGGCATAGTCGACCTTGAGGTCTTGGCTTCAATTCCCCAACTGGTTGATTGCGACTTAAGTGGGGACCATGGGTAGTAGGGTCCCGTGTTAGTCCCCCTCGAGGTGTAATCGCTAGTCTTCACTGGCTAGTGTCCAACGAGAGCCGTGAGCACCTGTAAAGTGTGCCAGGGCAAAATCTCGATATAAAAACAAAACAAAAATTAGGCTAAGGTGGTTTATTTAGCAAAGTTAGTGCTATTGCTGACTAGGATTGACGATCTAACTCTTTTTTTTGTTCGAATTGACAAGTCAGCTTTAAAACGAACTAAAATCTTATCATTTCCCACTTTTCTTCTCCTCCTGGTCTTCCTTTTCCTTCTTAGTTTGGGGGCCCCAAAGAAAAGACATTGTCACCTCAGGTCAAGCTTGGACTTATCGCTCCAGCCCAGAGCATTCGATGCCGTCTCCGCCACCCACCGTGCCGCCATCACGGCTTCAACTCGCTGCTTTCTCTCCCTTTCTAACCTTTCAAATGACATACGACTGCCTAAATTTTGATAGGTACGTCCTCAAAAATATCTACGCTAATATTCCTTCATCCTAAAGGAATATATCAAATGCTGGCATTAATGATTAACATTGTCCATGCTAGAAAAATCCAACCCAAAAATTGAAGCTAATAGATGAAGTATGGAGAAAAAGCTTAAGCTAATAAGTCAACTGAAACGATAGGTATATATAGAGTATGGAGAATTTGGCTTCAATACCATGGTTGGTGCAGGTAGAATGCATGCATATAAAGAGCATACAAATTCCATATACAAACAAAGTGGGATATTTCAATAGTTAATCCATGAATTTAATGATACTCTCAATATGAATCCAACTAAAAAAAAAGAAAAAAACTTTAGCTAATAGGTGAGGCTTAAAGTAGGTCAAAAGAAATCATAAAGTATATATACGGGCAATCTTGCTCTAATATCATATTGGTATAGAAATTATATGCATATAAAATGCCTATGTACCTCACAAATAAATGATGTGAGATATTTTATGATTCGTCCATGAATTGAACGGAGCCCTTGCTATGAGCGTAATTAAAAAATTTGAGGTACTTGATTGGAAAAAGAAAAGGTCTAGGTACTTGGCTGCAAAATTGGTAAAAGTAATAGGTGCGTCATGAGCCCTTTACGAATCCTTGTGCCTTTCAATGCATCGCGTTGGATCGCAACCCGAAAAGATCGTACTTTAAAAGTATTCCTGACTGAAATTTAAGCTAGGCACGGACATGTACAAGCACGAACCAGCTACATTCGACCGATATAATCAAAGAATCTCTCGGTTCTATACACATTAACACGCATAAAGTATTCACGAAGACCATGTACAAATTCCACCGGAAACACTACTTGAAAATCATCGGCGACAGAACTTAATATGAAAAAACACGAGGGCATGAAGCCGAGTCGTCAATGGCCAGGGCCTTTCCTGCTCGGTCCGGTGGCCATCGTGAACACCCGACCCCCCGGCGAAGCCCGGCTGCTCGCCCGCCGACCACCAGTACTGGAAGCACCGACCCTCGCAGACTCGACTCCGGCGACTTCCTTCTTGCTCGTTCCCGGAGAAAGCACTCTGCCACGGGCGGCGCCGAACTCCCCGAGGAGCAGCGTCATGAAGAGCACCGCCATGATCGAACAGCCGGCCGTTCTGGATCTTCTCCTGGCCCTAACAGCGGAACCCATCTCCGCCGAGGACTCGAGCACGAGCGGTGGCTCTTCAAGGGCGCTAGAATGCTTTGCTTTTGGCATCTGTGGTCTCCAAGGGAAGAAGTAAACAGGCCCTCTGCATATATAGCAAGCGCGATGTGAAAAGGCTGGTGGGCAATGGGTCTGCGTGGATGGTGGAGGAGAGAGGACGGTGGAGATGGGAGAACTTTTCAGAAGTTTGGGGCCCTCCTTAGTTTGACCGAGGCAGGGAGCATTTTGAGAATTCTTTTGTTGGGGTTTGGTTGGCGCCGAGATTGGGGGAAAGGAAGGTGCTTTGATTTCGTACTCGGCATTATGGGGGGATTCCCCATTTTTTGGACCATCACATTAAATTAATTGGGGATTCTCCTCCCCCTTTTTCTCTTTTTCTATTATGCTCTTATATTATGTCGTTCGGACCAAATTATTTCCTACTAATAATGGAATGATTTGACACTTTGAGAAATTTTCTACACTTTTTATTTTTTGGGTTAATATCATGAAAAATCTTAAATTAATATGTATTTAATAAATTTAAATTAATTTTTTTGGTCACTCCAAATTAATTTTTTTACCGTCAAAAATCATAAATTGGTACATCTGTGATAAATATGTCCTCCGCTAAATTAGATTAATACTATGAAAAATTATAAAACCGATATACATGTGACAAACGAAAAGTAAAACCCAAAATCAATATATCCAACGATTATCATATGCCATCTAACTCGGCAATTTATTGATAAAACTTAACGAAAACTAACATAATGTGAATTTGTCATAGATGAACTAGTTTGGTGGTTTTTTATAATAATAAAAATCGGGGTGAATTTGTTGTAGTTATATCAGTTTAAGGTTTTTCATGATATTAATTCTTTATTTTTCAACTCATCTTAGACCATTGTAGTAATTTTGTGTGTCTGAAGGGCTTGAACTGGGTTGTTCGTCCACTGTGAGATGAACATGCTCACCACTTTGAGCTATCGTTATGATGTTAGTAAATCAATTGGTTGATTGCTTCAAACTAGGTGAAACCGCTTTTTTTGGTCTGCTTAAACATATGTTAATAATACTTTCCTGTTTTGCCGCAATGTATCAATAATAATGCGGATCATAAGTTTGAAAGGAATTCCTTTACACACTCTCAATGTAAATTGGCAAGCATCTTCACACTTGAGCTTATTCTTGTGCCTTGTTTCTTGTTTTTTTCCCCCTTTTATAGCGTCTCTTTTCGTACAAGCGCATTGCGTTCCGCAAATTCTCTAGCAATTTTCCTTCATTGAGCAATCTACTCTATTCCTCAACTCGATTCCCAATTTTCTCTCTTCAAATACCCACTTACAAGAAAAATCTCTTATCATAATTCCTGGTTTGGGAAATTGAGGAAGAAGAATCAACCACAACAAGTGGGAACGAAGATACTGCAGGTGTCAATCCTGGGGTGTAGGGTCTCTCATGGGAGGTTGGAGTTTGAGATGCGAATTCAGCGTCCGATATTAAGTCCATTCCCTATTTTTTTACGATTTTTTCAGGGACAAGGGGGATACAAGTCAGTGAATGTGATTTAAAGTTAGATCAGAATTTGACGCAATGAAAAGGGTTCACAAAGCCATTTTTTTATTTGGTTGGACTCGGTTCTCTCAGCTTTTATTTTCAGTATGTGGGAATATTCTTTTTCTGCGGAAGCAAGGGAAGTTCAAATTCAATCAGTCGAACTAATATGTCAATTTTTATCGCTTTGGAACCAAATTGAAGTGACATTCTTCTGGGTAACCTTACCAATAGTTGAATGGTCAATTGAAAAAAAGAAAAAGTGATACAATCACCATAATTCTCTAAACCATTGAGATTCGTACATTCTAACTTGTTCAATCTAATCCATCCATTTTCTGAAGCGGGGCTTAAATCAGTCCTTCAATGCAATTTACAAGTTTTCATGATTATGTTGTTCCTAGATTTGAGAATATCTTTACATTTTAGTCCATTTCTTAAACCAATTGAAAATAAGTTAACTTTTTAATGCCTTTTAATCTTTGGGTCATTACAAACATTACATTAGTGACATTTAAGTATATTTTAAAATATATTTCCTATAATAGTAATAGGAGAACTTCATTTAGAATTAAATCAAGTGGACAAGCCAGCTATTTTAAGTCTTGATATTTTATCTTTAGGATTTCTACGAGCGGTAGTAATTTGATTATAAAGGGCAAGTAGTATATTAATCTAAATTTTGCTCCATATAAATTGATACATATAGATTCAGTTGAATTCAATTAAAAATTGGCATGCTTTTTTAACATGGTTTTTGAGCCCATGTTGTTCCGTAAAAATTGCGGGAAAGCAACAAAAGTCTAACACTCTTTATCTAAGAAATATTGTGGAGAGGGAGCCCGAATATGAGCCCATTAAAATATCAAGCTGGATATATCTCCACTAAGAAATCCATCAAATATAATACTACTTGTTGAGATGCTCGCTTGTAATTCACAGCCCACGGAAATTATAAAGAGAGAGTTCAAACTCAAACTCAAGCGTGTTAATATATCTAGTTGAATTGTCGTTTTTCAAAAACTTCATTGAGTTACGAGCCAATTAATTGCATTGGCCATCCATTTCCTTATCAGTTGCTTGATTTATTGCTCTCTTTCACAAGCCTAATTACAAGTTCACCTTAACAGTGATGAGTTGACCTATTTACTGGGTAACAGAACATAGATCAATTTCTGTGGCAGCTAGCTTTCCTCGTCATGTCTGATTAATATCTCCTAGGAAATCAAGACAACGACGATGTCATACACTAACTCCACATCGCATCAAGTGTTATTAAAAGAATGGCTCTCTAAAGACGGATAAAATTGAATCAAAATGTATCCATCGATTCGAATTATAGATCAATCTTGGTTGATATACTATATTTTGGTGGTGCAAACAGTCCGAGTGAGCCTTGCTTCTGTTAAAACATAACCCTGGCCTGAAAATAATAGGAGAGTAAAACTTTTGGTCTGGATAAATGTGGACGAGCAGGTTCAATCTGAGCCAAGCTCGAATTTCATAATCACAATTTTTTTTTTCCTGAAAAATCGTTTAGTTGATTGATCAAAATGCCACTTCCCCTCTTCAAGCTTCAATTTTTAGGAAATATAACTGTCTGAAGTGGTGGGAAATTTCAAAATCTGAGCAACATTAAAGAAAATAACAGACCAACAACAATCCGACGTATTTATCAAAATAACATCGAATGCAACATAGAGTAATCAAGCCAACAAGCTTCCAAATAAAAGCCTCAGTTCCTCTATTTGGTATGTTGCAAACATGGAAATCATATAATTTGTATTCGATTAAATGTATATGGCTATAATGTTCACAGATTGTAACCCACTAATTAAAAATAAGACTCAAAAGAAGTTTCCTCATTTTGGAATGGTGAAAAGTAATAGCCAGTTTGATAATACTAGCGGTCTAACTGGTTTAGGCCCTTAAAATGCACTAAAAATGGTGCACTAGGGTTTCTTTGGATGAAGAAAGTATTCAGTCAACACTAAATCATGTCAACTCAAAACACCTTCTCATTTTCCTAAGATTACTTTCCTAAATAAGCACAAAATGGCTATCTCATCGGATTTGGAAATTTAACGAGACTGGCATAAACAAAGTGATATCTTGTAGACATCTTGACATGTGATATCCAGGATTGCATGAAATACTTTGTGGAATTGTGCGTAACAAAGATTTTGGAGCGTGCATCGATTAGGAGGCAAAATCTGTTCTCGTGACCCACAAATCGTCCTGAGGTTGCGCAATTCTATGTCGGCCCCGCGTTAGATAGATCATGTGTGGCGTGTACCAACTTGCAAATCCGAAATTTCAAGGAAATCACGTGCATGAGGGTCTCAGGTCAAACGTACAAAGTTCACTAAACCTAATGTTCTGACCTTTGACCTTTCTCTATGTTAAATTAAACATAATATTGCGTCCAAAAAACTTGGCCACAACTTTGATTCTTTGTGCAAACAATTTATTACAGATGGTTTTACAGAGTGAGACTTTCGACAGATCTTGTAATAGACTGACGATGACAATTGAGACAATTTTAGAGAGAACTAACAAAAAATAAAAGGCATGCCAAGACTTTTTTGCTTCAATCTAAATCGGTGCATACGTTCACAAAGAAAGCGGTTGCGAAAGTTTCACCGTGATCCGTGGGATTATAAGCACCAATCTCACAATTTCTCAAATATTTCAAACCTTAGATTCCACCGAAGCAAGCCCATAACATGTATTTGCAAAATCTCTTGTAGAGAACTCACCCAGGAAACTTATGGAGAGAAACTTGAATACTCCTATTGGATGCTTCACTGTCGATACTGAAAAACGGACACCAGACATCGAGAAGAGCCCTCCCTAAAAGTCCAAAATGAAGTCCCACAAATTATCCATCACTCAATGTAGTCTATACATTTGCCACAAAAAAGAAACGGCGAGGGTTTTGTGAAGCCTGACATCACACTTACTATTGATTTCCGTTTTGATAATAGGGACCATTCGCTCATTATTGACGTTGTATCGAGGGCTAGAGCCATCCCTAGATCTACAAAACAGTGACGGATATGACTGTCTCTGAAAGTGGAAAATCTCTTCAACGACAACTATTGCTCTTCCATGAAGTTGGTTTTTCAGTTCCTTAATTTACCTGCTAAATCAATTTCGTTTGATAACATGCTGTGCACCAAAACAAGATAAGAATTCAATTAAAGTCAAATCAAGCAAAACATAAAACTTCCAAATGTCCATGTCATGCCATCTTAACCATTGATTTCTTGGCCAATCAACAGATCAATATAATTGGGTAGTTCATTCCTCAAGTTATTCAGGATACGCTTCATCTTGATACCCTTTTTATGGGCTTTAATGTTTGCGTATTTTTCATCGTCAATGATACTCATTTTCCAACAAAAATGAAAAAGGACAAATTCTAACTCTTGGCCGACTTCTCCCTCATGAAACCTCTCGTCTCGGACAATTCTCTTATGTACCTTTAATGAGACTAGACCAACCCAAAGCCTCGGATCGAGCTAGTGATATGCATAGTAAAAAGTAAACGAGCTGTCTTGGGTTTTTCTCATGAGAAAATTCTGATGCTTAAAGGAGTAAAAAATTGGGAAACATGAAAGACGAGAGAAGACAAGAAGAGAGGAACATCCAAAGAGGCAAGAATGAGAAAAGAAAGAGAGAAGACTCTTACCTGTGGCCTACCTTTACTATGTATAATTGTCCGAGGCCCATGACCGACACGTGTGCCGTGCCTGGCTCTCTCCGGGCCGACGAAGACGGCGGCCTAACCCCCACATTCATTTCCAACCATTAATAAGAAATATAATAATTCCTCCCTACCCTTCGCAATGATCGATGGCATCCCTCTCCAATTACGCCTGCGTTTGTTGGGCTTATTGGGCCCAAGGTCCAAATGTTTAAAATGCTTTCTTTCTCCTCGGCCGCATCATCTTCCCAGCCAATGGATACGATTTTTTGACTCGTCAACTGGGCCATAGAATATATCGATACCCTTTATTTAATAGCGAGAAAATTATACAAATACCCATGAATTATGGATTGTCTCCAAACTTTTGATTTGTTCACTATGATCCATGAACTTTTACCTAACGTGCAATGTCATTCATGAACGTTTAGTTTATTCAACGTGATCCATGAACTTACGCTCCATATTTAGTCTAATCACTTATTGAACATTTTCATATAATTCATGTATTAACTTGAATATATATCAAAAATGTATGGATCATATTGAATAAATTAAAAGTTCATAACATATTGAGTTATAGTTTGAGAATCACATTGAAAAAATAAAAGTTTATGAACCACATATTCAAGATATTTGTATCATTATCCCTTTAATAGCATCGATCCGTAACTAGTGTAGCAACCAATTATCTCTCTATTCACATCTAATTTCTTCCAACGCGCTGTTTCACACGATAAGGGTAGAAAGCCATGCAAGTAGAGTAACTTGAACCATATCAAAGGCGGGGGAAAAATAAAAATAAAAAATAAAAAAGGAACGAGATTGCGAAAAGAAGGCAGATTCAAAAACCTGCCATCAGCAAGAGGAAAATTGAAGTACAAGATATACTATAATTCTACATTCAGAATCAAGTGCCGTATTATTTTAAAAAGGAACAATGGATGTCCTCTTATTCTATCTTCAGAATCGAGTGCCTTATTATTTTAAAAAGTAACGCTACTATGGCTTCAACAATTCGTTCAAGTACGCGCCCCGCCCCCCAAAAAAGGCCCCAGGTCGTCCCCGTTTGAAAACGAAAAAATCCTAGATGAAAACTGTAGAACATGACAGCATCTCAACCATTTCGACCTAATTAATAGGAATTAACTTTGGTTTTCAACATTTAGTCAAATGCCGAAACTCTTTTTTTTTCAAAACTACCCTAACCAATTTTTAAAAATTCCAATTTCGCCCTTCATTACTTTTTAAAAAAAAAAATTAAAAAATGACCAAAGCCTTCGCCAGTCCCTTCACCGAACCAACGAAGGGCTACGGAGCAACAGCCACCTAGGTCTCACTGCCTCAGGCAACCCTCGCCTAGGTGTCACGAGGGGCCGACAACCCTTGGTGGGGTCGTGCGACCCTCACTGAAGGCCGCCTAACGTTGGGCAACCTTGACCAATAGTCGTCGAAACTAGATTTGACTCGCCGCAGCTGTAGCCCTTGGTCGATTTGGCAAAGGTTTTGGTCATTTTTCAATATATATATCCGAAACCCATTACAAAAGGTTTTTGCCAAATATACATTCAACTCAAAGTCTATTTGCAAAGAGATATTAACTAAACACAATTTGCATTTCCCCAAATAGCCTTGACTTTTAGTATTTGAATTACACCCAACACCCATTACAGAGCTGAAGCAAACAAACCCTTAATATTTAGGAATGAGTTTCTCCAATAGAGGCCGTACTCTACACATTGATTCCAACGGCACTAATTTTGGCATGGTGGTTCCTTTGCCTTCGGTCATGTCAATCTCCTCTTCACTTACTCTTTCCCAGTCAAAGCATTGAATCAATAAGCCCAATGTTAACCCCATGACCCGTTGAGCCAAGGATGCGCCAGGACAGGCCCTTCGTCCTAACCCGAACGGTAGTATTAGCTTTTGACATTTTTCGCCATCACTACCCTCAAATCTCTCTGGCCTGAAGGTCGTAGGGTCCTCCCACAGCTTTGGATCTCTGTGAATGGCCCATGCATTCACAAACACTATGGTACCACGCGGCACAAGGTATCCCCCCATGGTGCAATCAGCTGATGACTCGTGCGGGACGAGAAGTGGGACCGTTGTGTTTAGGCGTAATGTCTCGGAGATGATGCATTGAAGGTAAGGTAGCTTTGAAACATCCGACTCTTCCATCAAGCGATCATGGCCGATGACCGAATCGATCTCTGCTCGGGCCTTCTCCATCTTGTCTAGGTTGTTCAATAAATTGGTCATGGCCCATTCTAACGTAACAGATGACGTGTCTGTTCCTGCCACTAACATAACCTAAATATGTATGTAAAGTTAGGGTACGTTTCATAATGCTCTCGGGAACAAGTGTTTTTATTTTTTTTGTTCCTAAGAGTAAAAATAAAACAGAAATACGTTTAGTAAATTTTTTACTCCCGAGAACAAATTTATTCTCGGGAATAGATCTACAATAAAAACAAGAAAAAAAAATTGTTTCTTACTCCTGGAAACAATTCAAAAACAAGTTTTTTTTTTTCCTTTTGTTTTCTTTCTTTTTCTTTTCCTCTCTTCTTCCTAGCTGGTCGCCTGTCTCGGCAATGGCCGACGATTGGCTAGACAAGGTCACCTCAAGCTCGCTAACCACTAGCAAGGCTCGATCTTGCCTAGATCTGGCAACGCTGAGCCTCACTGGTGGCCGCTGGTGGCTAGGCGAGGCTCAACCTCACTAGATCTAGGCCACATCGCCTCACACCCGACCAGTGCGAGGCCGAGCCTCACCAAAGCCACGGTGAGGCTTGGGTGGACTGCATCGGCCTTCGTCTAGCCGGTCGCCAAGGTTGGCAATCGGCTAAGAGGAAGAAGAAGAAAAAAAAAAAAAAAGAAAAGAAAAAAGTAATAAAATTATTAATTTATTGAAAGAAATTTTAAGTCACAAAAATATTTGGAGTTGTACCAAACGTATTTCTATTCCTAGAACAATTTTTTTTTATAGTTACCAAACGCCTTAAAATGTTCAGATTATTCTACAAAACAGAAAATATATATGTTTATGAAAAGAAACTATTTTCGAGAACAAAACATACGCATCTTTATTCTCTACACCTGTTTTGTGGAACCAAGAGAATAGGACTTCAAAAATTACTGCCTGTATTCACACTAGACTATCTGCTGGGTTTTGGATATGGACAGTCCATTATGGGCCTGACCTAAAGGCAGCCCAACGCACTCAAATTCCCCAATGGATAGCATTCGAGTCACTTTGGTTATGCGAATTTTTCTTTTCCCAAGACAGATGTTATCGATTGGACCCGAGCAGGTCCTTAAACTGCTCCTGGGTTTAAATAGGGAAGCAGGGAGAACCTGCTTGTTCCCTTCGGTTCCTTTCCTAGTAAAAAACAAAGGTAGACCCCACTGGGTTACCCCGGCCACTCCCGAAAGGGAAAGGGGGCCCAACTGGGATCCCCGCGATGATGCCGCCAGGTGAAACATCCTGGACGCATTACAGGGAAATGACCAGGCCAGGCTTGGAAAATAACCAAGTCTTGGGTGGCAGGCCATTCGAGTCACTTTGGTTATGCGAATTTTTCTTTTCCCAAGACAGATGTTATCGACTATCCTCCCTAAATGCTATTGTTATGTAAACATCTACACTTCAAAAATAGTTTATTTGAATTTTTTTTTAAAAAGTAAATAGTGCCACGATATCAACTAAACTAGCACGAGACGAGCTCTTCATGATCAGTTAAGCTTAGTTTATCTAATAATCTCCCAAAATAAAATATGTACCTTTGATAGTTTTTTTTTTATGAAAATTTTCTTTTTAACTAGTGGTACTGCTTGTGGTGTAGGTCCATTCTAATGTTCCAAATTACAGTAGCAAATTCCGGGCAGCAAGAATAGAAGAGAGCCAACAAAGCAAGACTTACATTGACGAGCCCTTTGATCATCAAGTCCGAGTAGTTCTCCGGCTCAGATTCTTGCAGACGCAAAAGATGGCTGATCATACTGTCCGCCAACTCCGGATCACCCTTCCTTCTCCTGTGCTCGTCGACTAAACCCTGAACGAACGTATCGACCCTCTTCCCTAGTTCCGCCACCGTCTTCTTTATCCCTCTGGGATCGATCCACTTCAATATGGGCAAGAAATCGCCCAAATAGCTCGTGCTGCCACTCAAATGAATCTGCTTGATCAGCTCCCTGGACTCCCTCGCCTCAGCTTCGTCAACACTCACGCCTTCCCCGTAGTACCGCTTCCCCGAGATCATCCTCATGATGACATTGAACGTCAGTTCCGTGAAGAGGGTCTTCAGCTCAACGAGGTGGAAGTCCCCTGACCCGTTCCTAGCCAACCGGAGAATCAGCCGTTTGGCCTCGTCCCTCCGGATGCGCGAGAGGACGTTGAGGCGATGCGTGGAGAGGACTTCGATGGTGGCAATTTTGCGGAGGTTGCGCCATTCAGCCCCATAGGGCAGGAGGATGAGCGTGCTATTGTCATAGGCGAGGTGCTTGCTGATGAACAGCCTGGGGCGGTTGGCGAGCACAATATCGTTCTTGGTGAAGCACTCCTCGGCCAACGGCAGGGACGACACGACTACAAAGTGGCGGACTCCGAACCAGAGGGATACGATCGGGCCATACTTGTTGGAGAGGTTGCAGAGGGTCCTATGAAAGGGGAATTTCAAGAGATGGAGGTGGCCGATGATGGGGAGAGAAGGCGGGCCCGGCGGGAGGTTCTTGGGTTTTCTTGTTAGGAAGGAGTAGAGGATGATCAGAGAGACCAAAGAGACGATGATCGCGTAGAGAGTGGCGTCTGCCATTTTTCTCTTCTTTCGGTCTGTGAGAGAATTATTTGTGGATGTTGGTCGTTTGCGAGAGAGAAACTTTGGCCGAAATTCGTCGGTGTTATGACGGTCATTTGCGAATGTATATGAACATTAATATGGAGAAGTATATCTGGCCGCGTCTGTATCAGGTTCGCGTTGAGTTTTTTTGACCTTTCGCCGGATCAACCTGTCCCCGAGCAAGCTTGATGAGGAAAAAGTCAAACAAAAAAAAAGGGAGCCTGAAGATCACCTAGAATCTGCCAGAAAGTCAGTCTTGGCGTGCACTCAACCGTTCTTATATTTATTTAGTTACCTATTTATTTATTTATTTATAAGAAAACTAGTCAAAACTCATGGACGCGATGCCAAGTCCAATCCTCTATTTAATGGGGGTGTCCAGACTACAAAGACAACAAGATATCATGTGTCAAAATTTAGAATGGACAATTTTTTTTTTTTTTTTATAACTTGAGTTCTACATTGATGAAAAATCAAAACACTTGAGTGTATATTCTAACTGTTGGAGAAATCTTCGTGAAGTGTTTTGAAGTTGACAAAACGTTTCCATCGCCTAGTCCGAAGGTCTCGCAGACTCGTTAGTTAAAGTCTGAAGACTTCCGGACAGCCGAACTCAAGACTCAAAGTCTATCCTCATTGACAGTCTCTAATCCGTTGAAGAAAGGTTATCCAGAACTGGATGTTTTGTTCAGATTTAACCTTATCATCTGGAGAAGATCTCGTGGTTGGAGAAGACGTATAAGAATCCTTTGATTGATCAAGATTGATTCAATGACTGAAGATTCGATGATTGTCTAAATATTATTGGAAGGTTCTACTTATGGAAACCGAGATCCCGATTGTATGGGCGAACATGATTGATGGGCTATCAACACGTTCCTTTAATAGCTCGAACAATCTTCCTAATTGATTCCGTCCAACGGGTAGATTGGAGGAATTCCTTTGGTAAGTGCCAACGGGTATGATGGCATAAAGGAGTATATAAGGAAGACGTTCTTAGTTGTTCGAGGTGTGCGCGATAGAAGAATTCCAAAGTCTGAAGCTCATATTTGTTTAGATAAATCCTTTGAGCGAATACTTGTATTCAAAAGAGAGTCTATATTTGTGAGAGACCTTGAGGAGGTGTGGTAAAACATCTACACCGTGGAATCAAGGCAAAGCTGTGCTGTAACTTCTCTTTTGATCATAGTGAAATCCAGCCGGTGGGCTGTCAGTGCGGAAGAGTGGACGTAGGCTTGGAATAAGCCGAACCACTATAAATCCCGTGTTCAATTTTCTCTTCCTCACTCTCTCTACCTCAATCGTATTTCATTTTGTTAATTAAGAGAGAATTTACTTTCTATCATATGTTAAGAATCGCTTTCGTATATCGATAAATTGTTTAGGCACCTATTCACCCCCCTCTAGGTACTCATACTAGCAATATCAATTGGTATCAGAGCCTGTGTACTTACTTTATTTGAAGTGTTTTACTTCATAGTAAAAGATCCATGGCTAGTATGCTAGCACCGGGCTGATGGAAGGGCAAAGCAATACCAGCACCACCCTACTTTGATGGAAAGGATTATAACATCCGGAAGAACAAGATGAAAGCTTTCCTACGATCAAAGGATCCTCGGAATGGGATGTTGTAGAAAAGGAATTACTCCTACCACCGCATCGCCTCGAAAGAGGAAAAGAAATCAAGAAACCAGCGGAATGTCTCAGAAGAAATAATCAAGAGACAAACACTCGATGCAAAAGCAATTTACTCCTTATATTGTGCTTTATCACCAACTGAATATAATAGAATATCTTCTTGTGGTACAGCAAAAGAAGTTTGGGACAGATTGCATATCACCTATGAAGGAACAGATCGAGTGAAGGAAACAAGAATCAACATTCTTCTCGGTCAATACGAAGCCTTCAGAATGAAACCAGGAGAATCAATATCCGACATGTTTAGTCGTTTTACAGATATTGTGAATGGTCTTGAAAATCAAGGTCAACCAACTTCTGATCCCATGAAGGTAAACAAGCTACCGCATGGACTCTCCAGGATTGGAATCACATAAAGACTTCGATAAGAGAGACGCAGAGAATCATGCCACTATCTCGTCGACGAGCCGATTGGAACTCTTCAGTCCTATGAAGTGGAAAGGATCAATGAAGATGAAGATCCAAAAGGTAAGAAATCCATTGCATTAAAATCAAATGATGATTCTGATGATACAGATTCTCAAGATGATATGGACGATGAGGAGCTTGCTCTCATGATAAGAAGATTCAGAAAACTAAATAGAAAAGGAAGAAGGTTCAACTCAAAGAAACAAAGCTTTCAAAGACAGCACCAAGTCTGTTGATGATGAGGAACCAAATAAAGATGTAGTCTACTTTGAATGCAAGAAAAAGGGACACATCGTACCCAACTGTCCTTTTCAAGAAGAAGAGAGGAAAAGCTGAAAAATTTCGAAAAGCTCTCAAAGCCGAAACCTCGGAGTGATACCGAGTGTGAAGAAAGTGATAATGAATATGCCAATCTATGTTTGATGGCACAATCGACTCGACTGGATCGACTCAAGATCGACTCGGACAATGAATTTGAGGCAAGTGATTTTAAAATTCCTGTCAAAGTTTCTAAATATATTGATGAACTATGCTTTAGTCTTAAGACTTCTCTCAAAAGAATTTCCGAACTGAAAAAGAAAACTCAGCTCTAAAACAAAAGGAAAATGTTTTAGAAAAAGAGTTAAAAGTCTAGACTTGTCTGTTTCCAATCTTAAAGAAAATGAAGATAATCTTTTAAAAGAAAATGTTTTTTTAAAAACAGACTTATCAAATATATCAAAGAAATTTTCTATAAGGTCTGAAAAACTTGAGAAAATTCTTTCAGACAAAGACCTTACTTCAATAAGTCTGGGTCTAGGTATGACAAAGAAACAATTCCCTTGATTGATTTTCCTAAAGTAAAAGAAAGAATTAAGAAAAGACTCTCGAGTGAGGTTTACAAAAATCACTTCAAGAAAGTTTTTGTAAAACCCGTAGGTAGAAATGCTCTCAAATGTTCTAAGTGCAACAAATCCGATCACTTTGAAAAAGAGTGTCCTATGGTATGGAAACCTGTTAAGAAAGTATGGGCTAATACTGTTTATCTTACTAACACCAAAGGACCCAAGAAAATTTGGGTACCAAAGAAAGCTTGAGACTTTATTTTAAATGCAGGTCTCCGTCAAGAAACAGATAAAGTGGTATCTTAACAGCGGATGCTCAAGACACATGACAGAGACTCAAATTGCTTTATAAAGATTGCTCAAGTAAATGGTGGAAAAGTTTCATTTGGAGGAAACATCAAAGGAAGTATTGTGGGATTTGGAACCGTGAAAATTGGAACTCTCACAATAAGTAATGTTTCCTTAGTGGAAGGACTCAATTACAATCTTCTCAAAGATTAGTCAATTGTGTGATACTGGTTTCAAGATCTTATTTCAAGAAGGAACATGTTCTCGAATTAGTAAAGACTCTACTCGGTCTTTCATGGGTCGAAGACATGGAAATATCTATCTTCCGGATGTGAAACCAAATGAATCGCAATGCCTTATCTCAATTCAAGACGAAGCAAGCTTATGGCACAAAAAGCTTGGTCATGTCAACATGAAGCAATTAGCCAAAATCTCTTCAAAACAGCTTGTTCGAGGACTACCCAGATTGCCATACCAAAAGACTGATTCATGCACTCCATGTATTCTGGGAAAGCAGGTAAGAAATTCTTTTAAGCCAATTAATTATGTCTCTTCTAATCATGTACTACAATTGCTGCATATGGATCTCTTCGGACCAACCAAACTCAAAGTATTGGGGGTAAGAAGTATTGCCTAGTAATTGTTGATGATTACTCCCGTTTACTTGGGTATATTTCCTTGCAAGTAAGTCCGAAACCTTTTCGTATTTTGAAAAATTTGCTAAAATGGTTCAAAATGAAAAAGGATGTGTTATCTCTAGTATAAGAACAGATCATGGAGGTGAATTTGAAAATCAAGATTTTACAAAATTCTCGTGATGAATCTGGGCTGTAAGCATGTGTTTTCCTCTCCATATACTCCTCAGAAAATGGAGTTGTGGAAAGAAAGAACAGATCTCTTCAAGAAATGGCTAGAACTCTTTAATTGAAAGTAAAATTTCTTCTCGATTTTGGGCTGAAGTGTTTTAACAAAGCATGCTATATCATCAATAGAGTCTTCTTAAGATCTATTCTTCAGAAAATCCCTTATGAGTTATTTAAAGAAAAGAAGCCTATTGTTTCATACTTTCATGTATTTGGTTGTAAATGTTTTATATTGAAAAATGCAAAAGATCGAGTTGGTAAGTTTGAAGAAAGATCGATGAAGGTATCTTCCTTGGATATTCTACATCAAGCAAAGCTTACGAGTCTATAACAAGAAGAGTCGGTCCGTGGAGGAGTCAATGAATGTCAAATTTCAAGACTCAACGCAAGATGAATCAAGTAAGACTCATCAAGAAGAGTCTGAACCTGCCCCAGACCCTCCAAAGTCTACAACTCAAGAAGCATCTCAGACTCTAGAAAACCAGCATCAGGTTGTTAGTGAAGATCCAAATAAAGAAAGAGATCATCAATCGACAAATCAACAAGTAACTGGAAACATAAGTCCACATCCCAAAGATCTTATAATTGGCGAAATTAATGAAGGAATTCGCACTGCATCCAAAAGGCGAGAAGAGTCTAGTGCTGTGGCACTCGTTTCTGAAATTGAACCAAAGAGCATAGAAGAAGCTTTATCTGATGAAAGCTGGATTGAAGCTATGCAAGAAGAGCTCAGACAATTCAGCATAAATGATGTCTGGGAATTGACATCCAAACCAAAAAGTAAAACTGTTATTGGAGCTAAATGGGTTTTCAGAAACAAGATGAACGAGAAAGGAAAAGTCGTACGAAATAAAGCAAGACTCGTGGCCAAGGGATATACGCAAGAAGAAGGAATAGACTATGATGAGACTTACGCTCCAAAGGGCAAGGTTAGAAGCTATTCGACTATTACTTGCGTTTGCTTGTTATAAGAATTTCAGGTTATTCCAAATGGACGTCAAAAGCGCCTTCCTAAATGGATTTATCCATGAGGAAGTTTATGTGGAACAACCACCAGGGTTTGAAGACCCAAAGAAGCCGACTCGCTTCGACCGAAAAGGCTTTGTATGGTTTAAAGCAAGCACATCGGGCTTGGTACGACAGATTAAGTAAGTTCCTAATACAAAATGGTTTTGTCAAAGGTAAAGTAGATACGACTTTATTTATCAAGAAGGAAAACAAAAGTTTCTTACTTGTTCAAATATATGTGGATGATATTATTTTTGGATCCTCTAATGAAAGTCTGTGCAAGAAATTTTCAAAGTCTATGCAAGATGAGTTTGAAATGAGTATGATGGGAGAGTTAACATTCTTTCTTGGTCTTCAAGTAAAACAATTGAAGGAAGGAACTTTTATTTATCAAGAAAAATATGTTAATGATCTTGTCAAAAGGTTTGACTGGAAAAGTGCAAAAAGGTCGACATACCAATGTCAAGTTCTTTAAAGATAGACAAAGATGAAGAAGGGAAGAAAGTTGATCAAAAGCTGTACAGAGCATTATTGGATCACTTCTTTATCTTACCGCCTCTAGACCTGATATTTTGTTGAGTGTTTGCATCTCGTGCTAGGTTTCAATCGGATCCTAGAGAATCTCATCTCAATGCTGCGAAACGCATCATTAAATACGTTGCTTCATCATCAAGCATCGGTCTTTGGTATCCTAAGAAGGAGACTTTAATCTTCTGGGGATATTCGAGACGCAGATCTGGCCGGTTGCGAGTTGATAGAAAGAGCACTTCAGGAACTTGCCAGTTGCTTGGAAGTAGGACAGTGTCTTGGTTTTCAAGGAAACAAAGCACTGTGTCTCTTTCAACAACAAAAGCAGAGTATGTAGCTCTTGGAAGCTGCTGTTCGCAAATTCTATGGATAAAACAACAGCTAAGAGATTTTGAAATTGAAGACTCATGCACGGAGATTAATTGCGACAACACCAGCGCTATCAACCTCACCAAAAATCCAATTCTCCACTCAAGAACAAAGCATATAGAGATTCGACATCACTTTATTAGAGATCATGTTCAAAATGGAGATGTTTCAATTCAATTTGTTGACTCAAAGAATCAACCGGCTGATATACTCACAAAGCCTTTGGAGAAAATCAATTTGAGTCTATACGGTCCGGACTCAACATTTTGAGGTATGAGGATATCAAAGTCTAAAGACTGTCAGACTCAGGCTAACAAGACTTTATCTACTGTCTTGGCTCGACCTTTAGACTATAAGTCTTTCTCTCTCCAATCTTATCTTGAAAAGGTACGATCATCAGACTATGTTTAAATTGTTGCTATATTTAATTAACGTAAATATTGCATCGATTCATTTTCAAAAGGGAAGTTATTTTTGAAATAACTATTTTTGCGGATAAAGACAGTTATTTTGAAAAGGCATATTTTTATTTCCTTTGTGACGGTTCGTTTACTCTTCTTTTTAACCGATTGTGCACTGTCGATTTATCTTCACTTTTCTATTCACTTTTCTCTCAAAAACCCTAGAAAGCATCGATCCTCAATTCCCGTTTGTCTTCTTCGCTCAATCTTCAAAAAGTTGTCATCTTTTCTGGGAAAGTCAAGCAAGGAATCTTCCAAACACTGAGAAAGATGTCATCTTCACGAAAGTCCTCAAGAATCGCAAGGGGGACCACAGAGAATGAGTGAGGGGCCTACGCACTTCGATCTTATCAAGATGAAGTTACTCCAGGATCAGCAACCGAGCCCACAACATTCTCAAAGCAACGTCGCTCCACCATCTAGTCCTCAAGGCGTTGTTCATCGCATCAAGAAGAAATCATCGAGGATGCACTCGTAAGAGTTCAAAAGCCCGCTTTTATTTACAAGCTATATCGTGCCTTAAAAGGAATTCGTACTCCTTTGAACTATGTTGATGAGTTTCTTAGAGACAAATGATATAGGAACGAATATATCTTTCTGCGAAAAATGGAAAGTTTGGGAATCGCTCGTAAAGGGGTGGCTGAGGAAACCCTTGCGAATATCCCAAGTGATCCTCGTGACTAGGGACCGAATCTTGTAGATGGGAATGACGATGACAATCTGTTCAGTCTATTTCAACCGAAAATGGGTATTACGGCTGAAATTCAAGGAAAAAGGGAGATTTGTTCGGATCAAAGGAACAAAAGGATCTCGTACTTGAAATTGCTGAAGCGTGGGGTAATAAACCCTAGGAGTGTGGACTTTGATTTTCTGGATGCTTTGTGAAAGTGAACTTGAGGGAAAAGTTCAGTTATCTTCAACTTGAAAAGTTTTGCTCTGACTCAACTGAGGCTTATGCTGAATTGACTGCATATTTCTATTCAAATCTTAGCTTTTTGGATGCAAATAGATTCTCCTTCAGCGTTAAAGAACAAGACTATGTTGTGGATATGAATATGCTGGCAAATGTGTTAGAAGTTGAGAGAGGCAAATATCAACCAATCAAAGTTTCCATTGCTCGGGCCACACTTGAACCGGTGAAGGACAGAGAACAGATGAGAAGATCACCTACTCACGGATGAATGCATTCAACATCTTGCTTCACAAGATTGTGATCAATTGCCTTCGGCCGAAATCAACTTCCAAAACCGATGTTTCAAGCTCGAGGCAAAGTTGATGTATGCCATCCTCTCGTGGAAAGAAGTTTTCTCTCCCTCATACCGTTATGTTTCACATGTATAGAGCAGGTGATGAAGGACAGAGGTCAACTCCCTTACCCAAGCCTTGTTACGAAGTTATTCGGACATCTGAATATTCAGCCTCCGCAAATCTTTTGTGTTCGATCATGCGATCATATGGTGGTAGGACTGAAAATGGTGACCAAAATGCGTTTGAAGGAACTGAGCAAGGAATTGGAGAAATTCAAGGAGAAGACTCCTGCCAAATCTCATCAATTCTCTTTTGCTGCTAAGAGAAAAGGGAAGGAGCCCATGGCTGCTTCATCAAAGAGAAGAAGTGCTCTCCTCGTTGAGGATGAAGATGATGACGAAGACATCACCATCTCTGCAATGGCTTTGAAGAATTTAGGTCATCCTGTTCCACAGAAAGAATCGGAACAAAAGACGAAAGAAGCAAGGGAGAAGGAAGAAGAAGAAAAAGAAGCAGAGGAGAAGGAAGAAGAAGAAAGAGAAGCAGAGCAAGAAGCAGAGGAAGAAAGACCTGAAGAAGAAAGAAGAGAAGAAGGAGAACCTGAGGAAATCTCTTCTCCACCCGTAGGCATGGAAACAGGGGAGATCGGGAGAAAGGAGTGACGTCTTCATATCCCGATGCAAGTGAAGGAGTCGGTCGCTCGCCCGAAGACCCGAAGATGTTTATGCATCTCGCCCCGGAGAAGGTCATGAAGTGTCATCGCCAAATCTGCAAGATTATGTTGATCTACCATCTTCTCGCAGATCGAGCCGAAGCAAGTACTCGGGACCGATAATGGAGCAGATTTTCGCAGAATCATGGATATTCTCTTGGAGATGAAAGGTCGATTTATGCCTTGGGATGCGAAGTTCAAAGTTTGAAGAATGAAAGTCAAGCTTCTTCCTGTTCATTGAATGATAAGATGCAAGCCCTCTCTATTCGAATCAGGCCAATGCCAAGAGTGAGGAGGTTGTACAAATGAAGGAAGACTTTAAAAGGATGGAAGGCATCGTTCGAGTCTATGGAAGATTTCCAGCTTGTCCGCATTCCCAAGACTTCATCTCATCTTTTTTAATGATGACAAAAAGGGGGAGAGATGCATGAATGCATGATTTGATCAAAAACTTTCAATCATTTTTTAACTGTTTGTTGGATTGTGTTGTTGTTTAACTGTTTTTGACAGACTTTGACTTTGTTTTGTGTCTGGATGAGAACTGAACTAGACTTGGACTTGACTGCTTCTATTAACAAGTATTGATATCTTATGGATGGTTTTATTATATACTAGACTAACCTATTTTCTGTGGTTGTAGATTCTAGTGTTAATCTTTTAGCCATTCATCTCTATAAGATATGCATATGTGTTTGAGAAATGTTTTGCGGGTCAAAGTTATCCAAATCTGCAGGAAGGTTTTGTCACCATCAAAAAGGGGGAGATTGTTGGAGAAATCTTCGTGAAGTGTTTTGAAGTTGACAAAACGTTTCCATCGCCTAGTCCGAAGGTCTGCAGACTACGTTAGTTAAAGTCTCAAGACTTCCGGACAGCCGACTCAAGACTCAAAGTCTATCCTCATTGACAGTCTCTAATCCGTTGAAGAAATGTTATCCAGAACTGGATGTTTTGTTCAGGATTTAACCTTATCATCTGGAGAAGATCTCGTGGTTGGAGAAAACGTATAAGAATCCTTTGATTGATCAAGATTGATTCAATGACTGAAGATTCGATGATTGTCTAAATATTATTGGAAGGTTCTACTTATGGAAACCGAGATCCTGATTGTATGGGCGAACATGATTGATGGGCTATCAACACGTTCCTTTAATAGCTCGAACAATCTTCCTAATTGATTCCGTCCAACGGGTAGATTGGAGGAATTCCTTTGGTAAGTGCCAACGGGTATGATAGCATAAAGGAGTATATAAGGAAGACGTTCTTAGTTGTTCGAGGTGTGTGCGATAGAAGAATTCCAAAGTCTGAAGCTCCTATTTGTTTAGATAAATCCTTTGAGCGAATACTTGTATTCAAAAGAGAGTCTATATTTGTGAGAGACCTTGAGGAGGTGTGGTAAAACATCTACACTGTGGAATCAAGGCAAAGCTGTGCTGTAACTTCTCTTTTGATCATAGTGAAATCCAGCCGGTGGGCTGTCAGTGCGGAAGAGTGGACGTAGGCTTGGAATAAGCCGAACCACTATAAATCATGTGTTCAATTTTCTCTTCCTCACTCTCTCTACCTCAATCGTATTTCATTTTGTTAATTAAGAGAGAATTTACTTTCTATCATATGTTAAGAATCGCTTCCGTATATCGATAAATTGTTTAGGCACCTATTCACCCCCCTCTAGGTACTCATACTAGCAATATCACTACCGAATTGTTTTATGTGACTTTTAAAATTAAACTTTGATTCTGACATGAATTTTTTATAAGTAAAACTCATGTTCAACATGGATAATTTTCAATTGACATGGCAAAATCGTCCCTCTAGATTGATTTAAAAATGGACCTCTAATATTTGAGTGTTCTCTTTGAAGCTTGATGGTGGAAAAGAAAAAGACGGTTCTCAAAAAATCAAGCAAGCATTCTCAAAATACAATGGTAGTCGAGCATATCTAGGATGAACAAAATAGAAAAATAATAGGAACTAATATATCACATTCAATGAAAACATGTCGTATAAGGACAAACCTGTGATAGAATTTAGTGTGAAGAAACAAATGATGGAGAATAGAGAGATTGAATTGGAGGAAGTTTCTAAGAATGTTCTGATTGACTATTCAAAAACCAAAACAAGAATCACGTTCACCTGAACCCACTTTGAGAAGATATAGTAGAACACATAAACTTGTACAAACTCCGTCATTGCATTATTTGCTTTTGACTAATGTTGGCGAATTAGAAAAATTTTCAGAAGCAGTGCAGGTTAAAGATTCTATTAAGTAGGGGTTAGCAATGCAAGATGAGTTAGATTCACTCAAGAAGAATAAAACCTAGGTGTTAACTCAATTATCAGATGAGAAAAATGCATTTACAAAACAAGTGGCTGTATTGAGTCTTGATTGTAGCAAGAGGTACAAAGCAAGTTTAGTAGTAAAATGGTTTTAGCAAATGAAAGGAATTGACTACATAGAGATTCTCTCTCAACTTGTAAAATTGACTAGTCTAAGGCTAATATTAAAGGTTGTTGCTGTGGAGAATATGTATTTGGAGAAAAATTTGAATACTCCAATCGGATGCTTTAATGTCAATACTAGAAAACGGACACTATACAATGAGAAAAGTCCTCCCTAAAAGTCCAAAATGCAATCCCACGGATCATCCATCACTCGGCATAGCCTACACATTCGCCACAAAAAAGAAATAGCAAGAGTTTTGGGAAGCCTTGTTGGAACCAAAAGGACTTGGAGGGAGAGAGTACACACACAAAGAGAGATTATATTACACAATATGCCTTTGTAAAGGCTTAAGAGAGTACACACACTAACTTTGCTAAGCTTAAAACTCTCTCTAAAATCTCCTCTCTCACTCACAAAAAGAAAACTAACGTAACCCTATATCAATAAGCACTTCACCGCCTGGACTTCAAACATGCAAGAGTTGAAGTTGAACTTTTCTTCTTGGCAGTCAAAAATTGTGGGCTGCGTTTCCTTCACGTGCAAGTTGCAAGCCACAAGATCACCTTCCTTCGTACTTCTTGAGATCTCCAGCAGCTAGTATAATAATATTTTATTGTGTGCCCAAGATACTTGTACTTTCTTCATGATTTTTCTTCTCTGGCGGCTTAGAAAGACGTGGTGCTGTAGCACACGTTTCTTTGACGGTTTACAAACCGACTAACTCTTGCTTTCACACACATAGCCAAAAAACAATTAAAAGACAAATAAGATAATCAAAACACAAAACCAATTTTACTATTTTCTAACAGCCTCCCTTAAAATTGATTTTGTAAAACTACGACACCAAGCATTTTCTTCAATTTCTCGAACAAATCCGCCTTCAATGGTTTTGTCAAAATATCTGCAATCTGGTCTTCGGATTTACAGAAATCAAGTTCAATCTCACCTTCTTTAATCAGCTCACGAATATAATGATACTTGATGTCGATATGTTTGCTCCTGCCATGAAATACGGGATTCTTGGCCAATGCAATCGCTGACTTGTTATCACACATCAATTTAATAGGACCTTGTTGTTCATGCATAAGCTCAAAAGCATCCTTCGAAGCCACATCGCGACATGCTGCTGAAGATACTGCAATGTATTCTGCTTCAGCTGTTGAGAGTGCAATAACTTGTTGTTTCTTTGATGACCAAGAAATTATTCCTGATCCAAGAAAGAACGCATATCCGGAAGTGCTCTTTCGTGTTTCAGTATCACCTGCCCAATCACTTTGTCCGTATACCCCACTAAACTGAAGTTATCGGTGTAAGAATATAAAATTCCATGATCACGAGTTCCACGACATACCTTAAAATTCTTTTTGCTGCTTGCAAATGTGATTGGTATGGTTTCTCCATAAACCGACTAATAATTCCCACGCCATAAGTTATATCGGCCTAGTGGTAGCCAAATATCTTAAACTGCCAACAATACTTTTGAAATAAGTGGGATTTACCAGTTCACCGGTTCCTTCTTTCTTCAACTCCAACCGTTCTGCTACAGGAGTTCGAATTGATTTGAGCGTTTCCATATTGAATCGCTTAAAAATATCATTAGCATACTTCTGCTGTGAAACAAATATGCCTTCATTTGTCTGCTTCACTTCAAGGCCCAGAAAATAGGACATTAATCCCAAATCTGTCATCTCAAATTGACTTGTCATGGCCTCCCTGAATTCAACAAACATCTTCTCACAGCTTCCTGTAAATATCAAATCATCAACATAAAGGCAAACAATTATAATATTGCCGTTAGTATTTGATTTGATATACAAAGTGTATGCTCATAAGGGCACTTTTGAAAGCCATGCTCCAACAGGTAAGTATCAATCCTCGTGTACCAAGCTCGAGGTGCCTGTTTTAGCCCCTACAACGCTTTCTTCAATTTATAAACTTGATTTTCATGCCCTTTCTTCACATAACCTTGTGGTTGCTCCACATATACTTCCTCATCAAGAAAACCATTAAGGAATGCCGATTTCACATCCATTTGATGGATTTTCCAACGGTTATGAGCTGCAAGAGCCAAGATCATTCGAATGGTAACCGTTCGAGCCACTGGTGCAAATACTTCAAAATAATCAATACCTGGCTTTTGCTTGTAGCCTTTCACCACCAGTCTAGCTTTGTAACGGTCCACCTGACCATTGGGTTTGTACTTCGTTTTGTACACCCACTTGACACCTATAGGCTTCTTACCAGGTGGTAAAGAAGTTAGCACCCACGTGTCATTCTTTTCAATGGAGTGGATTTCTTCATCCATTGCTTGGTTCCACTTCTCATCTGCTGCTTTGCATCATCATAGGATATGGGGTCACATTCGGTAAATAAACAAAAGTTTACCATTGTTTCATTAGTGATTTCGTCACTGTCATTATGATCAACTCTTGTGACCACATAATCCTTGAATTTTACTGGTGTCTTCTGCGGTCGTTGTGAACGACGAATCAATGGTTCTGCGGTCGTTGCTGGTGAGGAGGATGAACTACCAGGTGAAAGTGATGGATCTTCAATTGAAGATTCTTCGGTCTCCTTACCAATGGTTCATCTTCCATAGGAATGTCTTTCTGGTCAGCCTTTTGATTCCAGGTCCCGGCTTCATCTTCAAAAAATTGGACATCCCTCGCTAATAATTACCTTCTCTGACAGGATTATATAGCTTATAACCCTTAGTCACATTACCATATCCAATGAAAATGCACTTCTTGCTTTTATCATCCAACTTTTTTTCTTCGTTCGTCCGGTATATGGGGATATGCTACGCACCCAAATACCCGTAGGAACGAAACATCTGGCTTGTTGCCGCTCCAAGCCTCTTCTGGAGTTCTTCCAAGAACACTCTTTGTTGGACACCTGTTTATCACAAATACAGCACAAGCAACGGCTTCTGCCCAAAACTTCTTCGGCAATGCTTTAGCCTTTAGCATACTTCTTGCCATTTCAAAAATTGTTCTATTCTTTCTTTCTGCTATACCGTTTTGCTGAGGAGTATAGCTAGCAGTCAACTGACGTTTCACTCCATGAATTTTACAATAGTTGTCAAATTCATTGGAAGTAAACTCTCCACCTCTATCCGATCTCAATGTCTTTAAATTAAGGCCACTATGTTTCTCAACATAGACTTTGAATTCTTTAAATTTGCCAAAAGCTTCGGATTTTTCTCTCAAAAAATAAGCCCATGGTTTTCTAGTAAAATCATCGACAAAAATTAGTGTGTACCTTTTTTGTCCAAATGATTCTACCTCAACAGGACCACAGATATCTGTATGTACCAACTCCGAGGTTGCTTGGCTCTTCTAGCTCTCCCAATTGGAAAAGATTTCCGATGTTGCTTTCCAACGAGACATCCTTCACATGAGCGGTCCGGAGCATCGATCAAGGGCATGCCGGTCACCATCTTTTTCTGGACTAGTAATTTAAGTCCACGAAAATTTAGATGACCGAACCGAAGATGCCATAGCCACTTGCTATCTTTTGTCGTTGCTTGGAAACTCAATAGAGTCTTCGTCTGAAGGGATAGAGGAAACATCCGGTTCTTCGTCATCTGTGTCGTCGTAATCAACTTATTGTTTGCGCCTCTAATGGTGCACACACCATTTTCAATGTTAACTTTGTGGCCTTTTTCGGATAGTTGCCCAACACTCAGCAAATTCCAAAAGAGTCCCGGCACAAAGTAAACGTCTGCAATAGTAACATTAGTACCATGTTTTGAGTTGATATCAATGTTACCTTTGCCCATCACGAGAATTTTGGATTTATTCCCGAAGTTGACTTCACCACGAACCGTCTCATCTAACTTCGAAAATAGCTCCTTTTGACCACACATGTGATTGCTGCACCCAGTATCAAGATACCAAATTTTTGTGTCCATGGTACTTGAGTCATCCATTTGGCATGCTAACACCACGCCTTCATTTGCATCGACAGCGTGCACATATTCTGGCTGCTCTTGCCCCCTGTTTGCTCGACATTCGGATTTGTAATGTCCGAATTTGTTACTGATTAAAACACTTGACTTTTGATTTTTCACGTGTTTGATATCTTTTAGTGGAATTCAGATTTCCACCTCTACCTCGGGCACCACCACGACCTCCACGACCTCGGCCACCATGATGACCTCCTCGATTTGATTGAGTGACCCGACTCTGCGGTGTGCTTGCTCGAATTCGAACTGATAGACTTCTGGTTCATTCTTTGCTCATGCGAACATAATGAACCCATCAACCTCTCCAACGTCATGGTTGATATATCTTGGCCTTCTTCGATCGCCGCAACCACGTAGTCAAATCTTTCAGTCAAAGACCTCAAGATTTTTTCTACGACTCGTACATCTTGGAGCTCTTCACCATTAACCCTCAGTTGGTTAACGATGGTTTGTACACGATCAAAGTAAGCCGAGATAGATTCTGAGTTATTCATGCGTAAAGACTCAAAATCTCCTCGAAGTGTTTGGAGCCGCACTCGCCTGACACGATCATCACCTTTGTAGGATTTTTGCAATATATCCCACGCTTCTTTCGCTGTCTCCGCACTCGATATTTTTTCAAATATCGTCTCCTCCACGGCTTAAAAGATTGCATATAATGCTTTCTGATCTTTCTTTCGAGATTCCACCAACGCTTCTTTCTCCTTCTTCCTCAAAGCATTGAATTCTTCAGCATAAGCTACTTCGGTGTAGCCGTTCTCCACCAGGTTCCACAAATCTTGGGACATGAATAGAACCTTCATCTGGACGGACCAGTTGTTGTAATTTTTTCCATTCAACTTTGGAAGTTGCAACTGAACAGAACTAGTGGATGCCATTGCTAGCTCTGATACCAATTGTTGGAACCAAAAGGACTTGGAGGGAGAGAGTACACACACAAAGAGAGATTATATTACACAATATGCCTTTGTAAAGGCTTAAGAGAGTACACACACTAACTTTGCTAAGCTTAAACTCTCTCTAAAATCTCCTCTCTCACTCACAAAAAGAAAACTAACGTAACCCTATATCAATAAGCACTTCACCGCCTGGACTTCAAACATGCAAGAGTTGAAGTTGAACTTTTCTTCTTGGCAGTCAAAAATTGTGGGCTGCGTTTCCTTCACGTGCAAGTTGCAAGCCACAAGATCACCTTCCTCCGTACTTCTTGAGATCTCCAGCAGCTAGTATAATAATATTTTATTGTGTGCCCAAGATACTTGTACTTTCTTCATGATTTTTCTTCTCTGGCGGCTTAGAAAGACGTGGTGCTGTAGCACACGTTTCTTTGACGGTTTACAAACCGACTAACTCTTGCTTTCACACACATAGCCAAAAAACAATTAAAAGACAAATAAGATAATCAAAACACAAAACCAATTTTACTATTTTCTAACAAGCCTGGCATCACACTTGCTATCGGCTGTTGCTGACTTTGTATCAAGGGGTAGAGCCATCCCTTGATCTGAAAAATAGTGACAACTTTGATGAAAGTGGAAAATCTCTCCAACAACAACTATTGCTCTTCAATGAATTTGGTTTTTCAGTTCCATAATTTACCTGCTAAATCAATTTCATAATCCGACCCAAAAAAAAAAAATCGTTTGATATTGCGCAGTGCACCAAAACAAGAAAAGACTTCAATCGAAGTCAAATTAAGCAACAACACGAAACTTCAAAATGCCCACACCATGCCATCTTAACCACTGATTTATTGGCTAATTAACAGATCAATTTAATTGGGAAGCTCATCTCTCAAGTTATTGAGGATTTGCTTTGTCTACAGGCTTTTATGTTGGAGTGTTTTTCATCATTAATAATACTCATCTTCCGACAAAAATGACAATAAAAAAGGACAAATTCTAACTCTCTGCTAACTATCTCTCTCATGAAACCTCTTGTCTCTGGGCAACTCCCTCTTGTGTACCTCTAATGAGACTAGACCAAAGCCTCGGATCGAGTTAGTGATGTGCATAGTTAAAGCAAAGCAGCTCTCTTGGGTTTTTCTCATGAGAACCTTCTGATGCTTAACTGAGTAAAGAATTAAAAATCATAAAATACGAGAAAAGACAAGAAGAGAGGAACATCCGGGGAGGCAGGAGAGAGAGAGAGAGAGAGAGAGAGAGAACATTCTTAGCTGGGTTGGTCTACCCCTTGCTATTTATAATTGTCCGAGGCCCCTGACCGACACCTGAGCCCTTCCTAGTTCTCTGGGCTGACGCAGATGGCATCTCTCTCCAATTCCGGCTGCGTTTTCTGGGCTTATTGGGCCCAAGGTCCAAATGTTTGAAATGCTCTCTTTCTCCTTGGCCATATCATTTCCTCATCAATTGGACCATAGAACGTATTGATATTCTTTATTTAATAGCGGGAAAACAACACATATAACTCATGAATTATGGCTCAATATGTAATGGGATCTCTAAAATTTTGATTTGTTCAATGTAATCCCTGAACTTTTACCAACTGTGCAATATTGTCCATAAAAATTTAGTTTGTTCAACGTGATACATGAACTTATGATACATATTCAATCTAGCCCCTATAGTCCATAAACTAATTTGAAAATGTATCAAAAGTACAAGAATTATATTAAACAAATTAAAAGTTCATAAAAATCATTGCAAATTGGGTTATAGTTTAATGATCACATTAAACGAATTAAATGTTTATGAATCACATATTCAAGGAATATTTGTGTTATTATTCCTCTAATGGCATCGATCTGTAACTAGTGTAAAAACTTATCATCTCTCTATTCACATCTAATCTCCAATGGAAGGTTGGAAGACACACCTTGTCACGTGATATGCGTAGAAAACCATGCAAGTAGATTAACTTGAACCAGATCAAAGGCGGGGGGAAACGAAAAGGAACGAAATTGCGAAAAGAAGGCACATCCAAAAGCCTGTCATCAGCAAGAGGAAAATTAAAGTACAGCACATACTCTAATTCCACCTTCAGAATAGAGTGCCTTAGCATTATCTTTAAAAGTAA
Source organism: Eucalyptus grandis (assembly GCF_016545825.1). Lineage (NCBI taxonomy): Eukaryota > Viridiplantae > Streptophyta > Magnoliopsida > Myrtales > Myrtaceae > Eucalyptus > Eucalyptus grandis. The sequence continues at coordinate 18,659,970 of NC_052620.1, forward strand.
CAATAGATATACTATTATTCTACCTACTAGCGCTTCAACAATGACACCCCCCCCCCGCGGCGGAAAAAAAAAAAAAAAAAACCTGGGTGGAGTTTGAAAGCGAAAAAATCCAACGGCACATTAATTCCAACGATTTCAACCAAATTAATCTTTAGGAATGAGTTTCTCCATTAGAGGCCATACTCTAGACATTAATTCCAATGGCACTACTTCTGGCATGGGGGTTGCTTTGCCTTCGGTCATGCCAATCTCCTCTTCATTTGCTCTTTCCCAATCAAAGCACTGAATCAATAAAGCCCAATGTTAATCCCATGACCCGTTGAGCCAAGGATGTGCCGGGACATGCCCTCCGTCCTAACTCAAACGGTAGTATTATCTTTTGGCATTTTTCGCCGTCACCACCCTCAAGTCTCTTGGGCTTGGAGGTCGGGTCCTCCCATGCATTCGCCAGCACTATGGTACCATGTGGCACAAGGTACTCCCCTATGGTGCAATCAGCTGATGACTCGCACGGAACGACAAGTGAGACTGATATGCTTAGGCATAATGTCTCGAAAATGATGCATTGAAGGTAAGACAGCCTTGAAACATCCAATTCCTCCATCAAGTGGTCATGGCCAATAACCTAATCGATCTCTGCTCAGGCCTTTTCCAACTTATCGGGGTTATTTAGTAAATCGGTCATGGTCCATTCTAACATAACAGATGATGTGTCTGTTCCTACCACTAACATGGCTTACATATGTAGGTAAAGTTATTTTCTGTACCGATTTTGTGGATCCGAGAGAATATAAGACTTCAGAAATCATTCTCCGTATTTACACTAGACTATCTGTTGGGTTTTGGATATGGACCGTCCATTATGGGCTTGATTTTGTGTGTGCAATTTCCCAATCTAAGTAGGAGTGAAATTTTTATTTACAGATTGTACTGACTATCCTCCCCGGATGCTATTGTTATGTAAACATTTGCACTTCAAAAATGGTTAGTTTTAATTTTTTTTTTTTTTTAAATGACAGTAAATAGTGCCTCGATATCAACTAAACTAGCACACAACCACCTCTTCATGATCAGTTAAGCTTAGTTTATCTTATAATCTCCCGGAATAAAATATATACATTTGATTAGTTTTTTCAGAAATTTTTCTTTTTAACTAGTGGCACTGCTTGTGGTGTAGGTCCATTCTAATGTTCCAAATTATAGTAGCAAATTCAGGGCAGCCAGAATAGAAGAGAGCCAAGAAGCCAAGACTTACGATGACGAGCCCTTTGATCATCAAGTGCGAGTAGTTCTCCGGCTCAGACTCTTGCAGACGCAAAAGATGGCTGATCACACTGTCCGCCAACTTCCGATCGCCCTTCCTTCTCCTGTGCTCGTCAACTAAACCCCGAATGAACGTATCGACCCTCTTCCCTAGTTCTGCGGACGTCTTCTTTATCCCCCTGGGATCGATCCACTTCAATATGGGCAAGAAATCACCCAAATAGCTCGCGCCGTTGTTCCAATGAATCTGCTTGATCAGCTCCCTGGATTGCCTCGCCTTGGCTTCATCGACGCTCATGCCTTCCCCGCAATACCGCTTCCCCGAGATCATCCTCGTGATGACGTTGAACGTCAGTTCCGTGAAGAGGCTCTTCAGCTCGACCCTCCGCCAACCCGTTCCTAGCCAACCAGAGAATCAACCATTCGGCCTTGTCCCTCCGTATGCGCGAGAGGATGTTGAAGCGATGCGTGGAGAGGCCTTCAATGGTGGCGATCTTGCAGAGGTTGTGTCATTTGGCCCTATGGGGCAGGAGGATGAGCGCGCTATTGTCATAGGAAAGGTGCTTGCCGATCGATGAACAGCCTGGGGCAGTTGGCAAGCACAAAATCGTTCTTGGCGAAGCACTCCTCAGCCAGCGGCCGATACGACGCCACTACGAAGTGGCAGACTCCGAACCAGACGGACGTGATCGGGCCATACAAGGGGAATTTGAAGAGATGGAGGTGGCCGATGATGGGGAGAGAAGGAGGGGCCTGGCGGGAGGTTCTTGGGTTTTCTTGTTAGGAAGGAGTAGAGAATGATCAGAGAGAGCAAAGAGACGATGATCGCTTAGAGAGTGGCGTCTGCCATTTTTCTCTTCTTTTGCTCCGTGCTGGGAATTATTTGTGGATGTTGGTCATATCGCGAGAGGTAAACTTTTGACTCAAATTTGTCTGTGTTAGGACGGTTATTTGCGAATGTCTATAAATATAAATATGGAAAAAATATATCTGGTCGCGTTCGTATCCGATTTGCATTGAGCTCTTTGGCCTTTCGCCGGATCAACCTGTCCCGGAGCAAACTTGATGATGAAAAGTCAAAAAAAAAAAAAAAAAAAAAAAAAAAACGGGGAGCTTGAAGATCACCTGGAATATGCCAGAAGCTCGTAATCTTCTGGTGCACTCAACCGTTCTTTTATCTATTTATTTAGTTATTTAGTTAGTTAGTTAGTTACCTATTTATTTATTAAAAAAAAAATAGTCGAAACTCATGTGCGCGATGCCAAGTCCAATCCTCTGTTTAATGGGGCTATCCAAATTCATGTACGCGATGCCAAGTCCAATTCTATGTCTTAATTATTATTATTTTTTGACAACTTAAGTGCTTTAATGATGAAAATTTAAACACTGGATGTCTATTCTGAGCTCCAACTTGATTTTTTTAATAATAAAACTCTCGACATGGATAATTTTCAATTGATGGGCAAACTTGTCCCTCTAGATTGATTTGAAAATGGAGCTCCTAATCCTTGAGTGTTCTCTTCGAAGCTTGACAGTGTAAAAGAAAAAAAGGTTCTCAAAAAATCAAGGAGTGCCGAGAACCCAAGTGCCAAAACTTGGAAACACCTAAGTGCTAAAACTTGGAAATGTTACAATTAAATACCAAAATCAAAGAATTAATGAACACTTAAGTACCAACGGTGAAAATTTATGGGCAAACTACGGACATAGCATTTTTTAGTGAGATTTTTTACTGATTTCTTTTTTAAAAATATTATCCACGTGACGTTGATATAATTAGATAAGCTAAAAACGACATCATTTCGGCCCCAAATTTGATAATATGAATATTAATTAAATAAAATTATTATTATTATTATTATTTAAAAAAAAAAAAAAAGATGTAAGGGCCTCCACAACCCTTGCCATTGCCTTCCCACCGTCACCGGAAAGGGTCGGCAACGGTGGGCGACAGTGGGGCGAGGATTGGCCGGGTCACCGAGCCCCAGCTAGTGGCCGAGGACCCTAGCCGATCGTAGGCGAGGGCCTGCAGGCGCTCCCCAAATTTGGGGCAAGGGGTCGCTGTCCTCTCTTAGACCCAACGAGGGTCGTTGGCCCTTGCTTAAAGGGCCAACGGCTGCCGCTAGCTGTGGTGGGGCTGGGCCACCCATGGGGTACTTTTGCCAAAAATCAAGCAAGCATTCTCAAGATACAGTGGTGATCAAGCATATCATAAAGAGGCAAGAACAAGCATGCGTGCGATCAAGAAGGCATTCCCTTAGGCGTGCCCAAAGGCCACTTCGTCGTGTACGTCGACGATCATAGAAGCAAGTTGAGGACTTACAGTGGAATCTCTCCTCCCGCCACATCTCAAAATCCCTAATTTTTTTTTTATTACAGCCCTAACTTTTGTAATAATAAGGCCGAAACAACCGCATTTCTTTATGTTTTTTGCTAGTTGGACTCTTCCAACGGTGGCCGATTTATAGTAACTTAAAGTTACGTTGGTACTGAAATGGTTGGGTTTTTTTTTTTTACCTCATCAAAGTGGCACTCAAGTGTTTAAAGAAAAGTTATAATACTTAAGTAAATAACGTATGAAAGTTATGATACTTGTGGTGTCTTTTTTCTCGTTAGTTACTCTTTCATTGAACTGCTAATTGGTTTTATCACATTATCACATGCTAGCTAGAATAAAGCAATCGAATGTGCTTCTTCACTATGTGAAATTGCTAAGGCACTTCATGATCACGATATGCTTCTGAATGAAAATAAGTAAATAAAAACGTTGGCCAAACTTTTGACTCCTATATTTGTCCAATACGAAAATCCATATTCCAATGTTTTTGGAAATTCTTACTCCCATGGACCATTCGGGTTTATATAAGTCGGACGCCTGATTCATGGAACTGAACGATGTTGCATAAAGCAAGATTCAATTCTTCCAATTTCAACCATTGAAATTAAGTGACAATTAATTACTTGATCAGTCTTGTTTAAATTTATAAGCTTAAAAAATTCAATTACCAAAATATTTTCTTTATTTTCCCTATTCCAAGTCTAATGTACTTCAAACAAGTGGGCTTACTGAAGGATGCAAGGGCAGCATCCAAATTTTAATTACTAAGTGCATATTCTTTGTTAATTTATCCTTAATTCCAATTTAATTTCACATTTGTGCTCTTATTGGATTAGAATATATAATTCCAATATATTTCCACATTTCTTGCCAAATTTGGCATGACAATAACTCACATTAACTTCAATTCTGTCATGACGTTTGTATCTGCACTTACAAAAGTATTTGATTGCTTTAAGCTGGAACAAATCTCAATTGCCAATCATTATGTTGATAAGAGGTAAGGATTATAAAGGATTGCCCGTTGATTATCAAGCAAAAGCTTCGTAAACATAAACTGTAGGACCACATGCCCGTATTCCATGTGCACACTAAATACATTGTAGGTCTCTTGTAGATGAATTGTCAGCCTCATATCCTCGGTCAGACTCTATACAATGTAGATGAGAGTGCCATCTTGAAAACTCTTCTAACACGCAACTAGGATTAGCAGCCTAATGCAGGAGAGAGATAGGCATGACTTAGCAGCTAAAGTAAAACATGTATTGAATCCATTTACACAAGAAACTGGCACAACTAAGGATGGACAATTCTGAGTTCCATCCAAATTCCACTTGGAACCTGAAACTACTAGTCGAAACAGGTTCTGTAATTTTTGGAACATGAAACCTATCCCGCATTTCCAAGAACCGGAACCCACCTTGTTACAAGTTCCTAGGTCATATCTAAAGTCTACCCAAATTTCACATGTATTGTTAATTGAATGATTACTATGAATTATTACTTTTAATGATCACAATTTGCTACAATCCATTGATCACAACTCATAGTTAGACAAATGAAAAATATGGAACATTAACAAAGTAAAGTTTCAATCATGGATATCGTCGGAACTAGAAACTCATTATAGTATTTTCAAATTACACACTTATTGAGATGTTATGGAATGCCGCAAGATTGTGACAACATAGAACAAGAAAAAAAAAAACAAAGACTTGTTCTATGTGTTAGGTTCTACATTTAGAATCTACCTGTCAAAATAAGTTCTCCAAATTTTGGTATCTGAAACTTATCATGTATATTGTAGAACTTGGAACTGGACCAATTTTCAAGGGTCCAATTCTCAGGTTCTTTGTTTTGCCCTGAAACCATACTTGCCCCTAGGCGTAACCATGACGTGGAGCATCGTTGCTCATCATAAACTCAACCTTGTAAGCGAGAGAGGAGTTGACAGCACAGAGAACCAACACTAACGAGACAAAACAAATCACAAAATATTAATGAGAAAGGTATTCATGGTTAAGTTCACCTAGCGTGTACGGCTGGGTGGAGTCAGTACTTCCCTGTAGCAGAAATCAGCTGAATGTTAAAAGGAAGCAGTGAAAACCTTTGCGCGAGATCCCTAGGAAACATCGACTAAAAAACAAGCAGTACATGCTGTACTCTTCGAAGCTATCTTTCACAGATCGGTATTTGTATCTCAAGCTTCTCCCGTTTCTTACCTTTGCAACACGCTGGCATAAATTTATAGCTCTTCCCTTTGAGAAGTTTCTGTAGAACAACAGTCTGCAATATCATCAGAACGAGAAGAAATTTCTGCAAATGATTTTGAAGTCCATTTAACCAAATGCCCTTTAAGGAATATTTAAAAAAAAAAAAAATTATGACCGAGGGACCGTTGGAGATCACCTTTCAAGGATCACACGACCCTCCGGTGCTCGGTAGCACCGGTGGAGCCTCGCCGCAAGCCATTATTTAGACATAAACCCTCAGGGAGCGGGGCGATGAGGTAGTGAAGCCCAATCATCACGGCTACCTACGGGTGGGTGGAAAATTTAATTTTATAGCAGCGAAAATCAATATTAAAAAGGTTGATGACTAATGCATAGAATCTGCTGCATTCAGTTCAATAATTGAGTAGTGATTATGGAAAAAGATAATATTCTATACATTATCAATGAAAAGTACATGAAGAGTTAAAAGATAACTATTTAAAGTGACAAAATATATATTACAATCAATCCAGAACAATTGAGGTAAATATACTTAATCTCTTAATTATATCTCTAACATCCCTTCAAACTCTAGGTGATTTAAGATAGGTTAACTTGAATTTGAAGAAAATATTTAGAAAATGCCTAGGTGGATATGTCTTGATGAAGATATGGGCATTTTGTTCGACGAATGAAGTGGAGACAAGTCAAACACTTAGCCAGCAGCAGAGAGTTTGGCGACGGTGTTCATTTTTCAAAACAATTGCCAAAGTGTGTCAGACTAGCATTGAAATGCAGCGAGCTCAATAGATCGGAGAGGCAGCAGCACATGAGGCTACGTCCATTGATTGTCTACAAAGAAATCTCAGGATTTTGCTTTTCGGGGGGCGACAAATCTGGTGGTGGTGTATATTTTCTAAACAAGAAGCAAAAGAGTCTCGAATGGCAACTGAAATTGTAGATTTCGTGGAGAAACAAGAGCCATGTGGCCTATGCGTTGTGACAACCACAGTGGAGAAACCACGGGAATTACAAAAAAGAAGTTATAAACATATTACACATGTCTCAATTCAGTCCTAAACTTATCAATTATGTCAATTAAGTCATAAACTTTTGGACAATTTGCCAATTTGATTCTAAACTTTTCAATTATGTCAATTTAGTCCTAAACCTTTTAATGATTTGCCAAATTTAGTCATTCCTATCAATTTTAACTAGAAGACTCTAATGTGGCAATCTAATCAATGTACCGTCTTTTGTGGTTTTTTTCTTTTTTCTTTTTTCTGTCTTTTTCCAACTCTTGGCTGGCAAGGTCAACGACCATAGGCGAGAACCTCCACGCCCTCACCAACCAAAGGCAAGGGCATTAGCCTTTGCCTCCAAGTGAGAGTCATGGTTGGCAACATCCATGCCTTCGCTTACCAAGATTTAGAAAAAAAAAAAAAAAAAAAAAGAAGAAAATTATACAAAAATAAAAAGAATAAAAGAATAAAAAACTAACAAAAAATTAAAAAAATTGCAAAACATTGTCTATATTAGTGCTGGTCTTGCCATGTAGGATAGCTAACCCTAACTAAACTACCGCATCAAGGTTTTTGGACAAAATTGATTGAAAGAACTAAATTGACAAATCAACAAAAGGTTTAGAATTAAATTGGCACAATTAAAAGGTTTAAGATTGAATTGATTAATTATCAAAATGTTTATGATTGAATTAGCCAAATTTAAAGTTTTAGGACTAGATTAGTACAAGCTTAATAAATTTAAAACTTTCTTGGTAATTTTCCCAAGAAACACATGTCGATGTGGCTGGTGTTATTTCTGTGCACTTCCTCATAAAACAACAAGGCGCTGATATCAAATTAAAAATTGTGATGATAGGAAAAAAGAAAAACCTCTAATACAAAGTTAAAAATTATGACAATAGAAAGATATAATATCATGTACATTTTCATATAAAAAGTAGATGAGCCTATTTATAGATTTTATAGGATGATTATCTAAAATAGCAAATATCGATTACAATCAATTAGGACCAATCAAGGAAAATATATAGAATTTACTTTATCTCTCTAACAATATGGTCTAATAAGCATTAAAATATGTATTACCAGTGCTTGTCAATTAATTTAAGAGATTGCAAATGTTTTAGGTTCGATTATAGCAACAAAGAGAGAGTTGAATTCATTGAAGATTTTGCAAAAAAATTTCGTGCACATGCAAAATTTAAAACTTACACAAACTATAGACTTTCAAACTTCAACATACAATCAATTACAGCGGTTTTGTTTTGTTGGTACCTACTCCATTCTTCCAACTCCGGCAGCCCGGTCACGCCTCCTCCACTCTTCAGTGTTGAAGTTGATTCTCCTGTAGTTCACCTTCTACAAGACTGCTTCCTCTATTAATACCCCCACATCAGTGTTAGTGTTCCCACACCCTCCACTAATCCCACAGTGCATTTACAAATCCCTTTGTCAAATTTTTATTTATGAAATCACAGTTCTCTATTTGTAGATCAAACAGCTTGTGTGATCACTTACAATGATAACGGTTGGTCTATCTCACAATCACCCAGATGTACACAAATGAGTATATTTTTAGAGAAAATTTTAAAGAAAGATCCCGACTCTTAGAGTAAAATCACAAATTTGAAGCTCTTGAGATTAAGTGTATCTGCAAGTTCACGTACTTGCAGCAATTCCATCAACTCTTTTCACAGTTTCGCTTCTCGTACTTATAGATTTCTAAATCTGAACATATGAAACTTGAATCAATTTAAATTGCATCATCTGGGCTTCTTTATTTTTCAACCTGACAGTTGAAAAGATGCGAGACTCTCTCTCTCTACGCTGGTAGAGCTCTCTCTCCTTCCATGGAGTCCTTCTCTATCCCCAATGGGTGATAGCTTCCCCAAACCCTAATCCCAAAAACCCTAACTCTTCTCTTCCATTTGTGAAGACCCCATCGAAAACCCATATCATATGACCCCTCAGCCACCCTAAACTGCAAGCCCAAGAGATCAAAACCCAACAAAACCCTAAATGATGAATAGCACCGTCCGTTCTCCTCATCTTCGATCTGTGCTCATTTCTCGGATGTTGGAAGAAACAATGAGTTGATTTCCATAGCGAGCGATCATCCAAGACCTTGCCCCGAGCTCCCTTCAATTGCGAACAACGTTCTCCTCCAAACCAGGTACGAAACCCCTGTGCTCAGATCCTGCAAAATAAGTTGAACAATGGAGAATGAGGAAGAAAAACAGCTTCGTGTTACAGCTCTGTGTAGGAGTCTGGGTCACTTATGGTCCGAAAAAGATGTTACTGTAAGAGAGGAAGTCCCCATTGATAAAATCACAGAGTGTCAACATACCCTATTTGGGAAACTACTATCGCACCTGAATGTTAACTTTCAAGCTTTCTGTACAACGATGAAGAAGGCCTGGAAAGTCAACACAGTTCTCATCACCCAAAAAGAACCTGGGTTTTTCTCCTTCATGTTTGAATCAGATGAAGACAAAGAGAGAGTGCTAAACACGGGTCCCTGGTTCTTTTCAAGTAACTTACTGGTGTTGAAGCAGTGTGTACCTGATATTCCCGAACATTGCTATGATTTCTCCAGGTACGACTTCTGGATTCACATTCTTGGTTTGCCTCCGGGGTGGATTCTAGAGGAAGTTTATGCTGATGTGACTGGCAAAATAGGCAAAGTAAAGGAAATTCAGCTAGAATTACAAGACAAGTCCTTCACTAAACCTGGGAAAGTACGTGTTGAATTAGACTTATCAACCCCCTTAAAAATTGGGATACTAGTGCAGATGGGTTGCCAAAAAGATGTGGGTTGAATTCAAGTACGAACGCCTTCCCCATTATTGCTATTCCTGCAGTAGGTTGGGGCATTTTGCTGCCAACTGCAAAGAAATACCCTACGAACAGTCAGAATGGGCAGCAAACAAAGTGGGGAAATATGGATCGTGGCTCAAAGCAGAGGCAAGAGAGAAAAGTCCACACTAGGAAGCATTCTATGGAACGGTCAAACCAATCCCAGAGACTGAGGAATACGTACTTGAAACTCCTCTTCAGTCTAACCTTGAGATTGTGGGAGGCCCTGGAGTTACAACTGGACCTAATGGAAGCAAAAAAAGGGCAGAAAATCCATCAGAAGATGAAAACAGAGCAGCAGACATGTGCACCACAGCAGACAAGTCAGCCAAAGGAAAGCAACCCTTATATTTATTAGATTCACATGAAGTAGAACACCATGACACAGGGGATTCCACTAGATAGGGGCCAAAGCTTACTCGAGCAAAAAAGCAGAAGAAGAACGAGGATTTAAGGGTGCAACTGATAGAAGACATGGAGTTTCTAGATACTCCAATTCAGATGATGACAGAGGGGAATGATTGGGCTTTGGTGGCTAGCCCTAATAAACCATCAGCAACATCATGAGAATTCTAAGTTGGAACTGTCAGGGGCTAGGCAACCATCTGACGTTCTAAGAGTTTAGAGCCTTAGTGGCTCTGGAAAGACCCACTGTGGTATTCTTGATGGAAACTAAAAATAAAGAAGTTATGGTGGAAAATGTAAGAAGGAGACTTAACTTTCAGCAGTCTTATTTGGTACAGCCAACAGGAATTGCAGGTGGACTCGCGCTCCCGTGAAACGAAGAGATTCAGGTGAAAGTGAGGTGCAGTTCAAACTATTTTATTGATATGGAATGTGATGACCCCCGAAGTGGCAAATTAATGAGGATAACATCCCTTCATGCTCCAACAAGCTACCAAGATCGACTTCAACTATGGCAACAATTAAGAGGTTTTCATGTAGCTAATCGCTTACCGTGGCTTTGTATGGGCGATTTTAACGACACCCTCTATACTTGGGAGAAGGAAGGCAAACGGGAGACTGATTACTACCGTATGTCAGCTTTTAGAGACATGCTTAATGATTGCTCACTTATGGAGATTGACAGCAAAGGCTGTATGTTTACATGGTCTAACAATAAAGAAGGGGTAGATTTAGTAAAAAAGCGTTTAGACAGAGGAGTTCGCACAATGGAATGGCACATTACCTTCACGTCTGCTGAAATCTATGCTTTACCAGCTGTAGGGTCGGACCATAGTCCCCTCCTCCTCTTTTTATATCCTGGTCTCGGCAAAAGGAAAAAGGAATTTAGATTCGAAACTTACTGGTTAGATGAGGAGGATTGTAGAGATATAGTAAAAAAAGCTTGGGCTAAACCCCATCTCGAAAGTAGAAGCTTACCACAAAAACTCTAGCAAGTAACAGAGGAGCTACTGGAATGGAGCAAAAAAAAGTTTTCCAATGCTTCTATTCAAATTAAAGAGCTCAAGCAGCGCCATATGGAGATCACAAACTGCCACCCTACAACATCCACTAAAGCAGAAATTCAGTTGATCAAGGCGAAAATTGATCATCTATGGAGGCAAGAGGAGATTTATTGGGGACTACGTTCTCGTATCACATGGCTTAAATGGGGTGATAAAAATACGAAATTTTTCCATGCAACTACAATTTAGAGGAGACAAAGGAATAGACTTACCATGCTGAAGACTGATGAACAGCACTGGACCAGGGATCCCAACGCAATTAAGCAGCACGTCACGGCTTACTTCCGAGCTCTCTATCAATCGGCGGGTCCAAGGAACCTTCAGCCCATCTTAAATCACTACCCAAAAGTAGTAACAACGGAGATCAATCAGTTCTTGATGGCTGATATTACTAAGGAGGAGGTCAAAGAAGCTGTCTTCCAACTTGGTTCCCTAAAGGCCCCAGGACCGGATGGTCTAAGTGGGCAATTATATTAGCATTTTTGGGAAGAAATTAAATCGGATGTCATGAATATGGTCCAGCAATTCTTTCAGTCAGGTCAGTTTGATTCCACTATTAACCAAACTTTCATTGTCCTCATACCAAAAATTAAAAATCCAGAACATATCAGCAAATTTCGATCAATCAGCCTATGCAATTTCAACTACAAAATCATCTCAAAGATCCTAGCCAATCGCTTGAAACAGTGGCTACCACAGATCATTTCACAAGAACAAAGTGCTTTTGTACATGGACGTCAAATCCAAGACAACATTATCATTGTTCAAGAAATGTTGCATCAAATGAGGATCAAAAAGAGGAAACGAAAATTCCAGGCCATTTTGAAACTTGACATGCAAAAAGCATATGATAAAGTGGAGTAAGACTTTCTGAGTATGAGTATGTTGAAGATGGGATTTTCAGATCAATGGGTTAATTTGATTATGCAGTGCGTTACTTCAGCCTCCCTAAACGTGAAAGTTAATGGAGAGCAAACATAGTTTTTTCGGCCTACACGTGGTATACAACAAGGCGACCCCCTATCCCCCTACTTGTTTATTGTGATGGCAAATGTACTCTCATGGATGATACACAACGCCCTAGCAAATGGCAGCATTAAAGGGGTAAAGCTAAACAGGTATTGCCCCACCCTAACCCATCTATTGTTTGCTGATGACGCCGTTTTCTTTATGGATGGGTCAGTTCGAGAATGCCAGAGCTTGGTAGCTATACTAAATCAATACTGTTATGCGACGGGCCAAGCAATTAGCTTAAACAAGTCAGGAATGTTCTTCAGCAATGGTTGTCCACAGGATCTAAAAAGGAATATGACTCATGCAATGCAGTGCCAACTATTGACAGAACTGGGAAATACCCAGGGCTACCATCAGACTGGGGAAAAACCAAAAAAGACATGTTCGCATGGATTTTGGCAAGAGTAAATATGAAATTGGCAATGTGGAAAGAGAAATACCTGTCGAAAGCTGGGAAAGAGATTCTGGTCAAAACAGTGGCGCAAGCCTTGCTGCAATACGCCATGACCATCTTCAAGATCCCTGTATCCATTTGCAGAGCAATTGAGAAACGAATTGCAGCATTCTGGTGGAGGCAAAACGATGCAAAGAACATCATGCATTGGAAAAACTGGGAGACTCTAAAAAGCAAAAAAGATCGAGGAGGGTTAGGTTTTAAAGATTTAATTTCTTTTAATATAGCTATGTTGGGAAAACAGGCCTTGTGACTGTCCCAATCCCCCTCAGCCTTATGGAGCCAACTACTGAAAAGACTATACTTTCCTCAAAGAGACCTTTGGAAAGCAAACAGAGGACCCTGCCCTTCTTGGGGCTGGCAAAGTGTTCTTATGGGACGAGATGCTATACTACCAGATTTAAAGTGGATCGTGGGTGACGAGAAATCCATTCATATCCATCAAGATCATTGGCTATCACAAGGAATTCTTGGGGGACCAAAAAACAGAGACAACCCTCATCTATTGGTTGATTTAATCGATCAAGAAAGGAAAGAATGGAATGAGCCCATGTTAAACCAATTATTCGAACATAAGACAGTCAATGAGATTCTCGCTATTCCTATCGCGCATCAACAGAAAGCTGACAAATTGATCTAGACAAGTAACCATAGCGGACAATACACAATAAAGAGTGGCTATAATAGGGTCACTGATGCTTCCTTACCGCAGGACCGAAGCAGGGCCTCCTCCTCCTACCAGCCCCCTCATAGCCTATGGACAAAACTATGGCATATGTCAATCCCCCCTAAACTGAGAATATTTTTATGGAGTCTCTATCAAGACGCTTTACCAACCAAAGAAAAGCTACACTAGAGGAAAATTTTACCTAACCCGTTATGTCCCCTCTGTTCCAAATACCCTGAGACCGTTGAGCACATATTCCTTCACTGCAAACAAGTCCAGAAAATCTAGTCAGACCCCCAGCTAAACATAAGTCACATCACAACCTCGGCTACTAGAATGGACAAATGGGTGGCGGAATACCTCCTAGCCAAGATGCAAGCCTCAGATCCGGAACTGGTTGTCAAGGTCCTCTGGCAAATTTGGAAAAATAGAAACAACTTCATCTTCTGGAAGACCCACGGCCAACCTCAAGCACTAATCGACATAGCCCTAGCACAGAATGGCGCCTCTCAGAGATGGATATCGAGGAACTCCTCAAGATTCAAGGACAACGAACACTCACCCGTAACCTGGAAAGCACCGCAAACGCCAGATCTGAAATTGAATGTCGACAGCTCATGGACAGCCCCCGATTCAGCCAGCTCAGTTGTTGGTCTTCTTCGCGACTCCAACGGAAGCGTGATCGATGGGTTTGCCAAAGAGGTTCACGTGGCCTCCCCTTTGCAGGCAGAAACCCTAGCCCTGTTTCATGGGTTGAAGATGCTGGAAGAGTCGAAGATGATGCACGTGGGGCAAACTCAAGAACTGAACCGAAGACTTACTTGCGAAAGTGATAGTCGAAAGCTAGTTGACTTCATCTTGGGCCACGAGGAAGCGTCTTGGGCCGTCCAACTTCAGGTACAGGAGTGCAAAAACATCCTGGCCTAGTTACCTTCAGCAACAGTATCCTTTTGTCCGAGAGAAGCAAATCAAGCGATCGATTGGGTAGCAAAGGCATTCCGCAAAAAACCCTCCTTCCAATTGGCGCGAACCACCTGCCCCTTTGATGTCTATATTATGTTATGACTCCAACTTATCTTGTAAAGCTCGATGTGTTTAATGAAAGTATGGTATGCTATTTTCGACCCAAAAAAAAAAAATTGCATCGATCTTGATTTTTATTTTTATTTTTATCATGTAGCCGTTACTCCAAGAAATCACTCCAGACCCGCCTGTATATAATCTTCTATATTTTGTGGTAAATCTGGCAGTCTTTGATTAGCAATCAAGCAAATAAATCACGAAATACCTCGCCAAAATTGGGTGTGCTATTGTGCGTCGAATATCAGAATAATATCCATGAGTTGAGTCTTAAAAATTTGAATTTTACAAGCTTGATTAATATTTGGAAACTTTCAAATACGTTTTTGTGCAACATTAATTTGGCACATTTATCTTCTGCATTTTTTTACCTTCAAACAGTATCACTATTATGTTGTGTGCATGGGTGTTTCTTTCCTTTTTCAATAACCATCAGATCAGTATATCATTAAGATGTGAATGTCTTCACTTCTAGGTTTAGATAACACTATATCATGTGTTTGAATATTTAAGTTTTTAGAATAATTGATAGTAATCCTATCAAAATCTCACTTAATATCATAATTATAGGTCTTGAATTCGAATCTTTTCAAGCCTCATTTGCCTTCCCACAGGCGCATGACAAAAATTTTATTTCTCTATTTCTTTATTTTTTTGTTCTCCTAAACAGGTTTGTTGCAATTGGTAATCTAATATCATTTTTCTATTTTTAAAACAAATTTCTATTCCATAACTAGATTTGGAATAGAAATAAAAATAAAATTTTTAGCTTTTATTTATTTATTTCTAGAACAAAAGTAAAAAATGAAAATTCTTCTCATCGTTCACTCTCGTCACTACCTACCGCCCACCCGCTACCCATGGGACGCCAAACGCCCGTCGCTGACCATCAGACACCGACCATCAGACGCCACCACTAGTTGTCGGATGTCAGCTGCTATCGCTAATCGCTAGTCACTAGGCCGATGTCCGGCCACTGGGCTGCCACCGGATGCTAGCCGTCAGCCCCCACCCTCTCTAAAAATAGAAATTTTATTTTGATATCAAACGAATTTCTGTTACAAGAACATAAAATTTGAGTCGTTATCAAACTCGTTTCTTTGCTTAGAAACTTGTCTAATTTATAGAAATTGATTTCTGTTTCATAAATTTTGTCATGTGCATCATAAATTTTTACACTTAGTACTAGACAAAAGACTAGACCAAACAAAAAGGGAAATGTTAAAATATTTAAATAATAAATCACGCATTTAACTAACAATTTAAGTTTAAGGATCGAGCATAATAAATTATGGCAAAACAACCCCGCCCCGCCCCCACACCACCCACCACCCCCCCCCGACGGGGGCGCCGGGCGAAAAACCCAATTTATTATGGCAAAACCATGTCTTTCCTATTGAATGTCTATGCATTTAAGTATCTAAGTATGTGAAAATGTTCATTCCGATATGCACGGATTAAAAGTGCTCACCGGAACTACGTGCATAAGAATCAGAGTACGTAAATATTTAAGGATCAGAGCATAATAAATTTTATTTGTAGAGCATAAGCAAGAGCATATAAAATCGTATCAGAGCAAATGCTATATGAGAGCAAGTACACGACAGAACATATAGCAAAGTTTCACATCACCAAATCCATGCTTTTTCCACTCGACCAAAAAAATTCTTCCAGTATCCACACTATTTCTCTGCCTTTTCATGAACACGAAGAAACGTTTAAAAATAAATAGATAATGAAGAGCCCACTTTATTCATAACCGGACCATTACAAAGGATGAGCAGTAGCAGCACAACACACTCCTGAATGGCAAAATTTGCACGAGATCCCTATTCTTGTATGATTCACAGAACATCAGAGAACAATCATCAAACATCGCTTCCTTTTTCTTTTCTTAGATTTAAACGAAGGGATTTAATTACATCAGAATCATCAGGGATATGAATGGGCTCAACAGGCATGTGACTTGGCTAGGACCAGAAAGTTGGACTTTGTCACGATTGACTTTGGAAAGAGACTCCTAGAAGCTCATTGACCAAAGTGTCTTGGGAAGCCTTCGTGTGTATGATATCATTGTCCAGCCTCACTCCATAGTTCTTGATGCTTCCCTCAGTACTCTGCAACCCATTATAAGTTTCGATTGCTTTCTTGATTCCCATTTCCTAGATTCTCCAGTTTTGGCATCACTTTCCACATCCAGTCTGTAATGGTTGGCTTGAGATTTAGTCAACATTGACTAGTCCCAAAAAGAGAGAGAGAGAGAGAGAGAGAGAGAGAGAGAGAGAGAAGAAAGTGGACTGTCTTTGTAAAAAGAAAAGGAGCGCACGTACAAGAAAGGGAAAGAGGAGAAAAATAAGACAAGAGAGAACGGAAAGGGAAATGCTTTGTCGCGTACATGCCAAGGGCGACTCGCCAAGCCAGGTTAACTTGGTTTCGCAACACTCGGTAATGATTCAAGCCCTTTGTTCATCTAATCAGAGTAATTTCAAAGATTAGGGCATAAATTCAAAGTTATGTGAATTTTGAGCTGGGGGGGGTCCCATTTTAGAGTAGATAAGCTAAGAAATTACATGGAAATGGTAGATTAGGACATTATGGCGCCGTGGGGCTCAGTGAAAATCAATTTGAGGTAAAGCCTTAGTTAGAGCAAAATTTTAAAATTTCGTGTGCGAGCTTCGCCAGATAATATTGCATGTGAGTCATTTTGTCAATGATTAATCTTAGTTTAGTCAATTCACGGTTGATGTAGCGTATTACTTGATTTCAATGTTGATTTTTTGCTTATTTAATAGGACGCAAGAGATATAGATTAGATATATTATGAGTCATGAAATTACATTTTTGTTCCATAAAATTGTGGTAGATTTTATAGTTATATATCCTAAAATGTAGAAGATCGCATTCCTTATGGATAGATTTTTGAAGAATTTAGACGTACTTAATAATCTCTTGTCGTTGTGCAATTCGACCTGACGGACGGCGCTTTACATAAATAGAATAAATCCACGTAAGTTTTACGTAAGTCCCAGATAAGACGGCCAATGTTTATCTAGTTATATAATATAAGTTTCTGGATATGCATGCATAAGTTCTTACTTGACCGAACATCCATCTTCTTTTCTTATCTATTTCTTTGGCCTTTTATGGCCTTCATTAAACTTGTTTCTGCATGGATTTTTTTTTTTCATTTTTCTTTTCTTTTTTTGGTTACGTGGGATAAACTTTCTGATTGGGTGTCTAAATCTATCAACATTGCAAGTAATTGCAATTTTTTAACGTGAACCATACGTCTAGAATCTGCATGGAAATCTTAGTTCCATCGTAGGTGACGTGGCGCCATTAGCAAGCGTGAGCAAAGACTTCGTGGTCCTCTTCATGACCTCTTACATAACGGCGTGGTGCGATTATTTACAAGCATAAAGAATTTATTGGATTATTGATGGTGGTGGAGGATTTGTTGTATTCTCCGTTTATTTTATGTTGAGTTGATAAGTTAAACGAAGTGAGACGAAATAGAAAATTGAACCGACGGCTTACTATGTCATGATTAGCACACCTATTTTTTCAAGTTTGTCTAGCAAATACGGTTTTCAATGGAACCAGCTTTAGCTTTCAGACTGAATAAAATTCGAAGAGGTTTGACTCATTTCTGTCTTGCCCCAATCCAGTAAAGCCCAATATATGTTAGGAAATATATTCTATATACATTTGCTAGCCAGTATTCCAACATATTAGAGCTTTTTAAAAAAGAACGAATGTAAACCTTCCGCGGTCAATTAAGGAGTTAAGCGCTTGACTGAACATAGCATACCTCATGCTCAAAATCACCACTTTTTTCCTAGTCAGAGGTTACCTTGAGGGCCACTTCAGTTTCTCAGTAAGTGAATTTTTACCCAATGCATGTCGGCGAGGTGGTTTGCGAGCATCTATGGCTATTATTCAAGTTGAAAAGTCGGATTTCTGTTGCGTTATGAGAAAATCATACAGAAGAGTTTCAATTGAATTTGTATGATTTTCTAACATTGAATTTGTCACATTAAAAAAATTAAATTATAGTACATTCAGTCCTAAACCATTTACAAGAACCAATAGAGTCTTTAACTTTTTAATTGAACTAATGTAACACGCAACACGACATGATACAACAAGCCGATACGTCATTTCTCAAAAAATAGAGAATTCCAACATGTTGGAACTGTTATATATTATATGTATATTTCATGTATAAATAATAAATTATTATTTTTATGATTATTTCAATCAAATTAATCTTATTCAAATTCACAAATAAATAAATAATAATAAAATCATATAATAAATTTACACTAAAAACATTAATCCACCATTTATTAATATCATTCATTGCTTCAATTTGACAAATTCAACTCCATTTCAATAAATCCATAAAACTTGGAAAGAAAAAAAAAGTAATTCACATTCTAGACTTGCGTGTTAGACGTGTCAAAATAAAAATTAAAAAAAAAAACTTAAGGGTAAATTGTGTATCACGGAAAGTGAGAGTCAAAAAAGAAGAAAAGAAAATATTATGTTTTTCTTCTTCCATAATTTTTTATTTTTTTTATTTTTTTATTTTTTTACATATATATTTTGACCCTTCATTTATTGAAAATTTTTAAAATTGACCTCGCATATTAACTCGCATGTCAAAATTCCGACTCAAGTGTCAAAGAGTATTAAAAAAATTGACCAGATGTTGGATTTACCAACACATGTTAACCAAGTGTTGAAGAGTGTTGAAGAGTGTTGAAGAGTGTTCGAGAGTATCGGACACATGTCGAAATGTCCAACACGACACAAAAGCTCTTGGACAGTGTCGATGCTTCCTAAAGGGTGGGGAGTGATCACTGGAGCAAGATAACTCAAATAAGGTTCGACTCCTAGCATTTTTTTAGGATTAATAGGGGCAAGAATAGACTGAACCACACCTAAAATAAGGGGAGTACCGAGTATCATTGAGCAATATGGACAACAATGACGAGAATCTTAATGGCTTTAATACAAGAATTTGTCATACCCAAGTTTTTCTACGGATGGCTGACGCCTTGTAATGTTATTCCCAAGTAAGATCCACCCTTGAAATGTTAACAACTTGTATTTTTACTAAGATTGCTAGGCCACAAAATCACTTGAAAAATGGTCTGCTCACCCAAAAGGGAGGGAGGACTAGGGTTGCTCGATCTGAAATTATGGAACAGAGTATTGTTAGGCCGCATGCTTTGGAACCTCATAAATTATGCATCCTCTTCCCTATTGGGTTCACAACACTAAATTTAGAGGTACTCCAATTATATAGCTCAACATGAAAGACAGTATGGCTTGGAGTTGGTGAGGTCTTCTTAAGTTGAGACTTCCTCTAGCTTCAATCATATCTAGCTCTAGGTACTATTGTAAAGAGATTTGTGATGAACTCAGACAAGCGGGACCAATTGTGGAGTGGCATAATCTAATTTGGACCAACAGTATTAGCAAACATAATTTTATCGGCTGGCTTTTTTTGTTGAGGTAGCCTCTCAATAGAGAGATCGTTTTATGAGGATGCCTTTAGTCGATCTCCGGTGCAATTTCTATATGACCCATTTAGAAGATAGAACACATTTATTTTTTCAGTGCAATTGGACCAAAAGTAGATGCCATGGTATCTTGGCACAACATGGGAATCATTATTTTGTGGGAGGATGAAATGATGAATTTCAATGAATGATCAGCTACTAAGGGCAAATACTTGGTGGTAAGGCCCCTCAACGTATCGTTCTTAGCAACAATATATTGCATGCGGATGGAATGCAACCACAAGCGTTTTCAAAACAAATCAAATAATATCCACATTATTTTGGCTAAAGTGTGCAAAATCCTTAGAGATAGAACTTCACTCTACAAAAATATTTCGCTCTTCTTCTTCCTGTCTCTCCATCCCTCCTTAAGTGACCATGGCGAAGGCAATGAGGTTCATCAATCAATGTTGCGACTGGATTTGACCGGGAGCGAGGACACTGGATTGGTTCCTCAGTTCTCGCGCAAGCACCGAGCTTTGGAGAGTGTGTTGTGGTTGTGAATAAATTCTCCTGCAAAGCGTGAAATCATCAACTTAAAAGGAATCTCCAATGCACTAGACAAGAGAGAGAGAGCATGCGAGAAGTTCGATTGGCACTGGTGATGAGCATGGATGCTCTGCTCCATTACGACCGAGGTTGCGGTGGCTAGCAGGGGTGATGTGACGGCAGCTGTTACTAATCGAAGTTGGTAGACGATCAAATTGATGGTAATAAAAACAAAACTTATAAGAAGAGATTGCATCTCTATTGAAAATATGTAGCGATCCAATTATCATCAGTCCGTGCATTGTGTTCTTGCTTCCCGCGGCAAGAAAGTCTCTTTCTCTCTCAATTGACCCTGAGGTCACTTAGCCTGACACAAAGGTATGAGGTTCATCAATGCTGGAGTGTTGATGACTTGCACCACGGTTATTTTTGCAACAAATGGTGTCGCGCAATGATGGGCTATGCCAATGATGGTATGAGGTTCATCAATTCGAGAAATTATTTTTTTAGATTTTCACCTGTTTAGTTCGCCGAAAATAATTAGTCAACCGAAACACTTTCCTATCAATAATATATTTATATATAAAAGGGCTTTGCATAACAATTTTTTGGCAATTGTAAGAATAGTAGCATATGTTGTAAGTCACAAATTTTTAAAAAAGTAGACTTCAGAACAATTTATAAATATTTATTATTTAATTTTTTTGGTGGTCCAAAACAGAGTGTTTATTTTCACGGTAAATTAAAAATTGTCACTTAATCATTTCTCAACATAAAATTATGAAAGTGAATTCCTAAATTTAAAAATGCAGAAACACTTTCCAAAATCGAGCAACTTATTAATTTTTTTTTTTCCAAAAACAGATTTGAAAAATGTTAGCACAAAAAAATTGAAAATTACAACTGCAACCCCAACCAAGCCATGACCCAGTCACCCAGCCTCTTTCTCCTCATCCGCCGCCTCAACCACCCTTGAAATAATCAACGCCCCGCCACCGCCACCGCCACAGCAATCCGCCTCTTCTCCATCCAAAATCCCCCTTCGCCTACAGAAAATACGAAAGCTCTCGCCCAAATCGTCCACGCCCGCCCCAAGCCATCCGCCGCCATTGCTAGCCCTAATTTGAAGATGGACAATGCTTTCTCTTCCTCTTCTTTGAAGCCCTCCAAAAGCCGAATCCTCACTTTGCAGGCCCTCGCACTCCCCGCTACACGAATCCCCCCCTGCTCACACCACTCATCAACCTCCATCTTCCACCTACATTCGACATCTTCCTCACTCCATTCCTTGCCCTCACCAAAAGCATTCTCTACCAACAATTAGCCTACAAAGCCGACACCTCGGTCTACACACGCATAGTGACCAAGATAGGGAGGGGGGGACACATCAATGACTCCAGCGGGCGAGAGGCTAGTGTCGAAGGCGGATGGAGGCGGGATGCTGATGACTTATGGCGGTGACGGTCGTGTGGCGACATGGCGGCAGGTGAGTGGCAGATCTCTGTGGCCTAGGTTGGGTTAGGAAAGAAGAGGGAACAAAACAAAGGAAAAAAAGGAAAGGAAAGGGAAAGCATAGAGCACATCTCAACGTGTCTTCCTAAAAATTCTACATCATTTTTTAAATGAGATCCAAACACGAGAAGATATTTTTGGTGACATATCACCAAATAAAATAAAACTAACCAATTTCCCTTAAAATGATTTTCGGAAAAGTATTTTATCTTATCATGGAGTTTCTCCCCAAACAAACACACCATCACTAAAACTTCATCATAAAAGAAAATATTTTTCATGAAAATTATTTCCAACGAAAATGGTTAGTTTCATTTCTTTAGTAGCTTAGGGAAGGTAATTCCTTTCTTACCAAAAGAAAAAGTTGTTTTACCTCAATATAAACTTAGGATCCACTTGTTTCACAAAAAACATTTTCCTAATTTTCCAATATTTAATTTGTTTAAGAAAATGAGTCAACTGAAAATGTTTTATTAGTCAATGGAAAAAGTTTTTCCCAAAACTTAAATTCAGGAAAATGATTTCCCCTTTGAAAGAACCAAAGGTTGGTGAGCTCGCAGCTCATTTGATCCTGACAAGGCTAAGCTTGCCAAAGGTTGGCAAGCTCGAGCTCCCATATGGCCGTTGCCAGCCAGTTGCAGCGAAGGAAGGGGAAAAGAAAAGGAAAAAGAAAAAGAAAAAGAAGACAGAAAATACAAAATACAAAATACAAAATAATTAAAAATTCTATTTTTATAACAAATAAATTAAAACATAAAATGAGGAAAAATTCAAATTACAAAATAATTAAAATTTAGATTTAAAAAATAAAAAATAAGAATATATTTTATTTTTCCTAAGATAAAGTCATTAGATTGAAATCATTTTCTAATGAGATCCATATATCAATAAACGTTTTCGATCATATATCACTAAATAAAGGAAAACTAACCGTATTTCTAAAAAAAGTTTTCTTGGAAAGCACTTTCCGTTGTTATTGAGTTTTTCGTAAAACAAGTGTACCTTCATTGTTTTCAATTTTTCATAGATTGATTAGTTTCCCACCTACATATAGGAAAGTCAGAAAATAATTTTCAAAAAATAATTTTTCTTCAAACAAACGAATCATTAGGCATTGAATTCATGTGCCCCTCTGAAAGGAAAGTTTTACCTCCTAAATCTTGAGCATACTGACTCACCGTGACGTTATCAAAAGTTATGCTGCACACCTAACTGGCAAGGATGGTGGCCCTACCAAACCCCTTTAGGTCCATGATTGGTTTCATACCTAAATGCTTTT
The DNA here is from genome assembly GCF_016545825.1 of Eucalyptus grandis. NCBI lineage: Eukaryota > Viridiplantae > Streptophyta > Magnoliopsida > Myrtales > Myrtaceae > Eucalyptus > Eucalyptus grandis. The sequence goes on from NC_052620.1 coordinate 18,683,199, forward strand.
GCATGAACTTACGTTTGTCTCCTAATATGAAAACAAAAAGGACTTCTAATGTATTATTGAAATTTGAACTGTGCACATCACAAATTACCTTGGGACGCCCAAGAAATATCATCTCATGAAAGCACCAAGTGCCGTTCGCACTCCAAACGCCATATATATATTTGCAACACCAAGTTCCACATCCAAAGCTTTTGTCTCCCTTGTGCCCAGAAAAGCACATAACCCTCCTCCAACACTCGCAAGAAGATTTCTCCACCATGAAAATTACAAACCAACCCTTCCTGATAACCTCCTTCTTGCTTCTCGTACTATTGATCTCGATTTTGCACGGAATAGAAGGTCGACCGTTCAAAGGCATGAAGTCCCAGAGATCTAGTGACAGCAAAAATGGAGGACTATTTGAGGGCGTGTCACTTCTAGAGATCGATAGGTCGGGGCCGAGCCCCGGCCAGGGGCACAAGAAAGCAAACTCTGTCCCTTTAGAAGGAATAAGGGACTCTGGTCCGAGCCCCGGCATCGGACATAAGGGCATTAGTAGCACAACGCGCCCTTGATGATGTGCCGACATTTAACCTCTATCTTCTCTTTTGATCGTTAACATCACCAACGCCATAGGACAAGCCGAAAGTTTCAGCAAACAAGAATCGTCGTCAAATCGATGATGAATTGTTCGTGCCGGTCCGATATCCAAAGACAGCCATTGAGATTCGCAAGTTGATGCATGAGAATCAATAGCGTGCGTTGTATTTTCTGTTTCCTCCAGAATTATTTCCTTAATTCATGCGTTTTGAGTTGTACATGGTTCTCTTTCTTTTCTCCATTCCCTTCTCATCCTTTGATGTATCTCTTTTGCATTTAATTAATTTTCTTGCATTGCTTTTGGTTCATTGGCTGGCCAAGCCAAATACTCTTTAAATGAGGTGTTTGTATTGTGTAAGAGTCATGCACTGTGACCAAAAATGTCACGCGTGCATGCGATAAAATAAAGATCCCACCCCATGCCGATTGAGGAAGGTTTCTAAGGAAGCTCAACTAGCTTCCTGATGAGTGCATACAAAAAACAGGTTGGTAAGTGGATTCTCATGTGAAAAGGAAAGAAACCAAAATCAGAATTGACAAGCACAAATAAATCTCACGTCCCTCGACAGCACACATACTATAAACAAATATGGAAACGAAAGGAACCTAATCAGCATCAATAATGAGGCCACGACTTGGGAATTTGTTTAAGGCAAGTAGTATTTCCCCGTTTGTGGAAATATTCTAGCTGTACGCGACGTTTTGGAAAAGTACAAATTTAAGGTAAATTGGATAATAATGATGATTAGGGTGATAATGATTAGGGCGACATCGACGGTTGTCTTTGATAGCCTAGCACAGTGCCAAAGACATGGTGCCAAAAATCGGTAATATTTAATTAATGTAATTTCGGTACACTCAAAGCATCTTCTTGTCGCATTATAGGGATCCTGTGGTGACTTGGAAGGAAACTCTACCTTGGTTTTGTTTCCTTGTTCGGATTGTTTTGTAGGTTTCCTGGCACTTCTTCCTTCAATCCATTGATAATTATATGGATCGATGAATGATGTCTTTTCTGGGAGTTTGGCGTAGATCGGGATTTTCTTATATTTCGGGGTAATTATACCCTAGAAGACCCAATCGCCATTGCATTTCGAGAAATTTACACAAAATTGACCGCAATAAACCTTATCTCTTTCCCCCACCATATTCTCTCCCCTTCACCTTCAGTCCCCACAAGCCTTTGCCGCATCACCGCCATTGACATTGTATGTCCGTTTGATAACGCTTCTATTCCAAGGAATAATCTCTTTTCGAAAATAATCTTTTTTCTATTTCTATTCCCCAAAGCAATTTTTGAGTAAAAGAACATGTTTGGTAACCATATAAAATTTCTATTCTTAAAAAGGAAAAAGAACAAAAATGTATTTGATACAATCCATAAAAATAAAAAATAAAAATTGTAACATATTATATCTTTTAATTTTTAAAGATTTTTTTTTCTTTTTTCTTTTCTTATTCTTCCTTACCGTTCACTGGCTGGCAACTAGTGACAGTGGTGGCTAGTGGGTGGCAACAGTCGATAGTCAGTGTCGGTGGTGACGACGGTGCCTAGCGGCGACAATTAGCGACCAACAGTGGTGAGGGCAGTGAGCTATAAAGAATAAGAAAAGAAAAACTAACTTATTTCTAAAAATTGTTCCCGGGAACAAGAAGCTAATAATTCTACTTCTTATTTCTATTTCAAATCTATTCCTCAGTCATTTTTCTATTCTAGGAAATACAAAAATTAGTTGACATTACCAAATAGATTTATGTTCTTTTTTTTTTTTTTTTTTTTTGTTCCAAAGAACAAAAGAATAGAAAAACAAAAGAACATGAACATTAACAAATAAGCCCTTGCATGACATGATGCACAACGAGAATGAAGTATCCACCAAAGACATGACTGCAAAAACCAAACATGGCAAGGATCACCTCAAGACATTTCAAGAAAGCTCTTTGACTATCTTCATGAATTCAAACTTTGCCTTAATCCAGTAAAGTGTGTGTTTGGATCGACCTCAAGCAAGTTACTTAGTGTCATCATTAGTAGCAGCCATATTAACGTCAACCCCTCCAAGGTTAAGGCAATGGGTAACTTGCGTCTGCCATCAACTACAAGGGAAGTCTAGAGCTTGTTGGCAGATTAAGTTACATAGCTCGATTCATATCTCAATTCTCCAAAATGATCAAGCCATTTTTCAAACTTCTAAACAAAAATGCATACAAGGAATGGGATGACAAGTGCCAGGAGAAATTGGACAAGTTGAAATGATATCTAATGAGCCTATAAATGCTTGAAAAACCATGTCAAATCGACACTCGCATGGTAAAAACATGCGCGAAACTAGCACCAGGTCTCCTGCCAAGTCGCAGAAGCAGTACATCACCAAATCGTCTCAAAATGAAACCTCAAATGCTGCATTTGGTAGTCATGATAAAATTTGGGATAGAATCAAATTGATCTTATATACATTTGGTGTCTACTCAAGATAAGATAAAACAAAATATAAAAGAGATATAGATCGGATAAGATTATCCTATGGAGAGGTAAAATAAAGATGGATATGATTTCTAATATCCATAATAGGAAAATTATTTTTCTCAAATAACAAACTTATTAAATAAACAAAACTGAAATTCTATTTTCAATATAAATGGTATTCAAATTCTAATATAAAAAATTCAAAACAACAAAAAAAATTAGTTTTTATTTAATCTTATTTTTATTTATATATTTTACTTTAATTCTATCTTATAATATAAATTAAAAACATACATATAAATATATATTTATATTTATTATATATTTTAGGCATTTTTTGTATTTTTAGTTATATTAGTATAGTTTGCTTTTTAACAAAATTTTATAATAGAATGATGGAAGGGGGAAAAGAGATAATAAAGAAAATAATTAAAAAATTAAAAAATTAAGAATTAAAAAATTAAAGTAAAATAAATTAGGGAAGTGTTGTGAGAGATTACTATCTCCATTTGTGAATTTTTAGGGTTCATTTACACATATATGCCATTTATACAAAAAAAAATGCCTATAATATTATGTGAATATATATGATTTTATTCATCAAACAGTGGATTGGATATAGTAAAATCCCTAAATTTCGTATCATATCTTGTCCAATCTTATATTGATTAGAAATTCGGACGAGTAAGCGTAACCCAAGACTTTGAGCTTTATCACCACGCTCTCAAACTCCCTCCAAAACCCACCAACTTCGAAGCCAACAATGGGGCTCAACCCGACGGGGGCAGAGAGCATGTTCCTCTCAGGGTGGCAATTTCATGAATTACTTGCCTCGTGATGAGGCTGTGGTGAGTGAACTTAACACTCAATATACAAAATGAGTATATTGAGTAATTTGGCATATTGAGATGGATGGGTCATGTTCAAGTGCTAGACTTGCCATTCATGCTTTTCGGTCTACTTGAATTCTGAAATGAGTAAATCTTATTTATGACCACAATAGCGTGTCCCTTCCAAATCCTGAATAATTGAAATTTTGTATTTCAGCTTTGGGGGGAAACTGGTTTCACATGATGTTCTACTTTAGCATCATCTTCTAATTCTCCACTAATAGTCAATTGTAAAGTTCTAAACCTAGACTAAGACTTCACATAAAAGGTTTTCAAATGTCAATGGCTACATAGAGCAACAAAAAAGTCAGATATCAAAGTAGTTTTTCGAGACCATTATATCTATTCTAGTTTCATTTCTTATAACCAAATATATAACATTGGTATCTTGTTGTAATTGATATCATTCTATCTCATTAACATATTGGGATAAATTACCCTACAGCTGTTGATGGTTTTTAAAGTTGTTTGACTCTTAAAGTAGTGAAAGTTTTAATTTGCACTCAAAATTAGTTAAGAGCTGTTCGTGTAGTGAATAATGTTGAGGAGTGCATGGAGAATGCAAAATAGTTTAAGTTGAGTTAGTGATGTTTATATATTTTTATATTGTGATTCCTTTTATATATAATAAGTAATATTTTATTTAATATCTTCTTCCTACTAGATATGGATTGTCTTAAGGAGGAGATTATCATTAGTAAATAGAGTTTACGAATTGAAGTGGAATGAATATATGAGGTACGACTTCTAATAATTATTTTAGCTAAATTAATAGTAATTTTAATTGAAAACTATTATTAAGTGCTTAACTGTTTATTGTTTCTTTTGAATATAGATGGTTAAAATTTGGAACAATTTTTCATGAATTATTGAGGACTGAACTCTATGATTTTCATTTAAAATTACATGTTTGAACTTTTTATTATTTATTTTATTTTACGTGCTCATCTTTTATGGATTGTTTTTATTGAAAGATGAGAAGCTTTCATTTTTGTTGTTGTGTTCACTTTCATTTTGTTTAACTAAAAATAAAACAAGAATAGGAACTTGTTAAACCCTTGAATCTATGACAGGTATATAGGGTAAATTATAGATTTCAAAAAATGATAAACCTATTCGACAGGTAAGTAGCAGATTCCAAGTTCCAGGGCATGCAGAATAGGTTCCAAGTCAAAAAATGAGGAACTTATTCGGACAAGTAAGTTCTAAGTTCTAAATAAAACCTATAAGGAACTCATAACTGCTCACTTCTAACCATCGTTACCAAATCCCCGGAACAGCTAATAAAGGAATTTGATGGAATATCTTTTGCCTACCTAGTCAGGTCTCATAATCAATTTGCCAATACACTTGCCACTTAATCGTCAATGATTCAAGTAAATAATGGTTTAGACATTGAAACATTGAATACTAAGATACTCAAGAAGCCTACCTACTTCATGGTAGTTGTAGAGGAGTCTAATGGCAAGCCATGGTACCATGACATCATGACATATATCTAGAAGTGAGAGTTCCGACGAGAGAACAACCCGTCTGAAAGGAAATATTTCATGAAAGTCGCTTTTGAGTTCTTTATCAATGATGACACCATTTTAAAAAAAAAAAAGTTCATTTGATTCGATACTGTTAAGTTGTGTCGATGCAACCTAGTTAATAACCAAAGACCTACCACCTCCGGAGTTCCTCTGATCAGGGACCACATTGTCAAGACTTGAGATGGTGACTTCACAAGTTTTACGACCAGGTACCTAACATCTTAGGAGATCTTTCGACGAGGGTCCTGACTTTCATCAGCATTTGAGATGTCGCCATCGTAGTTCTTACAACCAAGGGCCTAACATCTTCAGAGTTCTTGCGACCAGGCATTTGAGACGTTGCATTCCAGGAACCTAACTTTTGGCAGGAGTTAGACGTCACCTATGTAACTCTTAGGACCAAAGACCTAGCAACTTAGGATTTCTTCCGACCAAGGAAAGGTTCAAGAGAATTTTACCCTCTAGATTACCCGCAAACCATTTATAAGATATATATTGGCTCCTAGAGTTCTTCCAATATGGTAAAGATCCATAAGAAAGAGCATATTCAATTCGAACAAAACGCAAGATGCAACAATCAAGTGTTTGTACGCGAACTATTAATTTCGTAAGTTCATTATGATTAGCCATCATGCATAATTCAGATGCCTCATCGAGAAAAAGTAATCTTCTTGATGAATACAATAATCACAAGGTTTATCTCAAGAAACAAATAAATTCTCTGACAAAAAAGGATGGAATCTAATAAAAAGAATTATATCTCATCTATTAATGTGATATCGAAATCACTCAACTTACTCGAGGTCACATTCGAAGAGCCAAGTTCACTTAAGAACCGAAGACATTTAACCAATATGAGAGTCCTTTCACGTGACTGTAATTTTATACTTTTTATATCCATATTAGGATTTTCATGAAAATACATATTGATGGGATATTTCAAATCACATCATCGCATTTAATTTCACATTTTGCATTGCACATAATTAATTACTTTTCTTCAAAATCATTCATGACATGCTTATTTTATAGACATTGATCATATATCCATATTTGCATGTTAGAAGAATATCTAATGAAATCATATTTTCAAATTTATTTGATATTCTGTATTTATAAATTTCATTGTGAATCTAAAAAAAAATAAATCATATTTGCATATCTTAGTGTGTTCATATTGGGACATATCTAAGATTTTGCATTATTATCAAGTTGCCATATTGCACGTTTTTAATCCATAAATCACATGTGGTAAACTGGAAAATATAAAAAATCTCCATCTTGTTAGTCATTTTAGTTTGCATATTCATTAATAAAATATTAAAAAGTATGTTTATGGGTGGATTTATGGATATTTAGATTTATTTGCAAATTTGTTGCATACTTATGAAATTATGCTCTTAGTGTTGCTATTCATTTTAGATTACATCACGTTAAATTTTCCATTTTTATTAATAGCTCATATTGGTAATTTTTTTTTTTTTTTGGTCGGAACTCATATTAGTAATTTATTAACTACAAAGTTTTACATAGAATATCACATCTGCATATTCACTTTTCCTTCTACGCAATTGTCTAATTTGGGAAACTTGCGCGAGTATTTGTGAAAGCTTTCCGTTTATCACTCAGGAGGTCCTATCCTAGGAAGGCCTCCTTAAAATACATGCATTTTTTTTCACTATTTAATTTTAATTTATTCACTACTTTACACACACTATTTGTATTTGGTAATTTTTTAAAAGTTTGATATTACCGTGAATATATGGACATGTAGATGCATGTTAGGAAGTAAAAATCACTCAAGATCATACGAAAAGATTTCCTCAAAAAGGAAAAAAGATTACCAATCCAAGAGCATCAATCTAATCCGGTATAACCAAATCCTAGAACTAAAATTCTCTAGTTCAAAATAAAACGATCTTCCGTACTTTACCGAACTCCTAACAGTCCTCATGAATAGGTCGTAACGGCTCTAAAATAATCATGAACAAATTTTAGAAACTCTACCGTGGACGGATCATCTGAAGCTTTGGTACCACCTCGCGGGAAGATTATTTGCCCCTATTTAAAAATCCGTTAGCTTCCAGGTTCACTTCGACAGGGTCGCGATAATCACCAAAATCATGGAAAATTATGCAATTATGTCTAATATGAAATTTATATAATTATTAAGGTATATATATTTCATTGAAAATAAAATATTGAATTTATCAAGAAATACCCTTTGAAAAACTCTCTCCGCCAATTGCAGTGGAAGGCCGTCAGCACGTGTACTCTTCTCTCTCTCTCTCTCTCTCTCTCTCTCTCTCTGTTTCTCCCTCTGCGCGAGAGCGTCCGAGCCGAAGAAGCTGAAATGGGGAGCTCATCGAAGGACGAGTCGGGCAGCGACGGCGGCAATTCGGGCGGCGGCGGCGGCGGTGGCGGCGGCGGCGACCCTCCCAAGTCCACCTCCGCCGTCTTCTCCGAGGGAGAGAAGGTCCTCGCCTTTCACGGCCCTCGGATCTACGAGGCCAAGGCACGGTTTTTCTCCCTTCCTTCTCCCTCCGTCGTCTTATTTCCCTTCACCCATCTCGCGTTTCGGTAATTCATTGCTCGAGGAGCTGCTTCGTCCGCTTGCGTGCTGGTGTCGATAGTGTTTCGTCGTGGTTAAGGTGATTTTGAGGAGTTGGGTTCTGCCCAGGTTCTGCTCGGGCTGAGATTCTTGGCTGTGTTTATGAGAACTCGAAAGTGAAACGAGGAGGGGCTTAAGAGGCCATCTGGGTTCGTAGGAAGCGAGGAAATGCAGCCTCATTTGGCGTTTTAGGATAGAATGCCGTGTAGAATTCAGCTTTGGTGGACTTTTTCGTGTTCTGTTGTTGATTTTAGTGTTGCTGGGCTCTGTGCTTTCCGTTCCTCGTTTAATCGTTCTTCTGTTGGCGTGTGAAGTTGCCACTGCTGGAGCTGATCGATACACCTAACCCTTTGAGTAAACTACTTCTAGATGAGCTCAGGCTTATTGAATGTTCTTTGCACTATGTGTGCACAGACAATCAAGATCTTTCAACATGAATTTGCTAGAAAAAAAAATGGTTAATGGGAGTTTGGTCCCAAAATGGATTAAAATTTGGTCAAGTTGCATCCTATTTGATCTTGGATTGTTCTATAAATTTGTTGACCTATGCTTTCGATCGGTGCATCAGCCGTTGCCGTCTTGGATGAGTCCTGTAGTGTCAAGATGGAACTGTCTGGTTTGCAGGAGCTTCACACCATCTTATGTTAATACCTTTCGGTCATTCATGCTTTGCTCTCTCTCTCTCTTTTTTTTTTTTTTTTTCAACAATTGGGTTAGGGTACTGTCTTTACAAGCATAGTGTGTGATGGAGTTTATGCATGTGGACTGCTAGGTCTAATGGTGCACTTAAACTTTGGTTTTGCACTTTCCTCGGCAATTTGAATGTTCTTCGTCGGGCAATAGTTCAGAGATTTGGTTCCCCTCTTTCCCACACTCTTAGTAAATAATAAAAACGTGTGTATGTTGGGAGAATGCATGCATACATTGGGTCTTCCTAGGTTGCTTTGGTAACCGTTTGCTTAGTTATTTTCTAGGTGACGATTTAATATACAATATCGGTTGTCTTAATTTGATATGTTATAGAAGATGTGCAATTGCTCTAACACAATCTCATCCAGTTACTTAATTTGCGAATTAAATGGTTGACCAGGATTAGTCTTTTCCTTATTTGTAATGATTGACAGAAAAATAGCCGGGCTACTAATAGTTACATCCATCAATGACATTTTATTACTTGATATGATGGCTGATGATGTCATTCAATGTGAAATTTTCTGTCTTTGCATTTAGTATAGCCTGAAAATACTTGATATAGAATGGCTATGGCATTTTTTCTAAATGAGTTGTTACCTTTTTTCATTTTCTCCTATGTCAAATTATATATAACATGATGTGTCAGATGTGACGTGTGTTTTGTTCTATCTAATTAAACAGCTATATGGTTCTTATGATTAGGTTCAAAAGGCTGAGGTTCGGAAGAATGAATGGAAATACTTCGTTCACTACCTCGTAAGTTGTTTGCTGTCTTTTACTTTTGCACCTGCAGTAGCTGAAGCAATCTCATGTCGTCTTTATAGCATGCTTTTTGTCTGACAAAGCTGTCAATGCTTCAAGCTCTAGACTGCAAAATATCTTGAGGGAACTCATTATATCAAGTGTATCTCTAGACTTTATTTACCCAAAACCATATCTAATGATGTTTCTCTTGCTGCTTTGCAGGGATGGAACAAAAAGTGAGCATTTTCGATCACCTTCAGTGTAGTGAATATCCCACCCTGTTCTATTGTCTAACTCTCATGAAACATGATGTCTGCTTGAAATCAGTGAACTATTGCTGATTGGTGATGGAAAATTGTGCAAATAATCATTTTTTTGTCAGCAGTCACTCTCTTCTCTTCTCTTTATTTGAACTGGTCCACTGATCATGTTGTTTTGACTCACTTAAAAATTGAATGCTTTAATCATCTGATGCATGAATTTGTTGTTGAAATTGACTTGAAAAGTTGGATTTTCTCCATCATCCATCTTTTGGACTTCAGGTGTGTTTGTAGTGGCATATGGTCAGTACTTTTACTTTTCTTGTTGCAAAGACAGATATCTCACCTGATGATTCATGGCTTTCAGTTTAATATCACTGTTATCTTTAACAAGCATTAATCTCTATTTTCTTCTCCTTCGAGTCTCCACTTCAAATAACATGGATGCTCCAAAATTTTGTGCTCTGTCGTGCTTATCCTGTCCACAAACCTAGTCAGAGTTCTTTCCCTGTATTTTTCAAATCGCCATTTCAAATTATTTTTCAAATCGCCATTTCATTTTGAAAACATAAATGAAGATGCTATGAAATTTTTTGGGTGTCTGTTATAGGATTGAAGTGTATTGGACCCAATGACTAGTTGACTGTCTTTTGAATCTTGATGTTGTAAGTAGAAAGGTGTAGAAACATGTGGTTTGGTGGTGGCATATCTTCTAAACCAATGGCAAAGAAGAAGTAATGAGTGTCCAATTCCCCTTCGTAAAAAAAATACATCTAATTTCTTGTGTGAGTTGTTACCGCATTGCATTTAGTATGTTAGTCATAAAGCTCCCAGCACCTGAAGCGAGAAAGAAAGTAGTGTATAAATAATTTCTTTTGCCTGATTTGCCAACAGTTGGGATGAATGGGTAGGCCCAGAGCGTCTGATGAAATATACTGAGGAAAATATCATGAAGCAGCAAGTTCTTGATAAGAAACAAGGTGTAGACAAGAACCCAAAGTCAGGTCGTATGACTCAGAATAAGCCAAAAAGTATTACCGGTTAGTTTCTTCACAATGTATTTAATTTTACTTTGCCAGCTTTGATGTTGCTTTACACAGTTATTTACTTTCATATTACAATCATACGAATGTATTTGCTGGGTTCAAGCACATTCTTCTGTGATGATAGTGGAAGAGAATCTTCTTCTTCTTGATGTTGACATTTTGACCAAAATTACCTTCTTGATGATTTTTTGAGTTAGTTTTCATATAGATGCTTACTTCTTCCACGAGGAATCGTTCAATTTCATTCTCAGATAAGGCGGGCTACAAGAATAGGTGTATGTTCACTACGTCCAGCAATGATTTAGGCACATATATTTTGAGAACTTTTAAAACGGAAAAACATTTTATGACATTTCATTAAGTATGGCGTCCAACAAGATTGTATGTAATATGCATCATACGTGTTTTAGTATCATTGCTCAAATTTATGTAGAAAAGGAGCTAAACCTGATAACTCAATCAATTTGAGAAATGGAAGCAAGAATACAATAGCTATTTCTTGGGATAGATATTTCTAGTGTGGTTTGCAAAATAGAATAGCCATGTGAGGTCTACATGCTCAATTCACGGAATTTTGACAAGGAATTTCCCTTATGTGCCCATTTGCAATCTTAGAGTGACTTTTAAGTACAATTTTGGAACTTTATCTAATTCAATATGTTCATGAAAGTATTATGTGGAGATAGACTTACCTATTCCAAATTGTGTGCATCAAATAGTTTATATCTCAACAAGTTAGGTTTTAGTCAACAATCGAGGGAATACAGACAAATAGATTAATGAAGGAGAGCCATGGTTCAACCATGGAAAATTCAAGATGGCCAAGATGAGAACGGTGGCAGTGGAATTCAACTCCTCAAATGGATATTAGGGAGGGCTTGATTGTGTTTGTCTTGGGCTGTCATTTGGAAAGTTTCGTGTGGGAGGATATGTTGATATCATAATTACTGTTGGAATATTTATGCAGTGGGGACTTGAGGAATTGCCACTCCACATTTATGGAGAGTACCCCCTGCTTGGAAAACTATTCCGCAGTATTTTTTTCCCACCAAACATTGGATTACTATGCCATCCCCAAATAAATGAGCATTAGAATAACTTTTTGCATGAAGGAAACATCTATAGAAAAGCTTTTAGTATTATCGTTTTTGGTTACAAGAAAAACTTTTGGTAAAAATAGACGAGATAATTTGCTAGTAGTTCTAACTGTCAGAAGGGAATTCTTGATTTTCATAAGACCTCTGTTTGGGAACCATTCCAGACCAGAGGGATGCCCCAGTTTGATGATGTATCTTCAACTTCCAACATTTTTTAGCATATGAAACATAAATTTGGTTTTTTCTTTTTTTTTTTAATAAAAAAACTGAGCAAACTATCCAATGCACTTGAAGATCTTAGATTAAGTCCTAGAAGCACAAGAAGAATTTTGAAACATAACTTTATTTATTGATAGCCATAACACTCTCCCATCCTTTGCCAACAGATGGCCATAGTTGGCAAGTGCTTCCATTAATAAAATTCTAAATCACTTAGTAAGAGAGCTTTTTAAACACTTCATCCTTCAGGAATGGACCTTCTCTCTTTGAAATGGGAGACCTTCAGGCTCAGCTGGATTTCTCCCTTTCCCACTGTGCTTCAGATTGTTTTCTTTAACTTGCTTCTCAACCTCATCTCCTACCTTAATAAATGCTTCAAAATTAAGTCGGGATCTTTCTTGGCTTTTAAGGCAGTACAACGGGTATAGCGTTGCCAACTATGGCTTTCTTGGCTTTCTATTTGAGTTCCCAAAAAAAAAAAAAATGAATAATTCAGGGGCCTCACCAAGTATAGCTTTTTACCAGTTAGGCCTTCGTATTATGCACGACTGTGACCTGTCACTTGCCAGAAGAATTGTAGTGGTTATCGTGGGAAATTTGCTTTACTTGGCAGGAATAAATGTTGTCATAGATGCTGTTTTAAGTGCTAAGTTAATTATTTATGCAATTATATGTACAAAATCATAGAGAATAGTCGTTACCACTGCATCTGCCGCAAGACCTGCTTGATATTTCCTGGTAGATGCTGGACTCCCGATTTTGTCCTATGCTTATTGCAGTTGCCCACAAATCTAGGATATTTATTGTTTCAGGACTTGGCTTGGAAAAGTCCATTCTGATTGGAAAGCAATTATTTCTTTCTATCTGCACATGGAATTCATTTAGGGAACACCTTTTGAAATCATTGGTTAGCAATTATGATAGCAAAAGTGTCTCATTTTTCCAAGTTGCTGACTCTTGTCAGGTGTGCCAGTGCTTGTCTTTTGCCATCTGTACATCTTACTGTGTTTTTCAAAATTTTGTAGATGTGAAAGTCGATAAGGAGGATCTTAAGAGCACAGGTATGTTAAATTTTCTTGTTCTCTGATACTGTCTTTTTCCTGTTGAATCCAAGTCCATCTTGGGATTTTGCACATTGTTTGCTATTGGTGTAAGTGAAAGGGCTTTGAGATGATGTCTTCCTGATAAAGTAAATTAAACTGCTATTGGCTGTAAGCTGGGCCCAACAACTTGCAGTACATGTCCAGCGGGTTTCTAGCTTGGACTTTGCTCTAAAAAAATAGTGAATAATACTGTTGACCAGCAATTGCATTTTCTGTCCGGCTCTCTTTCTGGTGGCTGAATGTTGAGAATGGGGTTCATCTGCGATTTTTCTGGTTCCTTATTTGTTAGCTCTTACCTGTTTTCTTCACTGCTACAGTTTATTTCAATGGAGCATCATATGGGCCTTGTTTATTCTTTTCTTGTCCCCAGATTACATGATATTGGCACAAGTAGATATAATGAAAAGAAGGGTACAAACGATGAAATTTGTGTTCATATGGTAGTGCGATTGTGCTTGAATGTGATAAATTTCCCTCTATCAATCACCTGTGGTGAATTTATTTCTTCCAAAATCCATAAACTGTGCATACCTTGTGGAGCACCTAGATAATAGATATTTCATCAATAGTCTAACTTTCAAGTTGCTTGAGAATCAAAATTTTAATGCCTAGAATTATCCAACCTGCTCATTACAATTTGCATCTTTTATGAGGAAGACACTTCCAGTTAGCTAGTAGATATTTGTTTGTTTGTTTTCGAAAATTATGTTGGGTTATGCTAAATAAGTTGTTAAAACTGATCTATAAATTGGTTGCAGTGACAAAAGGCAAGAAGCGAAAGAGTGAAGCTGGTGCTGAGGTCTGGTTTGTATCATGACAACATCCTTTCTTCTGGTTTGATTTTTGTTGGTAATATGCGTTGAACACTACCATGGTCAATGGCAACACATGTTTTCTGCCCTTGGCTCATAACTATCGTATTATGGGGACCTTGTCTTATTAATGGCTTTACTTATATTGCATTAACTATTACCTTAAGAGTGGAGCAGAATGAATATGTTTAGAAGGATACATTCTTGTGCCCAACACCATCTCTCTTTAAATAATTTTTAAGATACTAGGTAATTGAACAAAAAGACTGAAATTTTATAAAAAGAACTTAATAGTCTTTTATTACCTTTGACAGAAATGTTGACTTATGAAAACAATATCCAAGATGACATTTTGATCAAAATCTATCAGATTACATATTCTATCTAAAGCTATGCTTGTTTTAGTCAAGATATAAAATTTTATGATGATATAATCAGAGTCTATTGAATAGGTTTAACTTCTATATTAATGATCTACGCATCTATATATGCGTTTAATCGAAGCCATACTGTAGCATAAGTTGGTTATATCAGCGAATTAGAGTTGTATTTAGGGTTTTATATTTTGTGTGGGCCTTCTTAGAAATTGCTCCATTAATGAATGAAGTATGAAATTGGATTATGCACATGATTTACGTATTTTCCATGAAATTCCATCGAACAGCTTGCGACCTTTCGGTAACCATTTCTTTGCAAAAAGCAGGAGTGACTCTGTTAGAAGTTTCAAAACAAGGACAATTCTGAAGCTCCCTAGGATTCTCTGTCACATTTATTTTAGGAAGTAATAAAAGAACTTGATAGACTTCATTTTACAAAGTTTAACTTTGTCACTCAATTGATAAGTTAAAAAGACTGGTGTAAATTTCACACTAGTCTTCATTTCACTTGTGTTCCTGTATTTACAATTGTAGTCCATATACTTAATCATCTTGCCAATTTAAGGACATATTTCCATAGATGTTCATGACAATTGTGGGACTTGCAGTTGACATTCCTACAGATCACTCAGAAAATAAATTTTTGTTTAGATAAAATGTAACGATTATTTATGTCCCATATAAAGCCCTTAAGGTGGATTTGATGATTTTAAATGGAGGAATTTGTGCTTCATAGTGCAGATTGTTATCTCTTTCATGTGAGAATTAACAATAGGGATGTCAATGGTCAAACTACATAATCTCAGATTTCCCTACAAATTGGGCGAATATCTTTAAATTGCAAGATGATAAAGTAAAGGGATAATGAGAAGTACAAGGAGTAAATTGAAAAGCAACCCAAAGCACGGCAAGTAAAGAAGTTTCAGGCTTTTCATTTATTCACCCAGACATTACAATTAGCTGTTAAGGTATCCATAGTCTAATAAAAGCTTCTCCCTTATTCTATAGAGGGAGTGAAATAGGCTTCATTTTGAAATCATCATATATTCCAGCAGTGCTACTTTTATAAGAATGCTTTCTTTTGTAGTTGTAGTCTAATTGTAGTTGTACAATTGATAGAAAGACAATGAACCAGCGGAGAAGCTTGTCAAGATTCAAATTCCAGCAGCATTAAGGAAGCAACTTGTTGATGACTGGGAATTTGTTACTCAGAGGGATAAGGTAACTATTAAAGATCAATAGTCTTATTTTGCCATCGCTTGAAAAGTTTGTGTGCAAATAGGATAAATATCTAGTTAATCGTATAGTGCTTTAAGTATGTCATTAGAGAAGTTAACTAAAATTTACTTGGCATTCATGTTTGAATGTTTTGTATTCTTTTGTTGACTGCAGGTTATCAATTATATGGTTAATTTGAATTTTCTTTTTTTCTTCCCTGCAGCTTGTTAAGCTACCCCGTTCTCCAAGTGTGGATGAAATTTTCACAAATTACCTTGAATACAGGACCAAGAAGGATGGCATGTAGGTTCACATACTGTCCTTCTATAATAGCAACTGCATTGCGGTCATCCAAGTGAATTGAGTCTACTTCCAATGTGCTTTGTCAATAATTTTGCTTTTACATCAAGACAATTATTGTCCACACACCTACTTGTGCATGAGTCTTTGTTGACATATACACACTCTTGCATGCACATGCTCATGCGTGCACAAGGGTGTGCACATACACATTTCCAGACCCTGCGTAGATAAATGGCGGGTGGAACCTAAGAACCTTGCACGTATGAGTATGTTCACAGATATTTGGATGCTATTACTGTGAGAACTTGAAGTCATCCCTCTTAGGTTCTTTCAACTCTACTTTGTTCAATTCATGCTTAAATTTGTAGACTGGATGTTCTTGAAATGTTTTATCTCCTGGATACAGTACTTAAATTTCCAGACCCTGCATAGATAAGGGTGTGCTGGCTTGCTTCTTTTGTGATGGGATATCAAATAAGACATTTGAAGGATGAAAATGTTTGAAATGTAATTTGGTTGTTTTTCTTATTTGGACTGCTCCTCTATGATCCATGTCTGGCACTCTGAAATTGTACTGTCGAAACGGAACAGTGATTTTTACATAACATTGTCATTGGACAAGTATATGTTATGTGTCTAAATATATCTAAGGGAACCTAGCTGTGTGCAAGAGCAAGCTAAGAGAAACTGCTTTTCCAAACTGTTCTGAGATTTCAAATTTCTCAAAGTTCTTTGGGAGGTGAAAGTGATATTCTCTATGAATAAACATATTTATTAATTAGGTAAACATGCCCTTTTCTGCCAGTAGAATCTTTTTAGCTACGCGCTGCTACTTGAACTTTGCACAAAGCACATTGTGCCAGTAGAAAGTTTTAGCTGACACTCTGTTACCTTAGCTGTGGACAAAGTGCATTGTATTCTCAGTTAATTCTTGGAAAAATAGGCAAATGGGATCCCATTTAAATTTCTCATCCTTATGATTTTACCCCTGACTTCAATTCCAAGTTTTTAACCTTTCGCTTGTGATGACAATGCAGGATGACTGACATAATAGGAGAAATCTTGAAAGGATTGCGTTGTTACTTTGACATAGCATTGCCTGTGATGCTCTTGTACAAAAAGGAGCGCCAACAGTATCGCGAAGCAGTTGTAGGTGACACCTCTCCGTCAACTATTTACGGTGCTGAACATCTCCTGAGGCTTTTTGGTTCGTATGCTTTAATCCAAGTCTCATCCTCTCATATGTTCTTTATTCCATAATAAGTTAAATATTCAGTTATGCCTGTCATGAAACTGTGGTTGTGGCAATGCCCTTTTACTCGCAGGTCAGTTACGGAGGTGGAGGTGGTTTTACTAGTCTTTTCTTCTACGTGATTTTACTACCGTTATGCCAATATTTTCCATATGCGCATTCTGTGTAAATTTTAGTACACTTAAGATGATGCATGCTGTACTGATAATGATAGGGTTGTAGTTTTTGGGACCTATAACATGCCTCTCTACTTAAATCAATTTCCACACCACAGGTTCTAGTCAATACCCCCTTCTTGTTAGGAGTAAGTGTTGAAGATCTATTTTTTGGCTACTCAGGAACTTTTGAAGTTTAGAGAGAGAGAGAGAGAGAGAGAGACTATGCTTTTCTATGCAAGTTCAAGATTTTAGGTATGTTGTTGGCACTTTTACATGATCTAGTTGCGATAGCTTAGGGCTTTAGAGCTTCAACTGCTACCACCATAGCCTGCGCTTTCTTGAAGTATTTCTAGTTACAAATGTGTTTTTTTGGGGGGCTAACTTCACAAGTGAATGTGAGACTGCTAACTGGTACTTTTGAAAGAGAGGTTGCTGATTAGCTTTCCCTTGGTCTTTGTTGTCTGGTATTGTCCTACAAGCAGCTGTGGTCAAATGTTGTTTAAACTGTGGTAGAGAACATCTCTTGGCTATTGACTTTTGCAAGTATAATTCAATTTTCCATTACAGAAAAGTAATCAGGTTGTCTAGTTTTACCCTAATATGCTGCAATCTCTGCCTTCCAGTAAAGCTGCCCGAGTTACTGGCTCATGTGAACATTGAAGAGGACACCTTGACGCGGTTGCAGCAGAAACTGCTCGACTTTCTCAAGTACTGATTCATACCTCTGTCTTTTCAACGGTGGTGTCCACATCTTTTTGAATGCTTCATCATTTTGATATTTGCTCGAAATCATTATTTTAAATCAGCTATTATACCTGCAACTTGTAAGGATGTACCTCTAAGATCAGCTTCTGTATCATGCTTCAAAATGCAGGTTCCTCCAGAAGAACCAAAGTACCTTCTTCCTTTCTGCATATGAAGCGTCCAAAGCTTCGGAAGGAAAAGGGAAGAGGAAAGATGAGGGAGCCTAGCCTAGCCGGAGCGTCCACTGCTCCGTTTCCGACAACTTCCAATTCATTAGGGGACGCTGTCGGCTAACGATTCTGATGTCGTGGAATTCTCTGCCCATTAAAAGCCGGAAGAATTCCTTTTGCTGTGTTGTTGTAACATTAGCATTGACTAGTTCATTCTTTCTTTATGATCCGTTTCCCCTCGTAGTGAAGGGGGTGATAGTTGGTAAATTACCTTTATACGGTTCGATTCGGCGCAGTTCTTACGCTGACGATTGTTTCTCAGACAAGACCAACTGTCGGGTATTTCAATTCATCCAGACTCACTATTGTACTCGACAAGAACCTCAAGACCTAGAGGGTCGATAGGAAACACATTTTATCTCAATAAGTCCTACTTTCTGAATGATGTTTCTTGTGTATTACTTTGTTCCCTCGACCCTTATTTTCCCTTCGCATCACTTTACATCTTCAAATTGGTGTACATGAGTATATACATACTACAAGCTGCCGGTAAATTCATATTCAGTACATCGGTGAATGCACTTATTTTGTGCAACAATTGGAAAAAGAATTAGGGGTTAACATGATTAAAGGCATGCAAAACGGATCGCCCGAATCGGAAACCGTCGAGATTAGTTTAGTTTCTGGAGTGTTAGTCCAATTCTGGTTCTAAAGGGAACCGGATTGGACCAATTGAAGATACTTTTTATTTTTTTTATTTCTATAAAAGATTTAGTAAAATGTGAACAAAATATTATCTCGGTTTAATTCTAAGTAGTGAGAAAAAAAAGTAATGGGAAAAAAGTAGTGAGTAACAATAAGTAACCATTTCATTTGACCAAACCAAAACCAAATTAGATCAACCGGTTCAATCCTAGTTCTCAATTTTGGAAATTAGAACAGAAACATATCACCCATAAATATGACAAATAATCTTAAACTAATATTTTTTGACAAATTTACCCTCATAAAAAAATTTAAATTAATATACATGTGATGAATTTATCATATATTAGTTTTCATTAACTTTTATCATCAAATTACGACACCCTTCATTTAGGGTTTACCCTCCGTTTAATTTGAAATTTTTTATGAAAGTAAATTTATTATAAATCTATCAATTTTGGATTTTTTGTGGTATTAACAAAAAAACAAAGAAAAATGGGTCACGGCACTCTCAAACTCTCCTAAATCAAAACAATAAAAAAGAAAAAAATTCCCAAATGGGCCTAACGACACGTGTCATCTTCCAAGCACACAACGCCCCCAAGACAATTTAGATTAGCATCGATTCCCCAATAATGTCAACGACCGCCTCCTCCTCGCCGTCGTCCCCAGCCCAAGAGCTTCCTCCCCCGCCCGATCTCCATCCTCCGTCGCCGTCGCCCCCCGCTCCTCCATGGAAACCCCTCCTTCCGCCGAGGCGCGTCGTCGTCTGCGGCGGCGGCGTCATCGGCGTCTGCACCGCCTACTTCCTCTCCAAGTCCGCCGGCGCCGGCGCCTCCGTCTCCATCGTCGAGCAGTCCTCCGTCGCCTGCGCCGCCTCCGGGAAGGCCGGCGGCTTCCTCGCCCTCGACTGGTGCGACGGCGGGCCCCTCGGCCCCCTCGCCCGCGCCAGCTTCGACCTCCACCGCGCCCTCGCCGCGGAGCTTGACGGGCCCCGGGCCTACGGCTACCGCGCCCTCACCACCCTCAGCCTCACCGTGAAGGAATCGGAGTCGGGCTCCGGGTCGGGCCAGCGGCCCAAGCGTGGGGCCCCGCACGACGCCGTCCTGCCCGACTGGGTCGACGGGCCGGGCCGGGCCGCTAGGGCGATCGGGTCGACGGACACCACGGCCCAGGTCCATCCCCGGCTCTTCACTTGGGCCCTGCTGGACAAGGCCGTGAGGGATTACGGGCTCGAGGTGGTGATCGGGAAGGTGGTCTGGGTCGACGCAGGCGGCGGCGGCGGCGGCGGGAGGGTGTCGGCGGTGGTGCTGGAGGGAGGGAGGGTCATGGAGGCGGACGCAGTGGTGCTGACGCTTGGGCCGTGGTCCAGCAAGTTCGGGCTCCTGTCATCGCTGTTCAGGGTGTATGGGCTCAAGGCCCACAGCATCGTCTTGGAGCCGAGAGAGCCCAGCGCAATAGGCCCGGAAGCTCTGTTCCTGAGCTTCCTGCCCGCCACCGGCGGCCCGGCCATGGACCCGGAAGTCTACCCTCGCCCTACTGGTATGTAACCATGTTTGTAATCTTTTTTGTTTTTTTTCCCTTTTAATTATTGTATGTATTATTATTATTTAATTAATTGTTAATTATGATCATTAAAACATTGGTTTTTAGGATGAATTATTTGAATGGCTGTCATATGTACTGTCACATGTCTAGGAAGCAATTATTAGTTTTTGCTAGCTTTGGCTTGCCTACCTGTCTACTGTCTAGCAATAGAAGATGGGGCTATTTCTTTTGTAGTTTCCATCCAATGAAGTTTCTAAATTTAGCAATGCCTAGTTCTATTCAATTACATGTTTAGCTGAATTATAATGTGGCCAAAGTACAAGCATTGATTCACTGAAATGGAAGGTCTCTCTCTCTTTCTGTGTAGCTTGAAATTGAGCTACCAAAGTAGCCTTCATCTTCCAATTGATGTATCGATTGTGGGGTTGGTTGATTTTCTTTTATTCCCTGGAAAAAATATCGGGTCAAGTCGACCTGCTCCATGTGCATTTGAGATTTTTTTTTTTTTTTGAATGATTTTGGTTATGATTGAACATATTTAGGGGAAGTCTATTTGTGTGGGATGTCGTCCCGGGAGGAGGTGCCAGATGACCCTGAAGAGGTCGTGCCCAACCCGGAATCCATAAAGGTGCTCAAGCGGGTGGCTCGGGCCGTCTCGAGTCACCTAGCGGAGGGCAAGGCGGGCGTGAAGGCCGAGCAAGCCTGCTTCTTGCCATGCACCGAGGATGAGGTCCCTGTGATCGGGGAGCTACCGGGCTTGGAAGGTTGCTATGTGGCGACAGGCCACAGTTGCTGGGGCATCCTCAACGGGCCCGCTACTGGGGCTGCGGTGGCGGAGCTTGTGCTCGAAGGGCGGGCTCAGACCGTGGACCTGACTCGGTTCAGCCCTGCACGATTTGTACTCTCTAGGAAGAGATGAAATGTGGCATTCAGAAATATAAATTGTGTTTGTTTTCTATCAAGTCGAGGATTTTCTCCTTTTTTTTTAACGTGATTTTCTAAATGAAGGTTTTAATACAAGCATGTGGTCACGTGTCTGTGGTTGTGGCAATGCCCTTTTACTCGCAGGTCAGTTACGGAGGTGGAGGTGATTTTAAGATGATGCATGCTGTACTGATAATGAAGGGTTGTAGTTTTTGGGACCTATAACATGCCTCTCTACTTAAATCAATTTCCACACCACAGGTTTTAGTCAATACCCACTTCTTGTTAGGAGTAAGTGTTGAAGATCTATTTTTTGGCTACTCAGGAGCTTTTGAAGTTTAGAGAGAGGGAGAGAGAGAGAGACTATGCTTTTCTATGCAAGTTCAAGATTTTAGGTATGTTGTTGGCACTTTTACGTGATCTAGTTGCGATAGCTTAGGGCTTTAGAGCTTCAACTACTACCACCATAGCCTGCGCTTTCTTGAAGTATTTCTAGTTACAAATGTGTTTTTTTGGGGGGGCTAACTTCACGAGTGAGTACGAGACTGCTAACTGGTACTTTTGAATGAGAGGTTGCTGATTAGCTTTCCCTTGGTCTTTGTTGTCTGGTATTGTCCTACAAGCGGCTGTGGTCAAATGTTGTTTAAACTTTGGTAGAGAACATCTCTTGGCTATTGACTTTTGCAAGTATAATTCAATTTTCCATTACAGAAAAGTAATCAGGTTGTCTAGTTTTACCCTAAGGCTGCGTTTGTTTGTATTCTTTTTTTTTGTTTTTAAACACTTTTTCTTTTTTTTATTCCCAAACAAAAAGAACGAAACGCGTTTGGGTGCGTTTGCCTTTTTTTTTTTTGTTCCCAGGAACAAAAAAGAAATGCAAACAAGAAACACAAATTTTGTGTTTCTTGTTTCAAACACTTTTTGAAATACTTTTTTTTCTTTTTTTTTTTTTTTCTCTTATTTTCTTGTTCTTTTTCTTTTGGCCGGTCGCGCCTCGGCCATGGCCGGCGACCGGCCGACGAGGGCCGGCGGCCTCGCCCGGCCACGCGAGGGCTCGCCGGCCCCGCGAGGCCGAGGCTCGCCGTCCCCCAGGCGAGGCCGAGGCTCGCCGTAGCCGGGCGAGGGTCGGCCTCGCCATGGCCGGGCGAGCTCGAGCTCACCCCGGATCCGGCGAGGCCGAGGCTCGCCGGTCGGCGGGCGAGGTCGGCCTCGCCGGATCTGGTGAGCTCGAGCTCGCCCGGCCATGGCGAGGCCGACCTCGCCCGGCTGGGCGAGCTCGATCTCGCCCAGATCCGTGAGGCCGACCTCGCCCGGCGGCCGGCGAGCCTCGGCCTCGCCCGGCGAGGCCGCGCCTTGCCCGCCGCCCCAGGCGAGCTCGGCCTCGCCGGATCAAGGCGAGCCGACCTCGCGCCGGCTGGGCGAGCTCGATCTTGCCCCGATCCGGCGAGGCGAGCGCGGCCGGGCGAGCCTCGGCCTCGCCGGATCTGGGCAAGTCGGCGTCGCCGCGAGGCCGCGACTCGCCCGCCGGCCGGCGAGCTCGGCCTCGTCGGATCAAGGCGAGGCCGACCCTCGTCGGCGGCGACCGGCCAAAAAGAAAAAAAAAAAAAAAAAAGAAAAAGAAAAATAAAAAAATAAAAAAAAAATTATCCAAATTTACTAAACATGTTTCTATTTATTTTTTGTTAAACAAGTTTACCAAACGCTTTTTTTTTGTTCAGAAATTGTTCCCGGAATGCAAATACTTTTTTTTTATTTCTGTTCCCTGGAACAATTTTTAAACAGAAACGTTACCAAACGCGCCCTAATATGCTGCAATCTCTGCCTTCCAGTAAAGCTGCCCGAGTTGCTGGCTCATGTGAACATTGAAGAGGACACCTTGACGCGGTTGCAGCAGAAACTGCTCGACTTTCTCTAGTACTGATTCATACCTCTGTCTTTTCAACGGTGGTGTCCACACCTTTTTGAATGCTTCATCAATTTGATATTTACTCAAGATCCATTATTTTAACTCAGCTATTCTACTTGCAACTTGTAAGGATGTACCTCTAAGATCAGCTTCTGTATCATGCTTCAAAATGCAGATTCCTCCAGAAGAACCAAAGTACCTTCTTCCTTTCTGCATATGAAGCGTCCAAAGCTTCGGAAGGAAAAGGGAAGAGGGAAGATGAGGGAGCCTAGCCTAGCCGGAGCGTCCACTGCTCCGTTTCCGGCAATTTCCAATTCATTAGGGGACGCTGTCGGCTAACGATTCTGATGTCGTGGAATTCTCTGCCCATTAAAAGCCGGAAGAATTCCTTTTGCTGTGTTGTTGTAACATTAGCATTGACTAGTTCATTCTTTCTTTATGATCCGTTTCCCCTCGTAGTGAAGGGGGTGATAGTTGGTAAATTACCTTTATACGGTTCGATTCGGCGCGGTTCTTACGCTGACGATTGTTTCTCAGACAAGACCAACTGTCGGGTATTTCGATTCATCCAGACTCACTATTGTACTCGACAAGAACCTCAAGACCTAGAGGGTCGATAGCAAACACATTTTATCTCAATAAGTCCTACTTTCTGAACGATCTTTCTTGTGTATTACTTTGTTCCCTCGACCCTTATTTCGCTTCGCATCATTTTACATCTTCAAATTGGTGTACATGAGTATACTACAAGCTGCCGGTAAATTCATATTCAATACATCGGTGAATGCACTTATTTTGTGCAACAATTGTAAAAAGAATTAGGGGTTAACATGATTAAAGGCATGCAAAACAGATCGCCGGAATCAAAAACCATCGAGATTAGTCTAGTTTCTGGATTGTTAGTCCAATTCCTGGTTCTAAAGGGAACTGGTTTGGACCAACTGAACATACTTTTTGTTTTATTATTTCTGTAAAAGATTTAGTCAAATGTAAACTAAATATTATCTCGGTTTGATTCCAAGTAGTGAGGAAAAGAAGTAATGGGAAAAAAATAGTTAGAAATAATAAGCGACTATTTCATTGGACCAAACCAAAATCAAACTAGATTAATCGGTTCAATCCCAATTCTCAATTTTGGAAACTGGAACAAAAACACATCACTCCTAAATATGACAAATAATGTTTAACTAATATATTTGTGACAAATTTACTCTCATGAAAAATTTTAAATTAATATACATGTGATAAATTTATCATATGTTAATTTTCGTTAAATTTTACCATTAAATTATGACACCCTTCTTTAAGGTTTACCCTCAATTTAATTTGTGATATTTTATAATATTAATCTAATTTAATAAAAACTAATGAAAGTAAATTTATCATGAATCTATCAATTTTGGATTTTTATGCTATTAACAAAAAAAAAAAAAAACAAAGAAAAATGGGTTACGGCACTCTCAAACTCTCCTCAATCAAAACAATAAAAAAAGAAAAAAAATCCCAAATGGGCCTAACAAAAAAAAAAAAAGGCCCTAACGACACGTGTCATCTTCCAAGCACACAACGCCCCCAAGACAATTTAGATTAGCATCGATTCCCCAATAATGTCGACGACCGCCTCCTCGCCGTCGTCCCCCGCACTCGCGCTCCTCCGCCCAAGCCCAAGCCCAAGAGCTTCCTTCCCCGCCCGATCTCCATCCTCCGTCGCTGTCGCCGTCGCCCCCCGCTCCTCCATGGAAACCCCTCCTCCCCCTCCCCGGCGGGATCCGCCGAGGCGCGTTGTCGTCTGCGGCGGCGGCGTCATCGGCGTCTGCACCGCCTACTTCCTCTCCAAGTCCGCCGGCGCCGCCGCCTCCGTCGCCCTCGTCGAGCAGTCCTCCGTCGCCTGCGCCGCCTCCGGGAAGGCCGGCGGCTTCCTCGCCCTCGACTGGTGCGACGGCGGGCCCCTCGGCCCCCTCGCCCGCGCCAGCTTTGACCTCCACCGCGCGCTCGCCGCGGAGCTCGACGGGCCCCGGGCCTACGGCTACCGCGCCCTCACCACCCTCAGCCTCACCGTGAAGGAATCGGAGTCGGGCTCCGGGTCGGGCCAGCAGCCGAAGCGTGGGGGCCCGCGGGACGCCGTCCTGCCCGACTGGGTCGACGGGCCGGGCCGGGCCGCGAGGGCGATCGGGTCGACGGCCACCACGGCCCAGGTCCATCCCCGGCTCTTCACCCGGGCCCTGCTGGACAAGGCCGTGAGGGATTATGGGCTCGAGGTGGTGATCGGGAAGGCAGTCAGGGTCGACGCGGGCAGCGGTGGCGGCAGCGGGAGGGTGTCGGCAGTGGTGCTGGAGGGAGGGAGGGTCATGGAGGCGGACGCGGTGGTGCTGGCGCTCGGGCCGTGGTCCGGCAAGTTCGGGCTCCTGTCATCGCTGTTCAGGGTGTATGGGCTCAAGGCCCACAGCATTGTCTTGGAGCCGAGAGAGCCCGGCGCGATAGGCCCGGAAGCTCTGTTCCTGAGCTTCCTGCCCTCCGGCGGCGGCCCGGCCATGGACCCGGAAGTCTACCCTCGCCCCACTGGTATGTAACCATGTTGTAATCTTTTTTGTTTTTTTTCCCTTTTAATTATTGTATGTATTATTATTTTTTAATTAATTGTTAATTATGATCATTAAAACATTGGTTTTTAGGATGAATTATTTGAATGGCTGTCATATGTACTGTCACATGTCTAGGAAGCAATTACTAGTTTCTGCTAGCTTTGGCTTGCCTACGTGTCTACTGTCTTAGCAACAGAAGATGGGGCTTATTTCTTTTGTAGTTTCCATCCAATGAAGTTTCTAAATTTAGCAATGCCTAGTTCTTTTCAATTACATGTTTAGCTGAATTATAATGTGGCCAAAGTACAAGCATTGATTCACTGAAATGGAAGGTTTCTCTCTCTTCCTGTGTAGCTTGAAATTGAGCTACCAAAGTAGCTTGCATCTTCCAATTGATGTGTCAATTGTGGGGTTGATTGATTTTTTCTTTTCTTTACCTGGAAAAAAAATCGGGTCGAGTCGACCCGTCCATGTGCATTTGAGATTTTTTTTTTTTTTTTTTTTTGAATGATTTTGGTTATGATTGAACATATTTAGGGGAAGTATATTTGTGTGGGATGTCGTCCCAGGAGGAGGTGCCGGATGACCCTGAAGAGGTCGCACCCAACCCAGAATCCATAACAGTGCTGAAGCGGGTGGCTTGGGCCGTGTCGAGCCACCTAGCGGAGGGCGAGGCGGGCGTGAAGGCTGAGCAAGCCTGCTTCTTGCCGTGCACCGAGGACGAGGTCCCCGTGATCGGGGAGCTACCAGGCTTGGAAGGTTGCTACGTGGCGACGGGCCACAGTTGCTGGGGCATCCTCAACGGGCCCGCTACTGGTGCTGCGGTGGCGGAGCTCGTGCTCGAAGGGCGGGCTCAGACCGTGGACCTGACTCGGTTCAGCCCTGCACGATTTGTACTCTCTAGGAAGAGATGAAATGTGGCATTCAGAAATATAAATTGTGTTTGTTTTCTATCAAGTCGAGGATTTTCTCCTTTTTTTTAACGTGATTCGTCCTTCTCTCTTTCGTCATGAAATTGACCAGAACACAATTTAGGACGTCTGTACTTATAAATGAAGGTTTTAATACAAGCATGTGGTCACGTGTCTGAAAGGTAGAAATGGTATTGTATTTAGAGAGGGACCATATATGGTCTATGTTTTTCCCAACCACTCTTCTTCCACAATAATAATGAAAAGAAAAACCAGGAAATCCTATTATTAATTATAAACGGATGTAAAATTTGCTTGTCTTTTATTTTTATTTTTCAGTGTGGGGCACATTTTTGACATCTTCTTTTTTAATCAACTCAAATTTTCTCATCCATGCTTTTAAATTCTTTTTTTAAGACTAAACTATTTCTCGTCCCTATATTATAGTATTACTTATGCAATATTTTTTTTTCATTCAATTAATCTTCCTTACGCGTCCAAATAACTAGAGTGAAAATGTTTCTCTTAATGGAGAATCAATTATGGGTGTGAAATCGACATGTATGGATACCACTAACTCATTATGGGCAATATTCCGAAAAGCACGGATCGGGCTGATGTTGGTTAATGCAATAACCCAAATGCATTACGACTCTAAAACTATCTAGCACGAGTAGCATGATATTTACACCCAATTGAATTTATCATCTATAAAAGTATTTTTTCAAGTCAAATGCATTATTGTCCAGTTCTCTCTATATATGCACAAATGTATTTGTAGTTTTTGCCTTTTCTTTTCTTTTTGACATTAGCAGTGGTGAGCGATCTTTTATGTTTATGTCCAATCCTCGAACGAATTCAACTCTTGCAATTGTTCTTTTCGTTCGTCAAATTTAAAACTGATTAAAAAAATTTCGAATTGGAATTCTTCAAGAATGATATATTCTTGAAACTTGTTGCGCCCAAGCGATCAAACAATTGGACATGATTTGTCATTCAAAAGAATTTTAAAAGGATTATCGTAAGGTGATGTTAAATCTTATTGGGATAAGTATACGTATCATGTCTTACAATGGATTTAAGTTCACCAAATACAACTATATTCACATTATATGTAATTTTAACACATCCTTTAACTTATATATATTCTAGTCACTTCAAAAGAAAAAAGAAAAAAAAAGCGTTTCGTGAGAGAATTGATCTTTTGACTAATGAGTTCGAAATTAAAAGTTTAATAAATCATTCGCTCTTTTGAAAGAAAATAATAACTCCCTTATGGGAGCATCGTGGTCAATTTCTTTTATCGTAAAACTTGATGTAAATCTATTTTAATCCTATCTACGCTCATAAATAGTGAATCTATCTAATATATTATAAATATGTTGACATTTTTAGACATTTCAAATCTTACTTAATGGAGTATCTACAAATATCTTCAATAGCTTGAATGGCGAAAGTTTATGTAACGCGGTTGTTCTCTAACCACTGAATTCCGAAGAATCTCTATAAATAAATAATAGTAATAGTAATAACAATAATAATAATAATAATAATAATAATAATAATAATAATAATAATAATAATAATAATAATAATAATAATAATAATAATAATAATAATAATAAAAGCAGTTCTAGGGAAAATGCAATCAATTTTCTAACTAAGTCTATAAATTGTAAAATGGTACAAGCCAGATATGTTCACACGGTCCAGGCAATTCCATTTTCAATTGCTTTATTTTGCTTTATTTTATACTTTTTTCTAAAGTGATATGATCTTAGTAAAATAATTAATGTTGAGTTTAACAAGAAAAATAATGTGCTTCTCACTTGTTATTCCATTATATATTTCGTGTGCATTATAGAGAGATTATTTTATTTAACGTCTCTACCACATCCCAGCATTTAGTTATTTGGAAGTAAGACATGTATTCTAATTGTTGTCTACCTACACCAAAATCTTGTGCAATTTCAAGATCTTCACTAGTGGCCTAGAATCGCACTTGATGCTCCTTGGACTAATTTTTTCTTCATTACAAGTGATGTCGAATTTTCCCGATCTCCTCAAAAGTTGAATGAAATCAATTCGAGCCCTATACGAAAGCCCAATTAATTGCATATCGTCAACAAGGGAGTTCGGAAAGCGAGAGGTAAAGATAGACTAAGAGACCTAAATTTCAATTCTCGAACTTTAGTCTTCTGAGGAAGAAAAGATCGAGTAGTCGTTGGATTATGAACTTTCTAAAGAAATAGCTCAGTAGCCCCATTAATGGCCTTCGGTATGATCATGAACAGTCTATATCTAGGTACACCCTTTGCTAATATATCATGCAATCGACAAAGCATCAACCCGAGTTCCAACCAATATTTAATCCGATCCATTAGATTAAAAAATATTTTACGGGTTTGGAGTTCATTGTCCTGGCCTTACTTTGAGTTTCTTGCAGGGAAAGTTGCTGTAAACGTACATTTGGACCACACGAAATTGTGTACACGCATGATGATGGGCGGTGAATTATATTTGGTCGGTGTGAACTTTAACTAAATAATGGGGCTCGGTCAATCCATGATCATTTTCTTACCCTCCTTTCTTTAATGGTCTACCGGCTACACTCTGCAGTACACTTTTGACTGGCCAATGGAAGCGAGTGCTCTGTAGTTTGTACGCCAATTCAAGAGGCACGTCATGGGCCATGTGACCTTAACTTCAGGTTTCTGTTTTCCCTGCCGAGAACGTAAACCTGTTCGATCGTCTCAAGCGTTCGGTCGAAGCCACGATTTAAATTCATTCAAAAATGTAAAGTTTGAAACTTTGGCCCGTTTTCATGTTGCCAGGAATTGGCTTATCGAGGTCGGCAATGGGGGCGGTCTATGCCTCGTGTCAAGAACAGATCTGCATGTGATTCAGTCCAAGCACAAGTTCAGGAGATGTTTCAGGCATTCTGACGGGTAATTCAAAGAGTCTTTGTCCTGTAGGAGTTGTGCCATACGTCGACCGAGCGTTTGCACTTTGAAAGAGGTACCATATGGGGCACCATATGCCAATGCGGGGGAAATTCGGCGTGACATCGCTGAAAAGGAGTTTGTCGGCATCTCTTTTTTGAAAGTATGATAGGTCGATAATCATAAAACTCTCAAACGAAAGTGTCAATCAATCAATGACCTGACAATCGTGTTCGGAAGTTTTTTGTTCTTTTCTTGGTCAGAGTGTTTGGATGTTTCAAGATATACGAAATAATTCTTTTGAAAGTTCTACTTCGGTTAGAGGGGAAAGTGTGACTCGTGTTAAAGAGAAATTAGCGAGGACAACTAAATCTTCATGGGAAGTCTTTTTGAATGAAAGCATTCGTATGATAGTGGAACGAATAGATGTTTAAAGAAGCACAACATAGGGGTATCCTCTTGTGATTTAAGATAATTGTCTAAAAAGTCATAGACTTACTGTATAGTAGCTAATTTGTTGTAAACATTTCAATTATATCAATTTAGTCATAAATCATTGTAACAATTTGTTAATTTAATTTTAAACCTTTCAATTATATAAATTTAGTCACAAAAATTTCGACTTTTTACCAATTTAGTCCTAAACTTATTATTTGGATAATTGGCCCAAAGGATTATATTGACAAATTATTAAAAAATTTGGGACTAAATTGATAAACTGTCGAAAACTTTAGAACTAAATTAGCACAATTGAAAGATTTAGGACTAAGTTAACAAATCATCAAAATGTTTAGGATTAAATTGACATAATTGAAAGATTTATAACTGAATTGGTCGTTATACAATAGATTTAGGACTTTTTGGATAATATTCCCTTTGTGATTTGTCAAATACCCAAGAATACCACACCAGTAGACGTTCAAATACTACATTGTAGCCTTGTGTGCTCTATCGCATACCCAATAATGCAACACCAACAAATACGAGGATATAAGCAACCTTAGTTGCCATCTCCATATTTGATTTACATGTAAGTTTTATTGGATACGCTTTATATAATGCTTTTGGGTAACCCTCTCGACAATTAAAAAGAAGGTGCTGATATGGGAAAGATAATGTGCAAACTGTAAGCCAAACCAATTTCCTCAAGGTATAAATATATATATATATATATATATATATATATATATATATATATATTAAGTTTGAAGGTGTGCTCTAACATCATGTGAGACAATTTCTTTCTTCAAAAATTTGAGGAAAACGGTTTGGCTGACGGTTGCACGATATGTTTCCCATATCCGAACCTTCTTTTTACGTAAACATCTAAAAATTTCCTTTATTTTCTTCTCTCTTAGATGTCAATACCTGAATCCTTTTCATTCTCTCCTAATAACTCCATCTAAACTGAGTGTAAAGCATGGAAATACATGGTGGGAGGAAAATAAGAGACATGAAAAGATGTGAACTTTGATTAGTAAGAGGGTGCGGAGAAGTGACAAATGTTAGCAACTCCCTTCTAAGCATTATCATATGGATCATATATCCATTACAAATTATTTGATTTCATTTATAATTACTCTGGCCACCATTGATCCTAAAAGTCTGAGATTGGCGAGCCCATTACCGCGGTCCCACTAATATGCTATCAATTAAAAAAAAAAAATCTCTCTATACATGATATTTTGCAATTAGACAATGCAACATGAGAAATTGAAGGGTTTGTCCTTTATCACCAAACCACACTGAAAGTTGATAATAATTTTGAATTCCTCTATAAGGACTTTAAATTTGAGGATATTTCTTTAGAAAGTGCAAATTTCAGGCTTTTAATGACATCTGGCCCCGTCAAAATAAATGGTCGATGTTTCCTATATCTCGTTACAATGGTGCAAAATTAGTGGTTGAAAAAAGCTAAAAGGACAAAAAAAATAACAACTACCTACCCCCATCCGATTGCATCCTGTTTTTCACCAACCCACTTAGATGGGGTAGACATTCTTTGCTGATCTCTCAGTTTGGTCAATGAATGATCACTATTCCCATTTTGTTTTTACTAGATATCCAATCAACCTCCCAAATTAACCATATTACCATCAAGATATCTCTGGTAGAGATAAATACTTGCTTTTAAGTGTACACTAGTCCTCCAACTAGATGAAATCTATCTATGTAAATTTTGCTCACAACATATATATAGACACACACACACACACACACAAAGTGATCTAATACATCATTTGATCACGATAAAAGGAAAAAGAAAGAAACATGTGTGCATCTTTTCAATGAATCCATCTTTCAGCAAAGAAAGCGTGAATGGATTAGAGGTCAAGGAAAGGGGATACACTTCCCTAACTTTTTTCCAATCACGCATTTGATCTATCGATTACAAGTCATGGATTAGTCCACATACAAACTAATCGAAATGTTATTGTGCACGATGACCATATTCGTAATCTGCCGATCAAAAACTAGTTGGAGGACAGCAGAGCAACATGGTCCCTATAAAAATTAACAAAAAAATTACGTCTCTTTTTCCTCTTCTTTGTATTGTGGGTCTAATGAAAGGAAACAAAGACAAAAAGATGGCCCCGTGCATTGTTTCTTGCTAAAGAACTCTCTCGGGAAAGAAGAATCAGAATATTTGATCAGCGAAAGCGCGACCAAACCTTATCGCGGAATCATAAAATTCCACCCCCACCATCACAAATTGGGAATCCAATTCCCTCGCATATAAAAGAAGATTCCAAAGACGAAAAAAAAACCCTCATAATGTAATGAACAACGTCATCGTCTGCAATCTAATCTCCCGGACAAAATCCTGCCTCTAACGACACCGCTCCGGACAGCTCGAAGATAGTATTATAAATCGCCATCGCATTCACACACTGCCCCGAATTCACATGAAGACCACCGGTCTTCGCTAGCTCTGCACCGTGACTTCTCGTTCACGGGGTCGACTACGCTTTCCGAAGTCACGACCAGCTCACCCCTCCCCGTCTTTCTCTCTCTCTGTGCATGCATGTGTGGGTTAATTATGGTGTTCAATGGGGGGATTAATTAAAGAGGGGAAGCACGTGCGAGTACGGAGAAGAAAGGCTCTTTTGACTAAGATGGGGCGATGGCTTTTGTAATTATTGAGGGTGATAAAGGTGGCGGTGTTGGTAAAGTGGCCTCTAAGCAATGAGTGGTGGTGAGAAAAGAGGATTCCTTTCTTTGTTCTCGAAAAGCAAAAAGCAAAGATGAGAGGAGGTCGTTTCGGCTTATAAAAGAACGATATTGTCCCACGGAAATTTAATATGGTACTCAAATATATAAACGATGCCATGAAAAGTTTTGATGTGAATTTGCGCGTCGACAATAGTCTTTAGTGAATATTTTAAGTGATTTGGGATTTTAAAGTGCTTTGGATTAAAGAAAGAAGTCAAAAAGAAACGAGTGACAAGATTTTGATTAAGCGAAAAGTTAAAAATAAAAGTCAACATATCTTGTGATGTTCTAATTTAAGCTCAATAATTACGTTGAGAGGTGC
The DNA here is from genome assembly GCF_016545825.1 of Eucalyptus grandis. Classification (NCBI taxonomy): domain Eukaryota; kingdom Viridiplantae; phylum Streptophyta; class Magnoliopsida; order Myrtales; family Myrtaceae; genus Eucalyptus; species Eucalyptus grandis. The sequence continues at coordinate 18,716,530 of NC_052620.1, forward strand.
ATCGAAGACCTTATTACCTTCACGCCAAGACAAAGCTTAAACCTAAACTTATTTTCACTCAAAACTTATCGCTCAAAGGTTTAAGATTGGCAAACTCATCACTGCAATCAATAGCAAACCAATGCCTAGCCACCACCATGTTTGGCTAGGACCATCAATTCCTATAGAAGTAGTGACAAGTGTCACCAATAGGGGTGTGCAACTGGATCAGTTATAACCAAGAACTGGACCAGCCCACCCGAAAAACTGGGTTGGGAACTGGTTCTTGTTAAAATTGGTCCGGGAATAGGTTCCCAAAATTCGGAACCCGTTTGAACCGATTCGAAAATGGGTTCCAAATGATTACCTACTCAAGAACCGATTCTCAGACTGGTTTTGTAAGTAGAGGTCTAAAAACCCTATTTTTTTTCCCTTGATTTCTATAAAATTGTGTTACCGAACAAATTTATACTTCAAACCTGTTTTAAGGAACATAAAAATGGAAAAATAGAGAAAGTTTATTGAGAATAAATCAGGTTGGCTAAGAAAGGAAAAGGTTTATCATTGACCGCTCTTTATTATTGGAAACTATTTATTAAAAAAAAAACTGCTAATAAATTTGAGAAGTTTTGCCATGGACAAGTAAAGCTTACTACGAACAAACAATTTTTACAAACAAATTGACTCAATTTACTCTTGACGAATATGGTATACCATAAGATGAAATGACTTACAATAACTATACTTCACTATACAAGAATTTTTCATTTTTCCTTTTGATAAATAAAAATTTATAAAAACAATTGAAGCGATCTACTTTATTTTTGTTGAATACGAGTTAATACAAATAAGCATTTGACCTAATTCTCGGGGGACCTGACCATTGAAGCTCTCTTAGTGTGGCTAGTTCATACCGCGTCTCAAATAGTTCGATATCTTTGGGAGAAAAGCTTGTCTCATTTTGGAGTTAAGGCGAATAATTAGACAACATCTGAATATTAAAAAAATTAATAAAAAAAAAAACACAGAGAAACCATGTCGTAAAAGCAAACAAGTCAGCTAAGGTTATGTTTGTTTTGCAAAAAATGAATAATTTAAAAAAAAAAAAAATCATGAAAATTGTCGATCATATCACTTGAAATGATTAGTCAATAAAAGATGTTTTTATTATCAATTTATGTCTAAACAATTTCGCAAATGATGAAAAAAAAATTTAAGCAATACAAACAATTATTTTTAGGAAAATATTTTTCAAATTATTTATTTTCCATGAAACAAATAGAGCCTAAGGCTCCTTGTATTTCTAGGAAGAATTTTACACCAATCATCAACCCCGTATTACCCTTCTTCGCCATTGCATTTAGGAAAAAATAGTCACCAAACATAAAAAAAAATAGTCACCAAACATAAACGGTAAGATTAATTACAAAAGCCATAAGTTTTCAAGGTTGCCGTAATTGGTTTGATCATTAAGATATCCAATTCAAGAATTGAAGCTCATCTATCGAAATCTCGCCATTACACGAAAACTGATTTGGGTCAAAGGCCACCTGCTTGGATTAAAGAATCGGACTAAACTGCTTCATGGCATAAGGTGTTTTATAAATCTCTTAATAGTTGGGCCTCTACACTTATCCCTATGGTTAATAAAAAAATTGGAAACCCTTTGGATGATCTTGTCTTCAGAACTCTCCCTAACACAATTCTTTGATGAGCTTTATTATGGAATCCTTTGAAAGAAACTACTAGGATCTGCATGAAAGGGACGATTTGTTTGGACTTAGGCACCAAATATCAATCACGCTTCATGCTATGAACTTTGCGTGACTCAGGTGGATCATGGGGAAGACTTCAAAAAATCGACTCCAAGAATTCTAATTTTGTTGTGCCTCAATGATCACGCCTTAAAGACACTTCGAGTATCGGTAATATATATTTTAGTCTTTAGCTATGATTATAGCCAAGGTATGCCAATTTGAAAGGAGCTCAAGTTTCTCAATTATACATTCATATCTCAAAAGATCTCAATTATTCACTTTCAACCAAAAAAATAAAAAATAAAAAAGTTTCTCAATTATTGATCGACCTATAATCGAATTTGAATGTCAGTTCGTGTTCTCAATAGCAACTTCTTGCACAAAACACCAGCTTCGACTTCAATTAATTAAGAAGATCAATGGCTTCACTTGGCCAATTGGACCCGTGAATATTAGATACATCACTTTAAAAAGTTCATGAAGTATTGTCCGAATACGCGAAATAAATACTAGTAAGTTAGTTATATCATGCCAAATTCCATCGATTCCTTTATCATCATTTCAAATGGCAAATCACTCGCCTTTGCCTTGTGATGCTAAATCTAAAACCCAATATACATTAGAAGAATTCTGAAATTCCAAAGTGCTGTTGTTAATCCGAGGAACCTTCGATTCCCGTATGATGTCGATGTTGAAGGTAGGAGAGGGTTCAAGTCATGCAACCTGTCCGTCTGATTAAGAACCCTAATTTGGATGACGTGCCCATCGCAGAAATGCACGAACCTAAACATATTTTTCTAAGCCCTATGTATAACCAAACGAGCAACTAAAAACATACATTATTCCAATTTGCGATTGCACGATCAATTTAATAGCGAATTGGAGAGTGACAAGTTCTGGCTGTTGACTTGTACCTATCATTTTGATAAGCTATTGCAGCCAAGAAAAAAATTTCTCTCAGCCAGTGTCGTTATTGATGTACTCTGCTCGTCAAAGTGAAAAAAAATAATGAAGAGTCACATTCAAGAACAAGGTTCTGACCTTGAGTGCCCGAAATGGAGGGGGAACCGACGACCCATCATTTACTTGAGAGTGAAAGTGAATAACGTCGTTCAGTGTCGGTCACACTGGGCCAAAAAAAGAGGACATGATTTTTTGTAACGACGATATTGCCAAAATATCATTTTTCCTCATGCGAGACACGTTCTGTCGGCTTTGTTACCAGAATTTGAAAGGACAGAGGGGAAGGGGTACATCAAATTTTACTTCATTTTGTCCAGACTTAGGACGACAATCAACCAAATAGTGAAAATTTATATTATTTTATTCTCGAGAGTAGATTTGAAATATAAATCCGTTTAGTAAATTTTTTACTCCTCAGAATAGATTTGGAGTAGAATTGAAAAGTTTTAAAAAAAAAAAATGATTCTTTATTCCCAAGAATAATTCCAGAATCAACCATTCCATTTTTTTCTCTTCTCTTCTTTTCTTCTTGTTCTTCTTCCTTCTCTCTTCTTTTTCCACTGTTGTTGCCACCGCCACTGCCATCCACCGCTGTTGATCGCCATGACCAGATGGACGAGGTCCAACGATCTCACCAGAGGCTTGCCAGGCCAGGGCGAGGAGCCGGAGGCTCACCTAGCCACTAGTGAGGCTTGGCCAAGTCTAAATCTAACAAAGCTGAGCTCACCTAATTGTCAACGGGGCTCGACCTCGCCAACGGCTGGGTGAGCTCAGCCTCACTAGATCTGGGCGAGGCCACTCAATTGATGAGGCACGGCCTCGCCGAGGGCCAGTGAGGTTGTTAGCTCTCGTCTAGCCGGTCACCGATCATCTCGAGGCTGACGACTGGCCAAAAATTGAAGAAGAATAAAGGAAAGGAAAGAAAAAAAGGAAAATAAGAAGAAAAGAGAAAAAAAAAAGAGGAAAAATTTGATCAAATTATTAAAAAATTAAAAGAAAATGGTTTGGAGTAGAAATTTTGAGAACGGTATCAAACGCAATTCTATTCTAGGAATAGAAATTTTGGACAATTAGCAAATGCCTTAAAATACTTAAAAATTATTCTCGAAAGCAGAATAAAAAAAAAAATCATTTTTGATCAAAAATTGTTCCTAAAAATAGAATGGTTACCAAACGCATCCTTATACAAAAGTTCTTATGTCAAAATACCACATCTCGCTTATCTACAGGGTTTATATGCTAATCTCTCTTACCTATGAGCTTTCGTTTTTTTATTGATAATTCTAATACAATATTAGAGTCAAGTTTTGCCTTAATTTATTTCGTGTATGTGGCTGTCTATTCATTCAATTCCATGTGTTATTGCTAATTCGATTGGCTTGCACATGAAAATGTGTTAAAATATTTCATATCACTTGTTTACGCGGTTTATTTGCTTTTTATCTATATAAAGTCTCCCTCTATTAATAAGTTTAAATTATTACGTAAACATTCTAATATACTATGATATAAAATAAAATAAAAAAGTGAGTGTGGATGGTACATATTGCACGAGCGAGGAAATGTCAAACCCACAAAAAAAGAAGTAAAAATGGAGCTCTTACAAGTAGCTTATTAAAGTGACTATAGATCTACAGCTAGGCTATTATCTATGGTTATTATCTATGGTTGACTCTTCAACCAATTACAAAGCAAAGAGGTCAGAGTCTCTAAGAGATATTCTAATGTTTTATATTGAAAAAGGAGGCAGCTCCAATTGAGTTCCGGCTGACGGAAGGTGCTCATGAGCGGCTACATTATTTAATCTAGTTTGGCGTCCTAGCTCTCCATAGTACTTAAATATAATATTTGAATTACAATAATTTCTATGTGCCTATTATTAACAGACGGTGAGGTGTGAAGTTGGTTGAAGTTAATCCCAATTATAGAGTTTAAGTGCAGCGATTAATTTGTTTGATAACCTAGTTATGTTTAGTTGCTGATAATTAGGTATTTCGACCCGACCTAACTTTGATTCCTATTATACCACAGAGGAGTGAGGTGTTAAGTTGGTTGAAATTAACCTACTTGGATTAAGTAAGCATTAAATGAGTGATTGATATGTTTAGATCGCTCGTAACTCAGTGTTATATCCTATTACGAGGTAGTTTACTTTTTTCACATTCTCAACAAAGTGGTAGTAGAGTTAAAGGTGTGAATACGTGGACTGTAATAATCTATTTGATAGTGTTCGAGAAGTATGTTAAGTAAAACCTTTGTGAATCCTCGCACTATTCAATCAAAATTAGCTAACAGTCAACGATCTAGACTAAGAGTCAATATATAGGTGAAGGTACGTGTAGCAAATGCATTGGAGCAACGAGCGTTGATTACCTAAAATTCTCCTCAACTTTGGCATTTTTGCACAACTGCTCCCGAATTTTTGAAAAGTTATAGAATATCCCTCTTAATTTTGGCACCATTGTAACACAGCCCCTGAACTTAAAAGTTATTAATTACCCCGTAGAAGTTTGGTCAAGTTTGCCAATGCGCTATAGAAGGCACAACTTGTCTAAACTTATTATCTACAAGGAAAATTACTGGGTAATATTCTCCTCCATCTCTAATAGGATCATAAGAGGAACACTTCCTCCAATAAGCCTTTTAATGGAGGCTATGAATGTAGATGTTGCCCGTATTTATATTTGGAAAAATTATTTGAAAGAAGTACTAAATCTATTGTATGAATGTTAATTCAGTCCTAAACCTATTATTTTAGCCAATTTAATTCTAAATATTTTGACAATTTGTTGATATATTTCTTCTAGCCAAATTTTGGCCAGCAATGCTGACGTAAATGCCAATCGTCCTAGATGGCACGACGGCCTTGAACATGAACAATATTTTGTGTTTCTTTGAATTTTTGGAATTTTTTTGGAATTTTTTCTTTCTTTCTTCTTTTTCTTTGTTCCTCTATCGGTCACTAGGCCTTGATGATGCCCGACAACTGACCACAAACGAGAACTTTGCCCGCATCAGCTGAGGCTTTACCTCACTTGAGGCTAGTGAGATTGACCCTTAACTATGGCCGTCAACGACCATGGCAACCGATGGAGGAAGCAAGAAAAAAAGAACAAAAGAAAAAATAATAAAAACTTCATAAAAAAATGCAAAAAATCTTCCAAACTTCCATGTTAGTGATTGTAAATCAAAATTGATTGAAATAACTAAATTAGATCATTAAAAAAAATTTAAGACTAAATTTGCAGAATTTTAAAATTTAGGAAGTTTGGAAGATTTTTATGACTATAGAGAGTTTTCCATTTATTTATTGTTTAGTTTGCATATGATTGATGCCCATAACTTGTAACCAGCCAATTGAAGGCATTGTTAAAGAAATTCCTCCAATCTGGGTGCCGAAAAAACATAGCCAAAAATAATTCAAAAGTGTTTAATTCGTTAGTTTCCTCCTGGAGGGCAAAGTTAAAGGGCTTAGTAAAAAACAATGCTCAAGATTCTTATGGGCGTCGATATCAAATTGTCAATGCTCGTGTATCGCCGTGGAAAAGCCTCCCTATGCCTATGTACCAATGGGGTCGCGAAGGAAGTTGACAAAGAGCTTTCAAAAAGAGTATGCCTTTTTTCTCCTGTTCGATTTTGTCTTGTGAGAACATGCCAAGTGCCAGCAGCCACCTCCACCAGCTCCTTTCATCAGCCTTTTTCCCCGTAAAAGAAAGGAAAAGCGGAACGCTTTGGATCTATTCCTTTTGGCAATCTTTTCAAGCTCATTTTCTAGAGTGTTAGCCACAAAAGGGGCTTTAGAAGCTAAAGAGGGTCATTAAGGCAATCGATGCAATTTCTTGATCTTGATTGTGCATCTAAAGTCGCCGGTCCACCATACGACGGAAAAAGACGAAATGCCAAGAATATTAAGATAGATTTACCAAAAACAGTGGTGACTTAGATCGCAATGGATTTTGCTTCTCTTCATATGATCTTGGTTTAAATATATTTTGGAGCACTCTAGATACACCAGGGCGATCTAGGGGAATGAGTCCTTAAAAAATTGCTTGAAGAGGTGAACGGGTCAAGTGTGTGAAAGTTGGCTTGCGACGGACTTTTTATTGATCTTGAATAGTACCCCCTAGCTCAAGTGTCCACATGCATAAACTTCCACATAAAATACACAGTAGGTATCGCAATATTGCATTTATTGGATTACAATTTTGTTTATACGGAAAATTGATGAGTCTATTAAAAAATTTAGATTCACCTATAGTTTGCCTATATATGAGTCAAATATTATCTTTTAATGGATATTGAGTTCAGGATAAGCAGTTTCATAATAAGTGTAGGTTTCACCTAAAACTTGAAACTTATACATTAGAATTGATTTCCCAATTTTTGGAATTTAGATGATACCATGCATACCTTATAATCTGAAACCTACAAATCGAAACCAATTCCCCAATTTCTGGAACTAATCTTACATATCTTGCAATTTGGAACAAGATGAAATCCAACCGGTCTAGATCTCCAATTCCCAATTTTATTCTAAAAGCATGCTTGCTTTTATATGGAGTTTGATAAAGTAGTCTAGTTTTAGTTTTGTGCTAGGAAATATTAAATTTTTTATTTTTGAAAAGATTATTATGTTCCATCAAATTATCAAGTAACCATCCACCCAGCTAATCACGAGGCACCTCATGTCATTAACTTCTTTATTTTCCTTAAAGAAAAATTTTAGTGCAATTTCCTACTTATTGATTGATTACATAATTAATTAAATGATGCTTCAGAAGAACCTAAGAATTTTTTACAGCATCAAAGGGCCGTTGAATTTGGAAAGGACAGAGAAATAGAAAACCCAAAAAAAAATAGAAAGAAGCACATCTCCTGTATCCATTAAGGGGTCCAGAAACAGAACTTGTTTTACAAGTCGAAGGTCGCGGGTTTGATTGCCCTGTCTATCTTCATTCACTGGAAAACTTCCATTAGCTTGCATTGCCCTTCTTTGCCATGTATCAGTCAATTCAATAAATTGAATGTAAAATATAATAAAAATTAATTGAGGGTAAATTTATCTTAAGAATATCAATTTAAATTTTTTGCGGTAAAAAAATTAGTTTATGGTGAACTTACTATAGGTATATCTATTTGAGATCTTTTATGATATTAATCCTTATTTTTAACTTGTCAACAGTGTTCACCCTCTTCTCCCACCAAAGGATTAACAGGATGATGCTGATGAATTTGTTCTCTCTCTCATCCCAACCCAACCCTTCCATGCAGAAAAGTAATCGGTCCTTTTATGATGTACTTACGAAAGAGTTAACCGGGCAATCATGGAAAGTGATCCAAAAATGGCTTTCGGTCCCAGCAGAGTAAGTGGTGGGTGGGGATCTGCAGCTGTGTTGTGATTTCCAGAGAAGGTGAAATTGAGAGCAATGAATGTTTTTGTGGTCACTGTCATTTTGGAAGCCCACGCCATGCCCATCTAGAGGCTAAGGACAAATCGCAGGAGTGTTTTTTTTTTTTCTCTCTTTTTTGGACTTAGCATTTGTAGGTTCTGGATCGTCAATGAATACAACCTAAGAGCAAAGTGGGTAGTCGAATTGACAATAGTTTCCCCTCCATAGTGCATTTGAGAGTCAAAACGGACACCCTTTGGTATTTATCACCAGGGAATTGTCCGGGGACATTGTTAAACATAATTGCTCCGTTTGTATCATAAAAAATAAATAATTTAAAAATTATTTTTCTAGAAATAATCACTTATATCACTTGAAATAAATAATCAATAAAAAAAATTTTCATTATCTATAGAAATTTTGTCTAAACATTTTTATAGACGATGAAAATATTTTTGTAAGGGACATATGCGAAAATTTTTAAGAAAATATTTTCCAAATACTCTTTTTCCCTAAAACAAACATACCCTTAATATCTGATTGTGCATATCAAGAATGCAATCGATAGAGTAAAAGATGCAGTGTTTCCTCATGCAATTGCTTGACAAGCGCCCCAAAATAGGTTTTAATAAGATCCTCATGATGAATAAGGATTTGTACCATCAAGACATTAAGAATTACCGAAATACAGTAAATATATATCAATAAAAGTTTAAGACGACATCTTTTGAAATCTCAATCTAGATATAAGTATCTTATCTTGTTCTAGTTTTTCATGTATGGAGAAAAATCGACCGGGTGTAATAGTTATGGGGTGAAGAATTGTAATGAAATATCTAAACCTTTGATGATTAGTAACGCATACACTGCCAAATTACCTTAGCTATTCATAATAGTACCTATTATATTTCTTACAAGTTGAATATATATGCGAAAACATAAGTTTTTTTATTATTATTTTTTACCAGTAAAGAGTTTTTGTGATAAAGAACACCGAAGTGGGTTGGCTCAACCGATAAGATTCAAACTCTTCGTACACTAAGCTTAGGTTCGAATCCCTCTATCAGCAGTCCCCTTTGACAATCGGTTTGTAAATCCATTATAAAACCTATAGGCTTGTGGTACGTAAGGCGATTTGTAAATCCGCTATAAGGTCTTCTATGCTTGTGGTATGTGTCCTGAGGATGACCTTCAATCCTCCTAAACTTTTACTTATAAAAAAAAACGTTTCGACAATTTTTTAAGGGAAATCCCATCTGAAGTATGGGTAAGAAGACCAATCTAATCTAAGATATTATACTAAAAGCGACCTTGCATACTAAATGCATTTTATTTGTAAAGAAGTCTTTTCTTTTTCAAATAAAGAACAAAGATTTTTTTTCCAAGAAAAAGTGAAAGTGAAAGCAACGTATCTTGATAATGAGAAGTAGAATGAACTTTTTGAGACTAAGAAAATATATTTAAAATAATTAAAATATTTTTCAAATGTTTTGTAGTTATAGATATTTCATTCATTTATTGATACTCATAGTAATAAGTTGTAAAAGTAACTCTATAAAAATGGAAAAAGATAATTATGGCTATAATTTCACGAAAAATTGTTGCTATTATATGCATGGCTTGTGATTTGGACATATACTTAGAAAAAAAAATTACACTGTTTTAATTATAAAGTTATAACACAGAGAGGAAATTTGACTTTGTCGCTTGGAATATAGTAGAATGAAAAAACCAAGCAATTTAGTCAAATTGAACAAAAACAATCCATGATTAATTGAGTTGAATTGAATAGAAACGATCCTTGATCAATTTGATTTTCATAAAATAAAACGTGAGAGATGTTTGATCAATTCGATTTTCATAAAATAAAATGTAAGAGACCTTTGATCAATGTAAGCTATTCAAGTATCCAAATTGGCATATATTGTTGTAGAGTGATATTTCTTTCTGTTTATACAATTTCGTAATAATTATTACCTATATGATTTTATAAATATGTACGAGTTAAATGTGCTTGATAGAGAAGCAGTTACATAAACACAAAAGTTCAGAAAATTCCAAATACAAAATCACTTTATTTGAGAAAATATTTATCAAAGGCATAGTTAATATTTTTGTTTTTATGGCATGGCAAAAATAAATTTCCATGTTTTTGCTTTGCGCCACCCGTCGGTATGCCTGTCAGATCGGTAACGTTATTTTCATGAATAGTGTGAACAAATAATTCGCGAGAATGTCGGATGACTTTTTTGACGGATTAGGTAGATGTATTTGTCATTTTCACCGCGCACTAAATATATATATATATATTTTTTTTTCTTTTACACATTATCATTTATTACGCATAAAAAAGTACTATTAAATGATCCTGAAGACGCCTGACTTTTCTTATCCTTTTATTTGAAAGTATCGACGTGCAAGGAATTCTTAGTGTACTTCTTTATCCCCATGCACTATTCCAAATGCAAAATTTACCTCTCATCACTGGCCCAGGTCTCAGACATCAATAAATGAATATCATCATTTTTGTAACCAAATAAATAAATATCATAATTTCAAGGCAATCACCCGTTATGGCAAGAATAGTCCAAACTTTTTTTTTTTTCTGTTACCAAAAACAATTTTCCGCTGTAACATAAATACCCTCAATTTTTTTTTTATATTATTGAAAAACCTAAATTCATACATACGTGACATATATAATCTATTTCAGTTTCATTTAAAGTATATTTGTCACAAGTTTGGGATTTTTATGTTTAAGGTATTTTTGTCACAATATTGGCTACTCAATTGTGACGTATATAATCAATGCTTACAAAATTGAATATTTTCTTGTTAAGCAAGATTAGCACATGTCCTGCTAAGACTATTTTCGTTAATCACCGAACAATATGCTTTCCAATTAAATTGGATTCTGCGGACCCCAAATAAAAAAGATAAATTAGGTTTGAAATCCCTTGGAAATCGGGACCCATTGCAATAATTCTTCCCACCACAGAAAACATCCTCATAAATGGTTACTCAATTTTCTTGAACTTCCCTGCCAAAAATGGGAACGTGCTCTTCCTCATCCAACAATAACATGACCAATATGCCAAAACACTGTCGAATGTTTCTGATCCCCCTTTCTTTATTTAGCTCAATCAGATCAGACGGAATCTAATCTAATCTCATCCCTGATCGAACTAAATCATTAATCAATTTTTTTCCTTAAATTAACTGGCAACAAACACTTTCCAACTGTAGAACCAGATCGCACCAGCCAGCAATTCAGGTACTTACCCAAATTAAAATTTACCCAAATCTCTGTAGCACACATATAGTTTAATCCGGCGCAGGCGCAGCATGTTACTGCAAAAAATGAGCTGAATTAATGTCAATTTATAAAGTCAATCTAGACGCAAGGGACCTGCCACACTACCTTAACTCTATCTCCATGTCCTTTACCCAAGATGCCATTATTCCTCTCCCTCTCTCTCTCTCTCTCTCTCTCTCTCTCTCTGCGCTTCTTAAATGTGAGCTCCATACGAGGCCATGACACTTGCACATTGCGGTGAGTGCATTAATCATGTCCATCGTTCCCCAAGCCAATTTTTTTAACTTCACTCCCTCCTTCACGTAAGTATATTTAATTCCATATTTTTGCTCTTCTCAGACGCAGAGAGAGAGAGAGGGTTTGGTTTGGTGAGCTGTGCGGCTTCTGACCCCGATATTCATTTCGATCTTTATTAGCCAAGAGAGAACCCACTTCACATGGCTTTCTTCTGATGTACGGCCGTAAGCGTCTCTGCCCTTTCTCTCTCCCTTTCTCCATCTCTTTCTGCCTGTCGAGCGAATGAGGCATGATTGCGAGTGGACTGGTCGACCATCATCGTCATCATGAAGGAGAGGAAGACCGCTTCGCCATGTTGGACGATTCCTGTCTCGTTCTCGCCCTCGTCGGTCGCCTCGCCCCGCGCGCCCGCGGCCTCAGCATGGACGGCGTGCTCCTGCAGTCCTTCAAGTACTCCATCAGCAGCGACCCGCTGGACGCGCTCGCCACCTGGAACTACGGCGACGACACGCCGTGCTCGTGGGCCGGCGTCACGTGCGGCGGCGCCGCCGGTGACGATACGACCGCCTCCCGCGTCGTCGGGCTCTCCCTCCGGGGCTCGCGGCTCGCCGGGTCGATCCCCTCCGACATGGGCATGCTCAGGTACCTGCGCACCCTTGACCTGTCCAACAACTCCCTCAACGGCACCCTCCCGGACACCCTCTTCGGCGCCGCCGAGCTCCGCGTCCTGGATCTCTCCGACAACCGGGTCGAGGGCCCGATCCCGCCGGCCGTCGGGATGCTCGGGAACCTCCAGCAGCTCAACCTCTCCAACAACGCCCTGACGGGAAGCCTGCCGGCCAACCTCACCGCGCTCCCGAACCTGACCGTCGTGTCGCTCAAGAACAATTACCTCACGGGGTACCTCCCCGGCGGGTTCCACCGCGTGGAGGTCCTCGATCTGTCGTCGAACCTGATCAACGGGTCGCTGCCGGAGGATTTCGGCGGCGAGGGCCTCCAGTACCTGAATGTGTCCCACAACCAGCTCTCCGGGGAGATCCCCGGGGGCTTCGCCGCGAGGATCCCGGGCAACGCCTCCCTCGACTTCTCCTCCAATGAGCTCACCGGCGAGATTCCGGAGTCTGAAGTGTTGATGAACCAGGACGAGCTGTCGTTCGGCGGGAACCCGGACCTCTGTGGGATCCCGACGACGAACCCGTGCCCGATCCCTTCTTCCCCGTCGTTCTCGCCGTCAAACGCGTCGGCTCCGACCTCGCCTCCAGCGTTCGCGGCTTTCCCGAAGACGGTCGACTCAACCCCTGAGACGACGAACGCGACGGCGGGCAAGTCCAATAGGCAAACGGGGCTTCGGCCGGTGGCCATAGTCGGCATTGTGGTCGGTGACATCGCGGGCATTGCCATAGTGGCCGCGATCTTCGTGTGCGTCCGCCGGATCAAGAAGAGGAAGAAGAGCCTCGCCGCGGCGCCGGCCAAGAGGGAACCCAGCGCGACGGCAGGGGACGCGTGGTCGTCCACCTCCTCGGAGTCGCGCGGCTTCACGCGGTGGTCGTGCCTGCGGAAGCGAGGCGACAACGACGGCGAGAGCTCGGAGACCAACGCCTCCGACACCGACGACAACGACGACGCGAAGAGCTTCGACAACGCCCACCGGCCCGAGAAGCAGGAGCCCTACAAGCAAGGGATGCTCGTGACCATCGACAACGGCGGCGGCGGCGGGGACAAGATGGCGGCGCTCGAGCTGGAGACGCTGCTGAAGGCGTCGGCGTACATACTAGGGGCGACGGGGTCGAGCATAATGTACAAGGCGGTGCTGGAGGACGGGACGACGCTGGCGGTCCGGCGGATCGGCGAGAGCGGCGTGGAGCGGTTCAAGGACTTCGAGGCGCAGGTCCGGGCCGTGGCCAAGCTGGTCCACCCGAACCTGGTCCGGGTCCGCGGCTTCTACTGGGGCGCTGACGAGAAGCTCATCATCTACGATTTCGTCCCCAACGGCAGCCTCGCCAACGCACGTTACAGTAAGCAATCGATCCATCCATCCATCTATCCATCATCTCAATCTCCATTTTCGAATTTACCAAGCCTCATATTGCAAAATTAAATTTATCGAAATTAAAAATCATGGTCCTAAGGTTAAGATCTCGTGTCCTCCGCCGGGGAACTTCTTTTTCTGGCAAGGTCGATTTCGGAAATATTTTTGCATGGCGATTAGGGGGAAAAAATGGGGACCTAAGCCGGCTTTGACCGGCGGTATACGTTAGCCCGGGGTGAGGGGGGCCCGGTATCGTGCGCCGAGGGTGGAATCCGGCCGTGGAGTAGGTGTAACTAAACCTTTGTTTTAATGCGATGGGGAAGTCAACCCCGTCTGCGAGCCTGGTTGCAATTTTGGTCCCCCGCGATGACCGAAAGTGACACGTCATCACCTACGTGGACAGCGACACTTGCATCTGTCTAGCTTCTACTAGTAGAACGAGGAAAATAGATTTTTTTAACTATTTTTAATGTCTTTATATTGTGTAATTTATATATTTTTGGGCTTTGCGATTGTAGGGAAAGTAGGCTCGTCCCCTTGCCACCTGCCGTGGGAGGCACGGCTCCGGATCGCGAAAGGGGTGGCCCGCGGGCTCGCGTACCTCCACGAGAAGAAGCACGTCCATGGCAACCTGAAGCCCAGCAACATCCTGCTGGGCGGTGACATGGAGCCCAAGATTGGCGACTTCGGGCTCGAGCGCCTTGTCACCGGCGACACGAGCTACAAGGCCGGGGGCTCCGCCCGGAACTTCGGGAGCAAGCGGTCGACCGCCTCGCGCGACAGCCTCCAGGACCTCGGGCCGGGCCCCAGCCCCAGCCCCAGCCCGAGCTCGATCGGGGGGATCTCCCCGTACCACGCACCCGAGTCGCTGCGGAGCCTCAAGCCGAGCCCAAAGTGGGACGTGTTCTCGTTCGGGGTCATCCTGCTCGAGCTGCTGTCGGGGAAGGTGGTGGCAGTGGACGAGTTGGGCCAGGCCAATGGGGTCGTGGTGGATGACCAGGCCCGGGCCATGAGGATGGCCGATGTGACGATCCGGGGCGACCTGGAGGGCAAGGAGGAGGCCCTGCTGGCCTGCTTCCGGCTGGGGCTCAGCTGCGCGTCTCCCCTGGCCCAGAAGAGACCCTCGATGAAGGAGGCCCTGCACGTTCTTGAAAAAATCCCGTTTTCGTCAACGTCTATGCACTATTATGGTCACTTGTTATGAAAAAGGTCAACGTTGTTGTAGAGGGCGATGTATCTAATCTTGTCATTGACTGACAAATTTGTCAAATTTGTTGTGGTTGGAGCATGAAATAGAGAGTTAGATAGAGATTTTTCGTTCGCTATGGGACAGGGACAATAATCGAGCCTCGCTTTTTCTAATCAATCCGGGCCTAATCCATGCCGATTTTTTTAATCATCAGAAACTTAAGCTCGAATTTTTTTATATGTTGGTTGGTTTCGTGACTAGTTCGTGGTCACATCGTTTTCGATGGGGGGGATTAAACATTGTATCAGTTGGATATTGAGCATACCTGAAGATTTTTTTAAACTGTACTTGAGCAGAACGACAATTGCATTAGGTGGGTTTGGTTTTGCAGCTATAGTATATATGTGGTCCTAGCGTTCTAGCCGATTTCTTTTTTTGGCCCCACTTTTTATGCTAAATTGTGAAAGTGCGTCTCGTGTTTTTGTTGTTTTCGCACATTTCATCCTATGACTATAGTTGGTTAGTTCCGACTCTATTTACAATAATTCTCATTAAAAAAATGAAAATGAAGTAGGTCGTGCTTAGTTATTTTGGCTGGATGTTGTTAGAACTCATATGTTCAACGACTTATCAATTTTACCTGATTGGACATCAAATGGGTGGGCCGGCTCAGATTTGGGTTGGGATCGAATATGGTCTAACTCATATTGACTTATTAAATCCATTTTGATTTTATTTTACACGCAATGTAAATTTAATAATCTGTACCAACCTATTTGGTTGAGATGGTTTTTGAACCAAATATCTTTCACTGAAAAAGAGTTTTTCACTGGATTTATTGTTTGTATAGAATCTTGTGTCTTTTCATAAATGAGGCTACTAATTCTAATACAACTACAATAAAAATATAAATCTAAAGCAATTGAGAGTAAATGAAAGGATAAATAAAATAGCTGAAAGATAGGGTATATTGATGTTTGTCGTGCAAATGTGCGATCTTTTACAATAATGTTCTCTCGGCTATTTATAGCCTCACCTTATGAATAACCGTGTTTGGACAATTACTTACCAAAAAAAAAAAACCTTGTTTGGACAATTAGCACTTTAATTTCAAATTTCTTGGAATTTTCAGTGCCTTGCTAATAATTGTATTGTCTTATTCGTCACAGTTTCAGTATTGGGTTAATAACTGTATCGTCTTATCCACATTGGGCTCCAAAAAAACCGCCTTCATATTTATCCTTCCGCTTGGGCGTTACTCAGGAGTCAGTACCAAATTGTCAGTATTTTCGATGGTAGGCTTCGCTCAGATTATTATGGGCCTTTTCTCTTGTGTATTAGGCTTGGTGAGCCTTGCGATTTGGCCATGACCCATCAAGCCGATTTTTGGCGCTAATACAACCTGGACCCATTCTATATTATGAAAACACATTAATATTTAAGGAAACTCATATCCACCCACTTAACTTACTTTAGGTTCTTCACATGTATATATTACTTGGATAAAAGCTTCACATCAAATTAGAAAATAAAATTAAACAATAAAAATTAGTAAATAAAATAATAAATGTAAAAACCTATAAATTGAAATACTTATAAAGAATTTGTTGGTAAAATAGGTTCCATTTTGTGACTTGGATATAATGAGTCCACTTTGGTATGAGTAAAATTGTCCCTTTCTAAATAGTTATAAATTAGTTGAGAAAAAGTAAAACCCAAAAAAATATCATGCTCGTTTCATACCTGATCGATTCTCTCCGAGCCTTTGAGTGTCCAAGTTGTCGTCATATAGATCCAAGGGCCTTTGGTGTCCTTAGAAATTATGAGGTGTATACATGTTTTAGCGTGGAAGAAATTAAGAATACAATTTGTAGGACCGAACTAAACCCCACAACGCGCTTCTTTGTTTATCCGTCAGTGTGACGATGCTTTGCCATAGTTCTTGATTGCGATTGACCGGTGGCTAGCTTCATTAATTGGTAAAACCAACAGTCTATAATACAACTCCAATTGTTACGAATTTTATATTTTAATTTGGTTCGATTATATTTCATTTTTGAAATGTATGTTCATGGGATTTGGTTGGATATAGATGTTATTGACCTGTATGGTAATTATTTTGTTCACGGAAACAATTTTTGTTTGCAAATTATTTTTTTTATTATGTTCTCTAGACGAGTTTCTGAGCATTTGAACATGTTTAGTAATTATTTAAAATTTCTATTCTCGATATAGAAATGCATTTAGTGAGATTTCAAATTCTTTTATGAATTAATTTTTTTAATATTTTTCTTTTTTTCCTTCTCTTCTTCTTCTTCCTCCAACCAGTTCCGCTCGTTGGAGCCTCACTAGATCTTATCAATGGTTGGGCAAGGCTCACCTAGTCGATGTGAGGTCAATCTTGTAGGATTTGGGTGAGAGGAGCCTCACCCACCCACTGATGAGGTGAGGCCTAGTTGCTTGTTGTAAGGTTTGGCCTCGCCAAGCCTAGGCAAGGCCGATCTCGTGTTAGTCAGGTGCAACATGGCCAACAACTAACCGGAGAAAGAAGAAGAGAAAAGGAAAAGAAGAAAAAGAAAAGAGTTTAAAAAGAGAGAGACTTGATTGTGAAGTTATTTTCGAAAACAAGAAACTAGTTTTTCCTACTTTTTGATTATGGTCCAAATTTATTCCTAGAAACGAAAAGTTATCAAATGAATTTCTATTTTTTTTATTAAGAAACAAAATAATAGAATTAGATACTATTTAATACGTTACCAAAAAAATCCTAAAATCATATTAAATTTCATCCTACTCGATTCTAGAGTCGACATTTTGACTGACCATAATTGGTCAAGAAAGAGTGAGCTAATTAATCTAGCGATTTGTCAAATGACTGACCAATTCGGAGCATTTACATGTACATTACTAGCAACATGATGTTAATATTTTATGGAAAATCATATGATAACACAATTTACAAGGGACGTAATTAAACAATTAATGTACTAACGAATATGGGTATTTCGAACATTTTTCATCAGCGTTCCTTTGCTAATAATATATCATAAAATTAAACAAAATAGCATCTATTTCGTCACTTAAATCAATTAGCCTCCTAATTATCCCGACTCCCTTTCATTACCGCAACGAAAGCCGTCCCATTTCAACCAATTTCGAAGGATTCCGTCAAAAGCTTCACGAAGCTCCTGGAACCTGGAACCCCAATCTTTGCCCTTTTATCTTTGTTTCAGTTGGGTGTGGGGCCCCCTACCCTTTCTTCTCTTTGTATTTTTTAAATTCGTTTTCACTTTAGGTATTATTTTCCCACTTTTTTTTCCAGCAGCGAAATTGGAAAAAAAATCCCGCAGCGGGACCCACCGCTCTCTCTCGTGGGCCTAATACGACGATGGGCCTCTCTCCATTAACCATCGCATTCATATGCTACTACCCCTCTCCATCCGACGCGTCGTTTGGGTCGGACTCTGACGCGCCTCCCTGCTCTCCCCCCTCAATTTTGAATTCCTAAAAGTCCCGCTCCTCTTCCCCCACCATCTCTCTCTCTCTCTCTCTCTGCGCGAACCAGAGGAAGAAGACGAAGAAGGAGAGGAGAATCCAGCAGTGGCGACGAACATCGGGATGATGGACTCGGCCTACTTCGTCGGTAGATCCGAGATCCTCGCCTGGATCAACTCCACCCTCCACCTCAACCTCTCCAAAGTCGAAGAGGTTTTGAAATTTTTTATTTTTATTTTTATTTTTAATTTTTCCCCTTGTTTCGAAACCCTAGGCTTCGAGCTGGATGATGACGCTTGATTCTTCGGTTTTTCCAATCCCTCGCAGGCGTGCTCCGGCGCCGTGCAGTGCCAGCTCATGGACGCGGTCCACCCCGGGATGGTGCCGATGCACAAGGTCAATTTCGACGCCAAGAGCGAGTACGAGATGATCCAGAACTACAAGGTCCTTCAGGACGTCTTCAACAAGCTCAAGATCACTAAGGTGCGTTCGCTCGGGATCGGAACGTGTTTCGCGCCGCTTGCGCGTCGGATCGCTTCGTTTTCCGTGACTCTCTTTGTTAGATTTTGATTTGGTGTGGTTGGGTGTTGTTTTAGCATATGGAAGTGAACAAGCTCGTGAAAGGAAGGCCGCTTGACAATCTGGAGTTTATGCAATGGTTGAAGCACTACTGTGATTCCGTCAATGGAGGAGTCGTTCACAAGTAAGTTCGAATTTTGGTGCTGTTCGTAGATGTAGATTGGTATGTCGCTCTTCGTGCTCTGGGTTGTTGGGTTGCTTTTGATAGGAGTGGATCCCTCCGGTTCTCCTTTGATTCTAGTCGTTATCTTAGCTACCTATTGCCAGGTTATGTAAGAATTACTGTGGTCATTCTTTAAGTAATAATTTGGATTCTATTGATGGCAATCTTGTAGCCCATTTGTAATCAGAAAAGATAGCAAGAGGTGAAAAGCTAATTGAGTCTCAAACAATGCCTTGGACCGGGGGCTCGCAATCGTGCTATTTGATCAAATGTCCAATTCAAATGATCATTTTAGCTGATATCTTTAGATCAACATACAATCATTGCTGCCCAATTTCCAATTTTGACAATTACAAAGTTTCTTATAACTCTTCAGAATTTTGCAATTGTGCTTTATTCGTTGGGGGATTGAACATTGTAGCAGTTGGATAGTGGGCATAGCTGGAAAATTTTTAAACTATTCTCTAGCAGAATGGCAATTGCATTAGGTGGGTTTGGTTTACTGCTATAGTATGTATGTGGTTCAATATGGAATTTCTGATGATTGTTGGGTTGGTCCTAGGGTTCATGCCGATTTCTTTTTCAGCCCCAATCTTAATGCTATATTATAAAGAGCATTTCATGTTTTTGTTAATTTCCGTACATTTCATCCTATGACTGTAGTTAGTCACGACTCTATTACAATATACTATTTTTTTCCTTATATATTTCCTATTATAGGCCTTGGTGGACTCTTCTCTTGCTTGATTATGTTGTTTTTTTTTTAATAACTCTAGTAAAAATCATTCTTGGGAAAACATTAAAATGAAGCAGGTTGTGTTTGATTATTCTGGTTGGATGTCATTAGAACTTATATGCTTAATGGTTTATCAATCATGCTGACCCCTTGATGTACCTAGAACTTATAAGGTGTGTACATGCTTTTGCGCGAAAGAAAATAAGAATACAAGTTCATGCTACCAAACTGAACCTCCCAACTTGCTTCTTAGTTTATCTTATCCGTGCGATGATTTATTTGTTGATAAGTTGATCTAGTAGCTCATTTGTAATCAGAAAAGATAGCAAGAGGTCAAAAGCTAATTGAGTCTGAAACAATGTCTGGAGCCACGGGCTTGCAATTGTGCTATTTGATCACATGTCCAATTTGAATGATCATTTAGCTGACAACTTTAGATCGATATATTCTGATTGCTGTTGGATTTCCAATTTTCACAGTTACAAAGCATCCAGTTCTTATAATTCTGCAGTATGTTGAAGCGTAAATATTACATGTTGGGTTTATTCTATGAGCATGGATAAACAGGGGCCTTTTCTTAAGGTTGTCTTCTTAACAACAGGATTAGGTTTTTTCTATAATATTCTTACTAGATTTTTTTAATGCATAAAAACTTAGATTAAAGCTGCTCATTTTGTATGATCTTGTGCTTCTGAAAGTTCACTATGTGAGGTATTGTTTGATAAGACTACTGCGAATGCTAGCTTTTCATGTTGTATTTCTAAATCCCTTGCAGCTATAATCCACTGGAAAGGAGAGAGGCTTCCAAGGGGGGTAAAGAAGCCACCAAGAAATGCACACAGTCACAACCTTCCAAGGGTTCAGGACCTGCACCCAGATCTCAGTCCAGCAATAATGCTCGACGTCATGTCGATCCTTCTGCAAGCATGACTAATCAGTCAGCCAAGACAGCCAGAGCAGTTTCGATTGCAAGTTCAGCATATGATGAACAGGTAATTCAAGTTAGAAGTTGTTGAGCAAGTTGGTTGGTTTCTGGCAATAATAACGAACATTATGCTGCAGATAACAGAGTTGAAGCTATCAGTGGATAGTCTTGAGAAGGAGAGAGATTTCTACTTTTCGAAACTCAGAGATATTGAGATCTTGTGCCAGTCTCCCGAAATAGATGACCTACCTGTACCATTTCTATGAACCATTTGTTTTGTGCATACTTAATTTTGTTCGTCTCCTTTGTTGTCCAATTGCCGATTATTCATTTACTTCTTACTTTTGCAGATCGTGGGAGCAATAAAAAAGATACTTTATGCAGCAGATGATGATGCATCGGTTGTTGCAGAAGCTCAAGCCATGGTGTCCCTACACCAGAAAGAAGCAGAGTTGCTGAGTCCCATTGCCGAAGTTCCTGAAGAAAGAACAAGCTCAGATACTCAGAAAAGGAAAAGCATAATAAACCCGGAAGTGGATGCTGCTGCTTGTACTTTGTCTTCTCCGAGGCAAAGGATTTTGGACGCTTCTGATGTGCGTTCTAGTGGGTCATCTCTCATGACTTACTGATTTTCCCCTCTTGGGTGATTTCCCCCTTTTGGGATGCATTCCTTGTTCCATAAGCCTGAAAACTGCTTTTGTTGTACTTTCCTTTACTAGATATCTAGACCGCTCTACCTGTGCAAAAAGCCTCTATAGTTATAAAGGATTCTAATGATAGTCGACATGGCATTTCATAGCCTATATACAGTCGGAGTTTTTGTTATGCCTTTGAGCTTCAGTTAGCTAGTTTGATCATGCAGTTTTTACAGGTATGCCCAGTGACTTTACATACTTCCCAAGCTTCATGGTGGTTTGTGTTATGTAGTACCACATTGATGGTGGCATATGTGGACATGTTTCACAGGAAAGACTGGCATGTTGGCGCCATGTTCCATGTATAACTTCTGCATGGTTTGGTTTGTGATAGGTAATACGTTCATTCTTCTGAAGTGTTTGATAATGTTCTGTTCTGGTTGGTGCGTCATGATGAGTTGTTCACTGACGGGTCGATTTGTTAGTCCGAATGGATTCTCTCAATTTGCTGGTCGAGAGTTTTGAACCTTGGTTTACTTGATTTTATCTACTTTTTGTGCATATCATTGGTGGGCGTCAATCAGATTTGTGATTGTCTAAGAACACCCTTCTTAGCCATTGACTGGACCACCTTATTTACATGCATAATTTGTTTAAGGGTGCAATCTTAATTATGTTAGCATCGTCTTAACGACTTTTGAGTTCATTAGTTTACACGTATTTTTGGTGACAACATGTATCGGTATATGAAAGTAAACTAGTGAAGTCTAAATGGTCTTTTCATTATGATTTTTTTTTTTTTTTGAAAGTGTACATACCTAATTCCATGTCATTTGCTCCTTCTTAGGCAGGGAGTACTTGTTTCTCATTTTGTGGAACTTAGAATATATTTTTCATGTCTTGGAATAAAAAATTTACTTTGGCATAGGTTAATGGGTTGGTTTCAAGGTCTTTATTTAGGTTCCACTTGTATTATTAATTGAATAATTGTAGTGAATCACTATTTTAAATGACCATAGCTTGTTACAGTTAACTGAAAATAACTTAGATTTAGACAGACAAAAAATGTGAAACACTAACATAGTAAAAATCTCAGTTTGGAAGCTTAGATGAGTTCTAAATTATACATTCATCATTTAACACTATGAACATTGTAGGATTGCATGAAGTGGTAGATAAAAAAAAGCACAAAAATTATTTCGGATTTTAAGTTTTATTTACGTAGAATGTGTTATGAAATACATGAATGAATATTTATTATATTCATCTTATCCAATGTACTTATTATGATACATTTGTATCAAATGTTCTAAGTACACCTCCTTATACAATGAACGTTCGTGTTCCTTATCCTGTATATGTATCATTCGATACATTGATATTAATGATAAGTACATTCTTGTTCTCCTATAAATATGAGTTTAAGTTTTGATGTATAACACAATCACACAGAAACACGACAAGTGAGATACTAGAAATAAAGCTCTCTCATCTTTCTTTCTCTACTATTTCTGGTGTTCACTTACTTTTTCTTTTCAATCTCTTCTCTATTATATATTCGCAACACGATATTTTATTACACGTTATCAGCACGAAGATCTACCAACTGAGTAAGTAAGTTTTGCAAGGTGGGTATTCTTTTTATTAATCAACTTATACTTAATCTTCTTCTATCAATTCTTCATTTTTATTTTTTTTGGCTCGAAGCCATATTCTAAATCTAAAAGTATCTTTTGCTCTTGAAGTAGAGGTGGATATTTATAAATCATTTTAATTAATTTAAGGATTTATTTTTGCAAGGATTATGGCAAATATTGAAAAGCCCAAATTCCACATCCTGAAGTGAGTGGAAAGAATTATCTATCCCGGTGTCTTGACATGGAAATGCACTTCCAAGGATAAGGTCTCGCTAATACAATTACAGAGGATGGAACCTCAAATAAAAGGGATAAAGCAAATGCGCTGATTTTTATTCGCCATCATTTGCATGAGAGCCTGCAGACTCAATATTTATCCGTTCGAGATCCTCATATCTTGTGGAGGAGGTTGAAGGATAGGTATGATCATACCAAAACTGTTATCCTCCCTCAAGCACAATATGATTGGCAAAATCTCAAACTGCAAGATTTTAAATCAGTGTCTGATTATAATTCTGCTTTATTTGATATCGTTTCTCGGCTTGAGTTATGCGGTATCAAACTCGCTGATGCGGAATTATTAGAGAAAACTTTCTCCACCTTCCATGCTTCAAATATTGTATTGTAACAAAGAATACGCAGCGTCGGTTGCCACATACTCTAAATTAATTTCTATATTTCTTACTGCCAAGCAAACTAATGAATTGCTGCTAAAAAATCATGATCTTAAAACCTGCTAGCTCAAACGCATTGCCTGAAGCACATGCTAACTTTGAGAAAAATACTGGCCATTTTAAAGGCTATAAGCGCAGGCAAGAACATAATCCTAGAAGGGATGACAAGAAATTTAACCGCCTTAGGAAATCAAACTTTGGCCTGAATTATGGCAAAGAAAAGAAGCAAAATGAGGTGATTAATGAAAGTATTTGTTATCGCTGTGGCATGACTGGGCATTGGTCACGTACCTATCGTACGCCAAAACATTTTGTTGACCTATATCGGGCATCTTTAAAGAATACGGGTAAGCGTGGTGAATCTCATGCTGTTGAAATCAATCCTACTGCCATAACCACCGTTGAGGCCAACAATATCTCCGTTGGTGGGACTCCTCTTGCTCTGAAGTAGCAAATGCATCATTGGATGTCTCGATTTCTTTGAGGACCTTTGATTACTTTGATGAATCGATTGATAGATGATAATTTGAACTTTGAATTTTATGTTGCTTCGCTTTAAATGTATTACTTTTTTTATTGTTCTTTATGAAATGCTTATGAATCTTATATAATATTTATTTTTGAAATTTTATTCGACTATATAACTAATATGCAACTTTTATGATACTTGACACTTGAAGTTGTCAATATAAATGCAAATGGAAAGTACCGAGAAAAAGGAAGATGTTTGTTTGCTTGATAGTGCAACAACACATACTATATTCTGTAGTAGACACTTTTTCTCGAGTATGACATTGCGTAAGGCACAAATCCATACAATATCAGGTCTTGTTCCGATTATTGATGGTTTTGGGAGTGCTACAATTATTTTGCCAAATGGCACAATCTTGTATATTGAGAATGTGTTTCTAAGCATTCGATCAAAAAGGAATCTGCTCAGTTTCAAAGATGTAGGCCATAATGGGTATCATATTGAGACTATTTATGAGCAAGATAAGGAATATATTGGCATTTCCTATTATAAGATGGGTCTGAAGACCATCCATGAGAAGCTAGAAGCTTCTTCTATGGGTTTGTATTGTGCATGATTAAGGCTATTGAAACCTACGTTACCACATCCTGGAGATTGGTAAACCATGATCAGTTTGGACTGTGGCATGATCGCCTTGGTCATCCTGGCGCTTCAATGATGTGTAGGATAATTCAAAATACAAAAGGACACTTTTTAAAGGATATAAATGTATTGTTGTCCAAAGATTATAATTGTGAGGCTTACTCACAAGGAAAGCTTATTATCAAACTTTTATAACAAAAGTTGATTTTGAATCTCCTTTATTCTTGCAAAGAATTCGGGGTGATATTTGTGGACCAATACAACCACCAAGTGAACCATTTTGATGGTATTAGTGGACGCATCCTGTAAATGGTCCCATGTTTGCCTATTATCTACGCGTAATGTCGCATTTGCACGTTTACTTGCGCAGATTATAAAGCTCCGGGTACAATTCCCTGATTATTCAATTAAGAGCATACGGATGGATAATGTTGGTGAATTTACATCAAAGAGTTTTGATACATATTGTGCTTCACTCGGAATCGAGGTTGAGCACCCGGTTGCATATGTTCATACTCAAAATGGATTGGCAGAATCCTTGATTAAACGTATCCAAATCATTGCTCACACTCTATTATTGAGAACGAATCTCGATGATACAGCATGGGGTCATGCAGTTTTGCATGTGGCAGCTCTAATAAGATTACGCCCCACTGCTAGTCTTTTACAATCTCCCCTTCAAATGGTTCTTGGTTATGAATCAGATATTTCACATTTACGCACCTTTGGTTGTGCAGTACAGGTGCCTGTAGCACCGCCAAAAAGGACAAAAATGGGTCCCCAACGCCGTTTGGGCATTTATGTTGGGTTTAATTCACCGTCTATCATTAGGTTCTTGGAACCAACTACTGGTGATCTTTTTACTGCTAGATTTGCAGATTGTTATTTCGATGAGGCTAGGTTTCCATCAATTGGGATACCTACAACTTCCATGACTGCAAAACAAAAACCAGTTAAGATTTTCTCCTGGAATGAGAAAAATTTATCTCAATTAGATCAAAGGACTCCTTAATGTGAAAACGAGGTGCATCGCATAATCCATTTACAGGCTATGGCCAATAGGCTTCCTTACGCATTTAATGATGCTACTAAGGTAACGAAGCCTCATATTCCAGCTGCAAATGCTCCAGCTAGGATAGCTGTTCCCGAAGAACAGGCTAAAATGGATCAAAATCCCCCGCACTTGAAGCGTGGTAGACCGATAGGATCAAAAGATACTGCTCCTCGAAAACGAAGGGGAAAGAATTAGGAATCCGTTCTAGAAGAGCCTGGCATTGTACTTGCTCCCAAAGAGCTTATTGCCCCTGAAGAGGCGCAAACTCATAAAAGGAGCACTAGCCTCGGGAATACTGAGAATTCCATTACATATTGTAATGAAATTTGGGATCGAAATGAAATCATCATTGATGATGTTTTTGCATTCTCAGTTGCTCATAAAATTATGGATGATGATTGTGAGCCGCAATCTATTATTGAATGTCGTCAAAGGCAAGATTGGCCTAAGTGGGAGGAAGCAATTAAAGCTGAATTAGCTTCCTTAACTAAACGAGAGGTTTTTGGACCTGTAACTCGTATCCCCGATAATGTAAAACCCGTTAGATATAAATGGGTATTTATCTGAAAACGAAATGAGAAAAACGAGGTTGTCAGGTATAAAGCCCGACTTGTTGCCTAAGGATTCTCCCAAAGACTTGGGATTGATTATAATGAGACATATTCACCTGTGATGGATATGATTACATTTTGTTTTCTCATTAGCCTAGCAATCTTTGAAAGATTGGAAATGCGTCTTATGGATGTTGTGACGGCATATTTATATGGCTCATTAGACTCTGATATTTATATGAAAATTCTCGAGGAATTCAAAATGCCTGAAGCATGCACTCCCCGCAATTTATTCTCAATAAAATTGCAAAGATCCTTGTATGGGTTAAAGCAATTCGGTCGCATGTGGTATCAACGCCTAAGTGAGTACCTAATTAAGGAAATGGATAAGAATGATCCTATCTGCCCATGCGTGTTTATTAAGAAATCAGAAACCGGATTTGTTATTGTAGCAGTTTATATCGACGATATAAATTTAATTGGAACTCCAGAAGAGTTAGCTGAAACTGTTGAATATTTGAAAATGGAGTTTGAAGTTAAAGATTTGGGTAAAACCAAATTTTGTCTTGGTCTAGAGCTTGAGCATAAAGCAAATGGAATAATCGTCCATCAATCAGCATATGTTGAAAGACGCATGGGCAGATAGGATCATTTGCTTTATGCTCAAGCTCTAGCTCCAGAAGTGGCTATATGGCTCTATTGAGGGGGAGATATTATGAACTATGCATTGCAGCATTGATATGCGGCTAGTTCACAAGATGCAATAATGATTAGCCTCAGGAGTGGCTATATATGCATTGCACTCTTTTTTCTTTATGTCCGGTTTTTTCCTATAAGGTTTTTCTAGCTTAAAGTTTTTAATGAGGCAATTAATGCATCCATAAAAGGGAGAGATCATAACTTTTGTGCTCTGTACTCTTTTTCCCTTTTGTCCGATTTTTATTCCACTGGGTTTTTTTGGCTTAAGGTTTTTAATGAGGCAGTATCATTCAATGCACATTCATAATGAATACAATGAATATTCAAGGGGGAGTGCTATGAAATACATGAATAAATATTCATTATATTCATCTTATTCAATGTACTTATTATGGTACATTTGTATCAAATGTTCTAAGTACATCTCCCTATACAATGAACGTTCGTCTCCTTTATCCTGTACATGTATCATTCGATACATTGATATTAATGATAAGTACATTCTTGTTCTCCTATAAATAGGAGTTTAAGTTTTGATGTATAACACAATCACACAGAAACACGACAGTGAGATACTAGAAATAAAGCTCTCTCATCTTGCTTTCTCTACTATTTCTGGTGTTCACTTGCTTTCTCTTCTCAATCTCTTCTCTATTATATATTCGCAACGCGATATTTTATAACAGAATGTATCCGTTGAAATAAGTTCTCAATTTTTGGAAATTGGAATCTATCCACACACCTTGGAACTTGGAACTGGATAGGTTCCTATCGGCTCAATTATCTGATTCTAGGTTCTACTCATCACTAAGGGGGATGGGTGTGTATATTCACACGGGCTCACATGCTTATAAGATGCTAAAGTTCATCCCTGATTATTTAGCCACTTAAAACATCCTCGAATAATTCCTTCTTAAGCTTTATCTTCTTGGTAACTTGCTAAGGCGTATGGCGCACCCTTTGTAAGACTATAATCAATCATTGACTCGCAAATGTAACAATTGGCAATGTATTTGAATTTGCGCAATAGCATACTTTTATTCTTATTGATGCGGGTGCATCCAACGTAGCTCCATCGACCAACTTAGAACCATCGATGCTTATCCAAGCCAATAAAGAAGTTGGGCATTATGTTCTTCGATGGATCATTTTGAATGAATAATGTTAATTACTTATCGGTACTTTGTGGTATATCGATAGGTATCAATGGGAGGCCATTTTAGATGTCTTGTATGATCAATTGATGAAGCTTCAGGAGGATTATTTTCTGGTCAAGGGAGGAGCTCGAATTGGGAAGGCTAAAGGTTCACGAATGCGGTTCAAGAATATGGAAAGTCAAAGGTTCAAGAACACGAAAAGCTAACGGTTCGAGAATGTGGAAGGCCGACGATTAAAGGCATTTAGTTCCCGTGTTAATTTGCTTTTTATTAAGTTCCTAGCTGTTTTTATTTTTATATAGCTGAAGAGTCGAACGTTTAAGTTCCTAGGTCATTAAAATTTGTTTTTAATATTTCCTAATGCCGAAATCCTCTTATAAATAGAGGAAACTATCCAATGTAGGGGAGATACGAATTTCATGAATGAGAATGATGAGATTTCCTCAACTTGAGTGATTCCTTTCTTTCTTTTATTACAAATTCCTTATGGATGAACAAGTTCCTAGAGGCTTGACTCTGGAGCAAGCGCACAATGAAAGGCGAGATCGTGCAATCCAAAATCTTCAACAACAAATGGAGTGAGTCCTCAATATTCTAGAGAATCCGGCGAGACAAGGACAACCAGCAAGGCGTCCCAATGAACGAAACCGGCGTCACGATTCTGAATCTCGTCAAAATTCTGATGGCGATTCCGAGTCCACTGGAGACAACCGAACGATTCTGCACTCTAGTGATTCTGAATCTCTAATTCGAAGACAAAGACGGAGAGGGAGGCGTAAGTAGGATGAAAGAGACATTAAAGTGGAGGTCCCTGAGTTTGACGATAATCTTAATCCCGATGACTTTGTGGATTGGCTACACAAAACCGAACGAATTTTTGACTTCAAATCCTATTCGGATGAGAAGAAATGTAAGGTTGCTGTCCTAAAGCTGACCAAGTATGCTTCTCTATGGTGGGAGAATCTAAAGCATCAACGAGCAAGGGAAGGAAAATGACGAATCAAGTCTTGGGAAAAACTCAAGAAGTTGATGAAGAAGAGGTTCTTGCCCGACAACTATAAGCAAGATCTCTTCCTCAAACTGAACTCCCTAAGACAACATGGGATGAGCGTTGAAGAATACATTCGTGAGTTTGAACAACTCAAAATGAGGAGTGAAGTTCCAGAAGTTCCCGAACAAACCATCGCTCGTTTCCTTGGCGGCATGAATCGAGAAATTGCTGATATGGTTGAACTTCAACCGTATTGGTCCTTTGAGGATGTATGCAAGTTAGCCATAAAAGTCGAAAAACAATTGAAGAGCAAGAGGTTTTCCTCTAGAACCTCAACAAAGGCGACATCCTATTTTAAGGGTGCCTCGTCAAGCAAGGGCAAGAGTACGTCGACAAAAGACAAAGGCAAGGGAAAGAATGCAGAGCCTTCCAAAGAAGTCCAAAAGAAGTTTGAAGGTGATGCAAGGAAATGCTTTAAGTGCCATGGTTTTGGGCATTTACAAGCAAATTGTCTAAATCGGAGAGTTATGACTCTTCAAGAAATTGAGGAGATCAATTTGGCACTTCAAGAGACTGACAATGAAGACCAAAATATTTCCGAATTTGATCGGGAAGAAGTTATGGAGAAAGCCGATGATGGTGAGCTGTTGATCATCCGAAGAGTGTTGCATGTTGAAGTTTCTCCTAATAAAGAGCAAAGGGAGAATATATTTCACACTCGTTGCACTATTAACGGAAAAGTGTGTTCGGTGATCATCGATGGTGGGAGCTGCACCAATGTTGCTTCGAAAACTCTTGTCGACAAGCTGAAGCTTCCAACAACGAAACATCCTCAACCATACAAGCTCCAATGGCTCAATCAAGGGAATGAACTCAAGGTAACCAAACGCGTTCTTATATCATTTTCGATTGGGAAGAACTATCGAGATGAGGTTGTATGTGATGTGATTCCTATGGAGGCATGCCACTTGTTATTGGGTAGACCGTGGCAATTTGATATAAATGCTATGCATGATGGTCGGAAAAACACATACTCTTTTCATAAGGAACAAAAAGGCATTACTCTTTTACCATTGAGTCCTTATTCGATACATAATAATCAACCTGGGAGGGAAACACTTGTAAGGAAAATCTGTTCTTGAGTGAGACACGAGTTGAGAGAGCCATTAGCAAACAAAAGAATGTATTTGCTTTGCTTGTGGTCGAGAAAAAGAGTGAGATAGAGCGACCCATAAATCCAAAAATGCATTGCTTGTTGAAAGAATTTGCAGATGTGTTTCCGGAGGATTTGCGACTTGGATTACCTCCCATAAGAGGTATTGAGCATCAAATTGATTTGATCCCCGGTGCTCCGCTACCAAACAAGCCAGCTTATCGATGCAATCCAGAGGATACAAAGGAGTTGCAAAGACAAGTCGATGAACTTATCGTCAAAGGATACGTTCGAGAAAGCATGAGTCCTTGTTCTATTCCGGCTCTACTTGTGCCTAAGAAGGATGGTACATATCGCATGTGTGTTGAAAGTCGGGCCATCAACAACATCACCATTAAGTATAGGTACCCTATACCTAGACTTGATGATATGCTTGACGAATTATATGGTTCTTCTGTGTTTTCAAAGATAGATTTGCGGAGTGGTTATCATCAAATCAGAATGCAAGAAGGAGATGAATGGAAGACGGCTTTCAAAACCAAGGGAGGCCTTTATGAGTGGTTGGTTATGCCATTCGGATTATCTAATGCTCCAAGTACCTTCATGAGACTTATGAACGAGGTTCTTCGTTCTTTTATTGGTCGATTTGTCGTTGTTTGTTTCGATGATATTCTTGTTTATAGCAGGAATGAGGAGGAGCATATCTCTCATTTAAAATAGGTCTTTAATGTCTTGAGAGAACGACAACTATATGCTAAAATGGAGAAATGTGAGTTCTTTTCTCCAAGCATTGTTTTTCTTGGTTATGTGGTTTCCAAAGATGGAATCTCTGTTGATCAAACCAAGGTGGAAGCTATGAAGACTTGGCTGGTTCCGAAGTCCATTTATGATGTAAGAAGTTTTCATGGACTTGTGTCTTTCTATCGACGTTTTGTCAAAAAATTTAGTACCGTCATGGCTCCTATAACTGAATGCATGAAGAATGGTGCTTTTGAATGGACAAAGGCTGCTCAAAACGCTTTTGACATAATCAAGCAGAAACTTTCGGATGCATTATTGAGAAGATATTCTATGCTTGCGGTTCTGGACTCTAGGATTCTTGGATTTCAATCAATGAAAGAACTTTATTCTGAAGATGCGGAGTTCTCATCCATCATCAACAATTGCAAGCGGGGAGTTCAAGGTATATATTCTTTGCAAGATGGGTTTCTTTTTAAAGGAAATCAATTATGTGTGCCGAAGAGTTCTTTTCGCGAATTGCTAATTCGAGAAGCGCATGGTGGAGGATTAGCTGGTCATTTCGGTATTAACAAAACTCTTGAGGTTCTTCAAGAGCATTTCTATTGGCCAAAGATGAGTGGAGATGTGCATGTTATCATCTCAAGGTGTGCAACTTGTCAAAGATCAAAAAGCCATTTCCATCAAGGTTTGTATACTCCACTTCCGGTACCATTGCAGCCCTGGGAGGATGTTAGCATGGATTTCATTGTGGCTCTACCAAGAACTCAAAGAGGAAAAGATGCTATCATGGTGGTCGTCGATCGGTTTTCTAAAATGGCTCATTTCGTGCCATGTCACAAGACTAATGATGCATCTCATATTGCTGAATTATATTTCAAAGAGATTATTCGCATTCATGGAGTACCAAAGACCATTGTGTCGGATCGTGATTCCAAGTTCTTAAGCCACTTCTGGAGGACTCTATGGAGAATGCTTGGTACAAGACTCTTATTTAGCACAGCTTGTCATCCCCAAACGAATGGCCAAACGGAGGTAACAAATCGTACTCTAACCACTCTTCTTCGTGGTATGGTGAGTAAATCATTGAAAGATTGGGATTTAAAGCTTGCGCATGCTGAATTTGCTTACAATCGATCACCAAGTTATACTACTCGGTCGATCGCCATTTGAAGTTGTGTATGGAATTAATCCTCTCACACCCATTGATTTGATTCCAATTCCGTCTAACTCTCAATTGAGCTTTGATGGCAAGAAAAGAGCTGAATTAATGAAGAAGCTCCATGAGCAGATTCGATCCAACATTCAAAAGGCCAACGAATCTTACAAGAAGAAAGCTAATCAACATCGCAAGAAGACTCAATTTCAACCGGGCGATCTTGTATGGCTTCACTTGAGGAAGGAGAGATTTCCATTTCGTTGAAAGAACAAGCTCATGCCTAGAGCTGACGGTCCCTTTAAAGTTATTCAGCGAATTGGCGACAATGCTTACAAGATTGACATTCCGGGAGAGTTTGGAGTTTCAGCAACATTCAACGTGGGAGACCTTTCTCCATACTTAGAGGATGAAAATCTTCTAGATTTGAGGACAAATCTCAAACAACCCCGGGAGGATGATGCGGGTGCATCCAACGTAGCTCCATTGACCAACTCAGAACCATCGATGCTTATCCAAGCCAATAAATAAGTTGGGCATTATGTTCTTCGATGGATCATTTTGAATGAATAATGTTAATTACTTATCGGTACTGTCGCGACCTATTTTTTCGGGTGTGAACCACCTAAAATTTGGCTAATGGATTATTAAGCCTAGACTTAATTCGGGCTCTCCCAAGCCCATACCAATTCGCGACTTAAGTTCGGTTCTTAACATGCAATTGATTTTTTAATCAGAGTCGCCACTAATCTATTTTTTGGTGGGTCGATTAGAAACCCAAGTAAAGTAAATGGAGTTTTACTTTACTCCTACGAACCGAGACTATGGGTACGGGACTTGGTTACACTAGGTTTCTCTAATGCCCTTTCGGTACCATTATTTTATTTTAAAAAATGTTTTTGCAGGCAGCTTAAATTGATTTTAAATCTATTTTCCTAACATGTGATGTGATCATGCGGGTGCGCAATCCACCAATTTAACACCCAGATAAACAATAAATAAATTGCAAAAACTTACCTCAAAGCAACGAAAGCATCTGCAACGTTAAGTTAAAAACTGCATCAACATCCCTAGATATGGTTTCTAATTACCACGCGATTCCTTTTTTTGTTTTCACTTAATTAATGAAATTCATGCAATATGCAATGCAATATTAACTAAATGACATAATTCTAATGACATGCAATTTCTAATTAAATAGGCCTAGCAAAAATACTAAATGATATGCATCCCGTGAATCTAGCCCTAATGACGTGCATATAACATTTTTTTCTTTTTCCTAAAAGAATGCATTTTATCATAAATAATTAAACTAATTTAACCTATGACATTTTTTTATTTTTCAGGTGAAATGTGAAAATTACCTAATTAGATTAAGATCCTATTTAATTTATATTAGGAATTAGGTTGAGCCAAATCCTAATTTAAACTAAAACATTATCTTAACCTAAATAATCCTAAAATGCAATATATCTAAAAATACCTAAACTTATAACAAATTAAGAAAAATATTATCTAGAATTGAACTAAGTGCAACTTAGTCCTAATATGCAATGACGTGCGAAATATGCTTTAACACTACATGACATGTATATGATGATTTTTTGTTTTTGTTTAATTTCGAAATTAATAATTGCCAAATAATTAAACATGCAATTCAAATTAAAAATCTAGCAACCTAAATTGATTGATTTGATTTTTTTTTTTTTAAATTGAAATAAGATTTTTATTCTAAATATGTAAACCCTAAAACATGCAATATTATAGCTCAAACACATTTTAAGATAAACAAATTGATCATAACAAGCTAAACCAAGGATATCACACATCATCCGGATCAAGGGGTAATATTTCGCCGATAAAATCGATCAATTGATCTTAAGCCTTAAAGATCAAAATATCAATTTTATTCCCGCTTTTTAATTAATTATTTCATCTAAGGCCTTATAGATGAAATAAGAAATCCTAGCGATTCTGAATAAGGTGATATGTTGGAATATCCAATCATATACTAAAGACTAATTATACTAAAAAAAAAAGATAAAGTAAAATAAATTAAATAAAATAAACTAAAGAAAACTACCTAATGTGTTTTCTTTTTTTTTTTTTTTTTTCTTTTTCCAAGCAAAGATGATGGTTGCTCCGGTAAGGGATTCGCCGGCGAAGCGGGGCGACGGCGAGCGGCGGCGAGAGAGGTTCCGGTGGCGTCGGGTCGCGGGCTTCAAACGGTGGGGCGCTGCAGGGATGGCAAGAGGCCTCGGGCAGTTGGTGCGGCGGCGTTGGGCTCGCGGTCACGGCGTCCGGTGAGCGGAGATGGGCGGCGACGGCACCGGGTACTGGGTTGAGGCGAGCGGCGCGGTGGACTTCGGCTTCGGACGGCGTTGGAGGCGCTCGGCAGCGGCGTCGAGGGGTTGCTATGTCGGCGGCAAGGCGCGGCGACGGTACTTGCGGTGGCGCGGCAACGAGCGGGCTTCGGTGGCGTCGTGGGTGGTGCTGGTGCAGTGTTCACAGACGGAGGAGGCGCGACGCGAGCATGGGCAGGGCTTCCACACGAAGAAGATGAACAGTAGCTCCTGCTGCTTTTTTTTTTTTTTTTTTTTCTTTCTGGCCACACGTCACTTCTCTGCACTTTTTTCTCTTTCTTTTGCTGACTTTTCCTTTTCTTTTCTTCTGCAGCTGCTGACTTCTTTCCTTTCCTCTGCAGTTTGTCAGAGGGGAAAAGAAGAGACTTCTTGGACGGCAAAAGGGAGGGGGCCTTTCACTTCTTCTTTTTTTGCACTTTTCTTTCTTCTCTTCTCTCACAATCGTGCTTCTTTCTTCTTTTTTCTGCAGGTTGTCAGAAGGAAAAGAAAATGACTTCTTTTGACTGCGGAGAAAGCTTTTTTTCTCTCTTTCTCTCTTTTCACTTTCTCCCGCGCTCTCTTCACGAAATCTCTCCCAATTTTTTCGCACCTCTAAAATTTTTCTGAATTTTCTCCTCCCGGCTCACGAAAATTATGGCTCCTTTTATAATGATTTTCAGATGGCCATTTTATAGCAACTTTCGGCTTTCCATCTTATGTTGCATTAAATCAATCTCGCAAATCGAGCATGATTTCGCAATCCCGATCCCCGCCGTATTTCTTCCATTTTGCAAAATTCTTTTTTTTTTGGTAGGAAAAGAAAGGGGATCCATTTTGCAAAATTCTTGCCTCTTATTCACTTGATTTTTAAATTACTTCTGTATTTAACGAAATCAATGCTCATCAAAATTTCAAATTTCCATGCATAATCAATCAAATAAATTTCCCCCATTTTTTTTTCATTTTTTCCTTTTATTTGTTCCAATGCAATTTTTATTTTCCTTATTTTCCTAGATTTGCTAAAATAGGTGTCAACAGGTACTTTGTGGTATATCGATAGGTATCAATGGGAGGTCATTTTAGATGTCTTGTATGACCAATTGATGAAGTTTCAGGAGGATTATTTTCTGGTTAAGGGAGGAGCTCGAATGGGAAGGCTAAAGGTTCACAAATGCGGTTCAAGAATATGGAAAGCCAAAGGTTCAAGAACACGGAAAGCTAACGGTTCGAGAATGTGGAAGGCCGACGATTAAAGACATTTAGTTCCCGTGTTAATTTGTTTTTTTATTAAGTTCCTAGCTGTTTTTATTTTTATGTAGCTGAAGAGTCGAACGTTTAAGTTCCTAGGTCATTAAAATTTGTTTTTAATATTTCCTAATGCTGAAATCCTCCTATAAATAGAGGAAACTATCCAATGTATGGGAGATACGAATTTCATGAATGAGAATGATGAGATTTCCTCAACTTGAGTGAACTCCTTTGGAGAGTGGATAACTCCTTTCGGTTTCTTTATCCTTGGAGCGTAGATCACTCCTTGGTGGTGAGCCAAGAAGCCCTTTATCCTTGGCTGGTGGAATCTTTAGGCCTTGGTGGTGAGCTTCTCCTATCCCGAAGTCCTTTATCCTTGGCTAGTGGAAGCTTTAGGCCTTGGTGGTGAGCTTCGTAGATCTCGATCCTCATCCTCGCCTTGGTGGCGTGGCCTTTATACCTTGGGAGGAGATCGTTCTATCTTTTCTTATTCCTCTTTGTTTCTTTA
Source organism: Eucalyptus grandis (assembly GCF_016545825.1). Lineage (NCBI taxonomy): Eukaryota > Viridiplantae > Streptophyta > Magnoliopsida > Myrtales > Myrtaceae > Eucalyptus > Eucalyptus grandis. Next base: position 18,752,945 of record NC_052620.1, read on the forward strand.
CCGTATACACTACTCCATACACTTAACCACAAAAATCCCCTAAAAAAAAATCTCCGTTCTTGAATCACTCACCCCATCACGCATCACTTATGAACAAGTTGGATGTGACATTCTTAATCTAATCCAAATCTACAGAGTTACAATGGAAATTGACGAATTGCTAAAAACCTATGAATGACTACTTTAAGGTGAAAACTCAATTTTTTATTTGCGGATCGCAAATTTTTAAAGAAGTGGAAACATGCTGCAAACGAGGAGCCACGAGGGTCCAAGATCACAGACGAGCCCATTGGGCCACACGTCCACTTCGATTGGCCCGAGGAGGCCCAGTAGGCAATTCAAGCCCACCTTAGCACTTTGTAAGCTTGCACATTAATATGTCCATGTGCATGAATAGTGAAATGGGATTATGGTTTAGTGTAATCCCCATTTTGCCCCTTCTAGAAGCCTATAGCTAATGAGACAAAAATGGTAGGCATAAGGGAAATGAAGTGGCGCCCAAGCATAAAGGAGAGAGGAGAAGTTTACCTAGCTAAACCTACCTAGTCAACTTAGTCTATTCTTGTATGTGCAAAATCTTGGCATTGGTTACCTTGGATTGTATACCTTCATGAAGCCATATTAGCCATGCAAAAGGCTTGGACATGAGGGAATTAGGGAAATGTGTACTTGCTTCATTAATGCATGTTCAATCCCTCTCTCATCTCTCTCATCTCTCTCATTTCTCTCTCTCTCCCCCTCTCACCTTGGCCGAACACACCCCCTCCCCAATCTCTCTCTCGGCTCACTTCCGCTCTCTCATTCTCATGTCCGTCTCTCTCTCTCTCTCTCTCTCTCTCTCTCTTTCCCTCTTGGTTCTAACAGCTGTCCTCATGCTCGCCCTCACTGCCTCACCGAACCACCGCTATCCCCTTGCTGTGCTAGTCTTGCCGTGAGCTACTGTCCAACGATGCCTCATTGTCGTTTGTCATTCGCTGCCTAGCTCATCATTAAGTTGCCTCACCTCACGTTGTGCCAAGCCACCCTTGCCGTAAGCCCTTGCTGTTGTCGCTGTCGCTCGCCGAAGCTAGATTCGATCGTGGGTAACTTCCTAACCCTTGTTTAGGGTGGTAGTTATGCTTAGGTTTAGGATTATGATTAGAATAAGGTTAATGATAGTTAGATTATGTGATAAGTGAATTAAGGTGATAAACTATCATGATAAGAAATAAGTAGATGTGATTAATTATCATGATAAAGGATAAGTAGAGGTGATAAGCTATTACGATTAGTGATAGTTGGATGCGATAAGCTATTGTGATAAGTGATAATTAGATGCAATAAACTATTGCGATAAGTGATAATAGGATGTGATAAATTATCATGATTGTGATAAGTGCATATTATATTGTAATTTTTAAAGTGGTAAGTGCTTACTAAATTCTAATTTTAAAGATAATGTGTGCTTATGAAATCCTCATTTTGAAAATGATAAGTGTTCTTGGCACTCTATTTTTATAAATGATGAGTGCTTGTAAAAGGTTATTTTGAAAAGTGAGTTGCTAATTTGTTAAATGAAATCATGGTGCGATGATATATATCATAAGGTTGAAGCATGAATGCTTTGGTGAATGGTTAATTGAGGGGTGATCACATGGCATTATTTCATGATATCTCTGTGTGTGAATATTGTAATGTATGATGTATGAGCACTAAACACTCTTGAATTGACTGATGAGAAAGATAAAATTGGCTTGAGGAGTGATGTGCTGGTGTGGTCACGTGATGGTTCCGTACTCGTATTATTATGGGGGACGATGGATTTCGGATGCTCTCACATTAACGAAATGTCATTCACGGATGGATTTCGAAACGAAACACCTTAATTGGAATGTCATCTTCAAGCAAGATCGAGACGTTGCCGTGCTCAATGGAGCGGGACGATGCTCGGTTAAGTCGGAAGACCATCGACGCGAGTGTCGATAGTGGTCATAATGATTTGGACTCGTGTGATGCATTGTGCATGTAAGTATTAATATTCATGTATGGATTATTAAATTGTGATCGTCGTATATTTGTCGGAATGGCATACTCACGTAGTGATTAATTGTGCAATATTTGGACACGTTGGTAGGGTGTCGTATGTTGAGTGACCCATTTCTTGCTTGTAGATAATGCAAAGCAAATGCTTTGCTATTGATCTACCATTGATAGATAAGTCGCATGTTTAGGGCAACTTTGAGGCGAAGTGCCTTCCTACGCAAGGATTAGGAGTGTACTTACTGAGTATATCTCATTATTGTTGTTTAATGTTTTGGGCCCTAAGCATGCTTGAACCTTTCCGCCGTATATGGTTTGGAGTGCTGGTGGACTAGGATACAAAGATGACCTCATATCCCATTGAGGGGACTGACACTCGTTATGAGAAGCATGTAACCACCATATGGGCGGATGAAGGGTTGATGAACCTAGTACCCCATAGGTTCATGGCCTGGTACGTATGGGTTGGGGAGGATCTATTTGACCATCTTTGAGGTTTTGATGGGCCTCTAGGCGGGGGACTCGGGAATGCCAGTTGGGACCCCATGGACTTGGACGTCCTTGATGGTGCTGTCATCGACATGGGCTAGGACTCCGACTCGGATTAGGAACCTGACCTCGAGCTAGAGCCATGGTACCTTGAGTCGGTAGGGTACTAGACATGTAAATGATACAACACTTTTTGAGGTCACCCTTATAGTATAGAGATGCTAGGCCAACCCCAACTTCTTTTGGATGAGTATGAAGGAATATGCTTCGCAGATGTGTATATGGCTAAGCTTTTGATGTAAGAAAGTTAGTGTGTGATGGTCAATGTGTATATATATATATATATGAAAGTGTGTTCTAATATGTGTCTTATGCTATCCTTGCTTGTGAATGATTGGGTGGTGTTATATTTGCTTCCATTTGTGTATAATTGAAAGATAAAATAAAAGGGTCGGGGACGCCTCTTGCGACGTTGCAATTGAATGACCGAGGAGAAAGAGGGTTGTCACGCGTCCGAGGGTCGAGGCGTGACCTTGGACGACAATAAGATGTGGTTACCGAAGGCAATTAATCCATCAAGAAGAATGCTCGATCCCACTCGGAGACAAATGGCTCACTGTTGATTATTGGTCATAAAATATGCTTTAAGTCTGCCTTACTAAGCTTCCCCTCAAGACCAAAATATTTAATTGATGGGTGTCAAGACACACGATTTATTCAAAGTAGAGCATCAAGATATTTGAATTTATGCTTATAATTAATTACGATGATTAAAAGATGGGTCCTTTGAAGACAATCATCAACAAGAGCTTCTCTAAGCTCCTTTGTTGGCATAACGCTTTTTTTACACGAACCAAATGGTCACAGACATCAAACATGCACCGGCACAAGTTGGTCTTCGTTTGTTATCTTTTTATGTCTCTTGACCTCAGGTGAGGTAAAACATATTTTGGTGCAATCAACTTGATAGCGAAACATTATGACTAAATATTTCTTTTGGTATGTTCCGAGCCACTTTTACTTTTAGAAACCCGACAAATGGGGAAGTTAACCGCATATATTGGGTGCAGTAAGTTTCAAAGTACTCAACTAATCACTCTAAATGATCATTAATTCCACATCACTGTATACACTTGCAATTTGAGCACATCAAATGCAAAATTCAACCAAAAATAACAAAATAAAGAAAAAAAACTCAAGAACAATAAAATCCTCCATAGTCACGGACAGCCGCAGTTGATCTATGAAGCTAAATTACCACAATTCCAACAATTTCCCAACTTTTTTGACACTCCAACAACCATCTCAGAATAAAGAAAACAAGAAATTACCTGGACACCACATTTTAAGAAATATAAAAGGAATATGAATTTACCTGGACACCACTTTTGAGTCCATTATGCCTACACGTATGTGCAACTACGTTCACCTGCTTGATCGACATCTAAGACAAAGCAAAGGTTACCATCCACTCTAGAGTTCCCCATGCGGCTTTGGCCCAAAATTCAGAGTACTGGGCGCCACCTTTCCTTCGGAGGCCAGCGAAGTAGTATCTATCGATCACGAGATGACGACCCAGAGTGATCAATTTCAATCTCTCTCTCTCCCATTCGACAACAACGTGTATGCGAGCGAAAAAGTTAAAGATCTGTACGAACTTAAGAGAGGGAGAAGGGGGAATAAGCAAAGCCTTATGAATTAGGTTGTTGACAGAGAGAGGATTTAAAGGTTTCTTGAAGAACAAGGGGTTGTTATAAGGGAAATGCTCAGTGCGTGTGTGTCGAATCAAGCAAACATTTTCGTACTCAAGATCATGATCAGTGCGAAGATACGATTGATTCAAATCAGGAAATATTTGCCCAACAGTCAAATATGTGACCAATAAATGCTAATGTGAAATGTTATCCAACTTAGGATATACTATGCAACTTAAAAATGTTTTCTCGACATTTGCTGATTTAATTTCATGTGCTGTGAAATGAAGAGAATATTTCAGTTGTGGTTGTTTTCTCAAAAGGAAAAAGAAAAATAATTAGAATAGACCTCATTTTAGATAAGGCTATGGAGCGGCTAATTTACTCTAAAAACACAACCCTAGTTCCCCGTCCGATGAGTTTGTGTGTCTCACGTGCAGTTTTAGGTAATTTTTGACTTAGTTGCGCGTGCGATTGGTTCAGGACATGCATTGACATCCGCATTATATAGTGATAAATGAAAAGATGAACCATGTGAAAGACGCGTGAGACTTTTTCTTCGCAATCCACGTGCAACATGCAGCTTCAGTGAACCCCTTCAGTCATGTGGTTCCCCGTCGCTATGACACATCGCCATTGCTACACACCTCCAAGCCCTTTTTCTAAGGAACGAGATCATTGATCTCATATCGGAGATCAACGACCTCGATCTGAAGGCCGATTGAGTCAATGACCTTAGATTTGCAACCTTAAGCTCGTGCCCCGATTTAGAGAGACAGTGGCAGAATTGCTCGTGCTTGGGAATGACAGTTTATGGAGGTGGAGACTGTTACCATTGATATCTGAAATTTCCCGACACATCACATTTAGGAAAATTCGAGATTCGAGATTCTTGACCGTGATATGACTCGTTTCCTAATAAAAAAAATGGTGGAATAAGTGTCCATAGAGTTTCAATTTCCCGACACTTATTTTAGTGATTAGGTGTCAATTTCTCCAAATCAAAAGTTGATTTTTAGGTGACTTTATAAGTCAAAATTTGTCAAAACATGACAACAAGTTATAAATAAGTGTTTGCCCATTATAAAATGTAGAATTAGGGCTTTGAATTTCAAACTTTCATAAAATGATCAATGGTTGATTTTTTGAGTCAAACCGAAGACTTTGACCCACGATCGAAAAATCAAAACTTCATTGATTTGGAATCATTTTTTAGATTCAGTTTCTTCTAAACATTTAACTTGGGACAATAACAATTGAAAATCTTGGTTTGGATTATATCAAAATTTCGAACGAGGGCACTTGTAAGAGACGGTCATACCTCAGGAATAAGCTCAAATCGACAGTTGCCTTTTTATAATAAAGTCAAACTGTGCATTTTAAATCAAATTAAGCTTAAAAAAATTCAATTTCAATACAATTTAGGCATCCTAAGAGATTTTCAGGAGAATTTGAGTGACCACGAAGACACGGGTCTACCCGGTTTGACCAAGGTTGACCAGGTATTGAGCCCACATTTGCAGTTGGCTCCCCTTTTTTTTTTTTTTTTGGGTCGGTAAATTGCATTCATTACTAAAACGTGGCGGCATCGCAACTAAGTCCGGCTTCCATACATAATAAAGACCATAGTGGATGAGGGGGTGGGGGAGATTATGTAACCAACTAAGTGGAAGAGTAGTGTCCTGGTGGGCTTTTGCGGCCCAATCGGCAGACTTGTTGGCCTCCCTGGGAACGTAAGACACAGAAACATTTTTGAGCTTGGCCAGCAAATCTTTGCATTCCTCTAAAATGGCGTGAACAGCCCATGAGTTCGTGTACTTTAGTTGAAGATGAAACTGAAGCTTCTTGACCATTTGTTTCCAGCAGCCTTGAGAGAACCGCATGGAGGGCTAAAGACTCGATTTTTAGAGCTGAATCAGCGTGAAACTTCACCGCAAAGCAGTTGGCTCCCCTTCAAGAAATTGGAAAAGTGCCACAATTCCAGAATTATGATTAGACCATCAATCCATGCCACGCATGATCCTAGCCCTTCATTCCTACTTAATCCAAGCTACCCCTTGTGACACTTCAACAATTTAAGAGATTTAGAATTGGCCAATAGAAGCCTTACTTAGCAATTAAGGATTTAATTTCAACCATAAGATCAAATACCCACGATCCAAGGTCCGAATTTTGGAGAGATTTCAAAATCTCCCCCAAGTCTTCCCTTCCTCTTCGAGTGGCCGAATATAATAGCTCTTTCTTTGGAAAAATTGCAGCATATTTTGTTTTTTCTCTTAAAAAGAAAGAAAACTCTTTCAAATACAAAAAGTTCTCGCTCCCTCTCCTCTAATCTCTTGGGTTTCCTTCCGCGCTTCCTCGGTTGTGATTTCTGATGGGGATCCGCTGTCCTGACCACTGCGTTGGACTTGCAACGTCGGCTGAGCTCCCTTGAAGATCGAGGTCGCCGCCCAAGCGTCAATTTCCCATCGGAGCTACAGACTTTCCTCCAAAGGTCCGCCGGTTCTTCGGTTTTTATTCAATTCACAGCAGGTTCTCTCCTTTTTGATGATCAAAACGTGTTAAATATGTCAACACAGGCAATTATTTATAAATGTTATGTATTCGCATGGAATGTATATTTGTAAATAATTTAATGTGTTGTGTTATTCAACATTTGACACGATGATGCACTTGATCATTGTGTTAGCTGTGTCGTGTGACTCACTTTATTAAAAGTGTCGTATTAGTGTTAATACAGTTTGACACATTTATTAAACTTATTGTGTTCGGATTAGCCATATTTGTATCATACTGCTCTTTTAAATCCATAAAATGCGAATTATAAGCAGTAGCTAATAGAAGACACGGTCTTGACCATAATGGGCACAAAAAGTATTATTGCCTTCCATTAGGATGTTCCCACATCGACCGCAGTGCTGATTAGCCCACCAAGTACTATAAGGTAGCGCATGCAAACGTTTCTGTTCCGGGGAAGAGTTTTTTTTTCAGAAATGGTTCTTTTCTATTTCTGCTCCGTGGAACAATTTCTGAGTAAAAGAACCCGTTTGATAACGACACAAAATTTCTACTCCTGGGAATAGAAAAGAATAGAAATGCGTTTGATAACGCAACAATTTCTTTTTTTGTATTTATTCATTTTTAATCTTGCCGACGGATTGCCGCCGCCTCCCGCCGCCGATCGCCGTCGCGGCCCACCGGCCACCGCTGCCGCCGACCGCGGGCGCCGGCCGTCACCGCCGGGCGCCGCCGCCCATCGGCCGCCCCCTCCCGCGGCCGCCCGCCGGAGGCGGCCGGCGGTCGTCGGCGGCCGATGGGCTTCTCGCGGCGCCCGGCGGTGACGGTCGGCGGCCGGCGGTCGTGCGGCGGCAACTGGGTGGGCGGCCGGCGACGCGATCGGCGGGGAGGCGGCGGTAATCCACTGGCGGCGGGAACCGGAGGCCGGAGGGCCGCCGGCAGCCCGGCCCGGCGGCGGCGGCGTCCGGCGACCGGGCGGCGGCGGCGTCCGGCGGCCGGCGGGCGGCGACCGGCGGCCGGCGGTGCTCCGGCGGTTCATGGTGGTCGCGGCAAGAAAAGAAAATAAAAGAAAATTAAAAAAAAAAATCAGCTTATTTCTAGCAATTGTTCAGGAACAAGAAGCAACTTTTTTGCTTCTTGTTTCGTTCCCAAACCATTCCGGGCTAAGTTTTCATTCCCGGAACAAAAATAATGTGGCGTTAGCAAACAGGTTTTATTCTTTTTTTGTTCCGGGGAACAAAAGAACAGAAACCAACAGAAATAGGAACGTTTGCATGCACTCCCTAATTCTCTTTGCGACTTCCAACGCTAGTAGTATTGTTTCTGATCTAATGGTTATTGCTTTATCACCTCCAGGAAGATAGCCCAGATTGAATGCCACAAGCCTTCAGGGCACCACATATTTGCTCCATCAACAAGCGAGGATACAAGCAATTTTTGTGGATGGTTCAATTTTTAAAAGCACCGACGGACGTACGGTCAACATATGAAAAGGTGACTATTTTTAGAACTTTTGTGCCCATAAAGAGTAAAGTCTATGTAACTAAAGAAAAGGCTACTAACACTAGAATGCTAATCTCGTGGTCTCTCTCAAAAGGAAACCAAAACAAAGCAGGACCTGGCTGGTTCAAGTTTCGGTCTTCGAATGGGACATTTTTGTCTCCACACGAGAGATTAGGCAGTTTGAATAAAAGTATCAAATCTTCTCTATGTCCCAACGACACCCAATGCAACTTCCTCCACACGTTCATGTCCCCTTCCCTTTGATTGTCTTTATTCTAAGCCCAAAGCCATAATAATGCGCACAGCTACATGCTAATACAAACATTCGATCCCCTTTCTAATTGTTTCTATGTTTTACAAACTCTATCTTTGAAACCCAATCTTGTCATTGAGTATATCCCGATCAAATTGGGTCATCCTCGAAGTGCTTATTTAGATGTCATTCCTTATTCACTCATTATCATCTAACGATGTAATTCGTTTATAACAATTGTTCATCTTTCTTCGTTACAAGTATTGTCCGCTACGTGTAACTCGAACGCAAAATTCCAATCCAAACGTGCTTCGAAATCAATTTTCATCAATCCTCATAATTGGGCCAGTCACAAGAGACATGCACTAAAATGTATGCGAATCATTACCCTATGTTACTCACGCATATTGGAATATACAGCAATTACTTTTCCTTATTCTTTTCTTTTCCTCTTTTTATGGTCATAATGGGTTTACCCTAGCTCTTTTTTAATGTAAAAAAGGACATAAAAGATTACCAAACGAACACGATAAAGAAAATGAAGCACAACATTAGAGAAGAAATTTGTCATCTCGAGTTGAAAATAGAAAAAAGGGAAAAGAGGCGATAATTAGAAAGACATATTCAGCCCACGAGGCAAAAATAGAAAGAGAGGTAAATAATACCTTCAAAATGGGGAAAAGAGAAGGGGAAAAGCTTCGAGGTTTATAAACTTTAAATTAAAATACAAGGCGAAAATAATGTGGATAATATTGATCTAGTTAGGATGGAGCTATCATGCATCTTCAACATTGGCCTTACAGGCGCCTTGATTAATGCTTGTTATCTATATATATAATTTTGCTTCTCCTGAAAGGGTTTGTTTTCCTCAAATCTTAACATCTTCGTCGAGTTTTTGAATTATTACGACAATAAATTAACATGTAAAAAGGGAATTCCCACGATTATCTATTTCTAGCTGGTAGAACTTTGAATTAACACGACACCAAATTGATCAGTGGAACGATTATTTTTTAAGGAAAAAAAGTACATGATCCACTTTTATATGTTGTAGGAAAATGATTTAACTAGAGATTTGTGTCGCAGTTGGCGCAAAAGTAAAATACTCTTGTGAGAACTATTTGTGGTACATTGCAAATTTCTAACAAAAACAAATTAGATGAATGTAGAAGATAAATGGGTATTTTTCGTATGAAATAACACTCCTTTTGTGACATCCTGATTTTTCCAATTCTAATTTCAATAAATTTAGACGGGTATTTCGTTGGCAAGCATATAGTTCATTTTCTTGAGTCGGCCACTCATGTGAAAACTAGTCTATCCGGTGAAGCCGTTAAAAAATTCTAATGCATAAGACTTGAGAATTTGATCAGGAAGCGACCTTTTGACCGAGATAATCTGCAAGGGTCATTACGGCACAAATAAAAATCGATTAGAGATCGAAAATAGGTTGGCTCGACAAAGGCATGTGATCAGGTGTGGGTGATTCCACCGGATCGTATGATTCTTGTCGACCGACACTGGGCCGACTTTTCTATTGATTGGGTACCTTGTGCCCGTATTTGAAACCTTGAGATTACCTCGACAACCGAAAGTCGCCAATGTTTCAAAGATGTACATTGTGGCTTGAGATAATCAACCACATGTCAAATGCATGAAAATTTCTAAAGGCTACCCGGTAGGTTGGGCCGTGCTAGTATCGTGCCAAAGTGAAATTAACCGTGGAATTGAGTCAGAATTTAGAAATTGGAAGTTTGGGTGTGTCACAAATTATTTTAGGATCATTAACTTATCTTCGGAAGATTTTTCATGTAATAAGAATTTTTCAGAAATTAAATCAGAGAATGGCTATTTTGGCTTGAGAAATTAGTAGGCCCGCTTTTGGTCGCGCTTTTGAGACTTAAGTTGGTTCTATGGACAAGTAAAGATGTGAATTGAAATGTGGTAACATTGGATTAATTTTATGGACTTCAATTGGACTCAATTGGAAGAGAATTGAATGGAATTGAAGAAATTAATGTACAAGATTTTATGCCCCGGCGGAAAAATAAATTGCACCTATTGAAGATTGTTGTGGGAGGATGGAGTGAGTGGATGGTGACATCACAAATGATGTCATTGGGAGGCAAGATGCACTAAGGTGGTGACAAGTGGAAGGTGAGGATGAGCCCTTGGAAAGGTAGGATGTCACTTCCCTCTTGTCCTCATCATCTTCCCCATTTGAACTTGGAAGAGAGGGAGGGAGAGAGGGAGTTTGTGCGTGAAGACCAGCCAGCATCCAACCCCTTCGTCCGCCCCTTCGCCCGTTCGATCGTCGCCGCCGCTTGCCGTTCGTCGCCGGAGCTAGCCGTCGCCGCTCGCCCGCGAGCGACCGCACGCCGTCCCGTGTGCGAGCTGCTCCGCCCCTCCCATCCCTGCTTCGTCCGTGCGCCAGCAGCCATCGTCCGTCGTCCCGAGCTGCCGGAGCTCGTCCCCGCCGCCGTGAGCTGCCGTTGACCTCCCCATCGGCCCGTCCAAGCCCTCGCCGGTCTCCTCCGCCGTTCCTCCGCCCGAACCGGCGCCAGATCCGCCCTTCTCGGGCCCAAATCAGTGGCTGGAAAAATGGGTATGGCAGCCCATGTTTGGCCCGTTTTGGCTGTCTTCCCGAGCTCGGATGCTCGGCCCGCCTTGAGGAAAGTCGATCCTCGTGTCGTCCTCGTCGTTTTGGTCCGCTCGGCTCGTTAATCCGGTGAGTTTAGCTCACTAAACCTCGCTTAGAGGGTTAATTATGCTTAGGGAGGTTTAGTTTATGTTAAGTATTATTAGGTTGTTAGTTTAGGTTATTTAAGAATAGATTAGATTAAGGTGGTGTTTTAATTTAAAGTGTGCTTAATTAAGGGTAAGTAGGTTTATTTAAAATAAGCCTTGATTTGACATAAATGAATTTACTTTTGATTTATTTAAATGTCCCGAAATTATTAAATAATTTAATAATATATTATTATTCGAAATTATTAAAATATTATTATTTAATTATTTTCGGAATAAATTTAATTATTTATTAAATTCCGAAAATTATGTCACGACCCCGAATTCTCGAATTTCGTGCCGGTCATTTCTTTGTGTAGTCAGATTTTGAAATTGATGGTTGGAATTTATAAATTGAGGGTGGATCGTGAAAAATATGGATGTTATTATTTAATTAATTTTCGGAATAAATTTAATTATTTAATAAATTCTGAAAATTATTTTGGAACCTTATTTTCTCATAATTTCGTGTTGATCGCTGCTGTGCATTTAGAATTTGAATTTGATGAATGGATGTGGCAAATTGAGTGTTCATTATGATAAATATAGATTTTATTCATAAAAACCCAAGTGTTGAGTTTTGATGCAAAAATTAGATTTTAATGATTATATTAAATAGTGAGGTTTGAAAAAGTGAGATATTGGCTTTTTGATTCGAAATTAGCGTGTCCCCACACACGTGAGTAATTTCTGGAATATTTTTAATATGAAGAAAAATGGTCGGGATCACTATTTTAAGTGGAAGCATTGAGTGAAATATAAAGTGTTCTGTGGCCGAGTATGCTTTGACTGTGTGATAACTAAGAAGAATCGTCCTGGGCTGTTGAGCCGTTCTTGTCCTTATATGGGATGCCCACGCGGTGGATGCGGGTCGCAGTTGATTCTGGGCCCATGCTCTTTCGGGAACGCCGTCGATGTATTGACGAAGCCGCGCTCCATGGGGGGAGGCGATGCCTGGCTATATGCCAGTAGCTAGCCGAACTGCGAGTAGGTTATGCCCTTGTGTGGCAGTGAATAACAATTGTAATGCATGTTGAGTGTTGTTGATGTGTCAGATTATGGGACGGAATTGTGTGGCATGGAATGTGACGTGTCATAACGATTTAGTCTTATAATCAGGACCCCCGCGGTTGTTAGGTATATGAAAGTGAATACGTTCCGGTTGTTTAAGTTCCTCTTACTATCTGTGATTGAGTGATTTGAATTGCGCTAACCTGTAGAAAGGAACTGGGGCAAGGTAAGTCTTCTGTGTGATGTGGCTAAGCCACCCGGGGTGTATTTTCTTTCTAATAGGGGTTTAGGGGGTTGAACTTGCTGAGACATCGTCTCATCCTGGTTGTGGGATTAAAATTTCAGGTCCCTAGATGGCGGTCGTGGAGGACCCGAAGCCCTAAGTCTGGAAAGGTGGAGATTGAAGTATCGGTGAACGTGTCCTGCTAGTTGGTTTTAGGATAGTCCCCCTTTTGTCGAGCTGGTCTATTTTGTAGACAGTCTAGAGTTGTATTTAAATCTATGTGTTTGTAAATGAGTGTTTGGTATTGTGATTGATTGCCTGCTTTTCTATTCCAAGTTAAATGTTGTTAGGGGATTTGTTTCGCTTCCGCATGCGTAATAAAATGAATGGGTCGGCGACGTATCTGGATGTCGCATATTTGATCGACCGCAGTGGGATGTGCGCGCTCGGGGTTCGGGCGTGACACCTTTTGGTTACTAATTCAATTACTTTTATCAAAACTGAAATTAAAACAATCTATCATTTAGCTTTTTATTACATAAACAGAATTTTTTTGCATCTCTAATCACTTATTTGAAATTTTTGGAGAGAAAATAGCCCCAGATAAATTTTCCTTCCATTCTTTATTTTTTGATGTAAGCAGTGATATTTATACAAATCAATATATATATATATATATATATATATATATATATTGTATAATGAAGTGCCCTATGAGAGAATATATAGGAATCCAACTTTGTCAAATCACTCTTGTTATAATCTTTAACATTCTTGGTCTTCTCATTCTGTCATTTGGCTTATGTTCTTCATGTATCATTCAAGCCAAATGACTTTAAAATTACATCGATACTTCTATATATTACGGATAATGTAAGAGATATATCTATTTTTCTCTTGGAGAATCTTTAGTATTACTACTGTTTAGCTTTCAATTCGCCTCTCACAATTAAGTGAAATGTGAATAAGTTTGTCTATTTAAGCCACTGATTTCATTAAGTTCACAAAACTAAGTAGGAAATTGATGATTAATTATCTAATGAAGACCTATTTTTATTTATTGTAATACAAAAACAATTCCACTAATGTGGTTTGTTATTTCTTGCCTTTTTGTAGCTTTAACCGAGGCAAAATTGGTAATGATATAATATTTATGCTATTCAACAAAAAATAATTCAACGTAACATTTTGCCACGTCGAAAATAATATCTGCCCTAGTAAATTTCTTTTGGTAAAAATCTATCCAGTAATTTTAAGTAGGTGTTGAATTCTATGTCATTTAGTGAAAGAACCTTTTATTTTAGTGGAAAATTGAAGTTCCTTGTTATTTCTATGCTGCCATGCACCTTCCATCAGAAAATTCAGGTGGAATCCACAAACTCTCTCGAAATATTAGTGGCAGTACAGATTTGCCCCTAAACTTGGCATTTTCAAGTTCCGGTCTTCTCGGCTTTCTTGGCCCTGGAAACAGAGAGGGCAGCAATTAATGAAAATAAATAAAGAATTTATGATACGTTTATTTTATAAAAATGAATAATTTGAAAATGTATTTTAAAAAATAATCATTTATATAACTTGAAATGTTAGTTAATGAAAGATACTTTAATTATGGACAGCACTTTATGTTTAAGCATTTTCATAAATAATGAAAATATTTTTTGTTCATTCACTTTTTGTAAGTGATACAAAAAATCATTTTTTGAATTTTTTTCTAAATAATTCATTTTTTGTGAAACAAATGGAGCCTTAAAGTTGGAAATCTCATATTTCCTCCACATGTACATGTCCCCTTTCTTTGCTTGTCTTTATTCCTAGCTCAAAATTATAATTATGTGCATAGCTACATTTTAATATTAATATTTGATCCCCTTTTTAATTGTTTCTTGTTTCACAATCACTCTCTTTGACCTAATATTGTCATTTGAGTGTAACCGGATCAAAATGGGTGATTCTTGAACCACTTATTTAGATATAGTATTCCTTATTCACTCGTTATGATTTGAGATTTGAAATACAGTTAGTGGTCCGTATTACCATGTAATTTAATTGCATGACAACTTTCGCACGATGACTATACCTCTCTCTCTCTCTCTCTCTCTCTTTGCAAGAAGAAGATGACGAGAGGCATGTAATTCAAATCTCAGTTAAGGCAGGATTGCACTAATTTGAATTCATCTCTAAGTATGCTTTTTGTCCGATCACAAGAATCATGAATCATTACAACATATTACTCGCGCATATTAGAATTTAGTGCAAAATATTTTTGCATATTCTTTTCCTTTCCTCTTTTTTTTTATGGTCATAATGAGTTTAGCCTAGCTCTCTCTTCCACTTCTTCCACGAGAGAAGAAATTTGCCATCTCGAGTTGAAAATATGAAAAATGGGGAAAGAGACGATCATTGAAAAGGCAGATTCAGCCCACGAGGCAAAAAGAAAAGAGGCATTTTATTATCTTCAAGATTGGGGTTGGGCGTCAACGTAAGAAACTTCACTCCCATTGCGAAGCCGGCAACACGACAATGCCATGACTATTTTATTTATCCAATTCCTATGTTTCCTCCAACGACGTGACAACCAACAAAGCATGTGGATAACGTCACCAGAAACTGTAGAAATATAAAATGCCGAACGTTTCTAATGTTCCCAAATAAACAAGAAACTGCTGTCCAACTTAAGAATTTTTTTCTCGACAATGTGCGGATTTAATTTCATGTGCTATAAAAGACCGTATATATTATCATTCCCTAGAATTTTTAGTTCCATTCAAAAGATTTACTTGCAAAGAAAAGAAGAAGAAAAGAACCGTTCACGTGTTACAATATAGAGCATGTAAACCGAGTCAAAAAAATCTTAACACAACCATAACAAAATTATGTGATGCACTCAATCGTTTCATATTTGTAAGTCCCATGTGAGTCTCGGTAATTAACCAACACTCAGATTAGCTAGGGATCCAAATGATAGCATTTTGTATGTGTGTGTGCGTTTTTTTTTTTTTTGGTAATCGAGGATTCGCCTGAGCGACTTTCGCTTACGCTATCCAGGGTCATAAGGCCCTCCAGCCCACATGGAATGGCACATTCGGACCAACGACTATATCTCGATAGAGAGTAACATAGGACCCCAATACCATGACCCCCCATTTACAACGCATTAGCAAACGTGGGTTTTGAACTCTTGATCTCGGCAGTGAAGGAAAGACTCTCAACCAATGCAGCTACCCGCGATATCCACTTTAAATAAAATTATAAAAGTATAACAAGCGAACCCATGTCAAGCTCAATGTACGTGCTAGATATGTGAAATTTAACGAGTCAAACCGTCAAACAGAGTTTTTCTTTTTCGATCTTCTTTTTTTCCTTAACCGGATCCAATTGAAGCTAAAAACTAAAGATATAAATTTATCTTTCTAACTTTATTTGGGAATGTCAACTTGTCTCATATTTTGATTCCCAAAAAATAAAAAATAAAAAATGTCTCATTGTGCGTTATTAAAGAAAGCGAGTAGATCAATATCTTCTTCGTGTAATTAAAGTCTTTTGTTATTCTCTTAGCTAGAAGGACAATAAATTTTTTATGCATTCGCATGCTTATACGTCTAATTAGTCTCTTTAAATGAACCCATCCAACGACCCATCAAATTCTTCTCTCAGTCTTGCCTTAGGCATCCACTTAAACTTGATCAAATTTCTGTTGGCCGGAAAAAAGAACACTTGATCAAATACTTTTTTAACATTTTATTTTAACTAGTCGAGACAACTGACTCACATGTAATTATTGCTCATAAGATAAGTTGGATCTGCGTTCCAAAGCTTCCTCTCAAGACCAAAATATATAATTCATAGATAAGGAAACAATTCAAGAACAACAAAGTCCGCCAAAAGAAAATTCCAGACAAGCACATCAGATTCACGAAACTATACTACCACAATCCCAATCACTTCCAAACTTAATAAAGACACATTGAAATATAATGATGCTTACCATGGCCTCTGGTGGTGCTTCAACCTTCGCAAGGCAAAAGCAAAGGTTGCCATCCACTCTAAAGGACCAAAGGTGGATGAGGTGATCCTCGGTGAGTTCGTCAATATTGTTGAAATATAATATGCGGAAACGGCAGGATTTTGCAATTTATATCAACACGAAATCGTTAGAGAAATAAACGAGAAATAATAAGAACACTGGAAAATTTACGTGGTTTGGCCCTAGTATCGGTACCTACCTCCACGGGGAGAGCCAACAGTAAATAATTCACTGTAATCGGAAAATCATAGTTTATAATCGCTCACATGCTCGAGTGTTTCCTACACCTAGATTTAATCCCAAAATATAAAGTGTTTATAAATAAATAACTCACTTGGGTATAAACTCACAGCACAAAATTATCGCGCATTCAAGCTCAAGTATAATGCACGCGGCTCTCTTCAGACTTGACGTGCGGCTCCTTTTCCTTCGTAGGGTTTTCAGCTGCGGTGCTCCTTTCTTTTTCTACGTGCAGAGAGCTTCAGCAATCTTTTCTCTCGTAGGCTACGGGTGTGTTTGGCTGCACCTATTTCTTCCCCGAACAGAAATTTCTATTTTTTTGTTCACGGAACAAAAAGGAACAAACGCGTTTGGGTGCGTTTACGTTCCTTTTTGTTCTTTTGTTCCCGGAACAAAAGAAACAGAAAACAAGAAACACAAAAAGTTGTTTCTTGTTTCGGAACAAAATCTAGAAACACTTCTCTTTTTATTTTTTTCTTTTCTTCTTCTTTTTTTCTTTTTTTTTTTCTTTGGCCGGTCGCCGGCGACCGGCCGACGGGGCGGTGGCCTCGCCCGCCACGGCGAGGCTCGCCGGCCCCCGGCGAGGCCGAGCCTGGCCGTGGGTCAAGCGAGGCTCGGCCTCGCCTTGGCCGGGCGAGCTCGAGCTCGCCCGGATCCCGAGGCCGAGCCGCCCAGCCCGGCCGGCGAGGCTCGGCCTTGCCCGGCCACCGCCAGTCGGCGTCGCCCGGCGGTGGCCCGGCGAGGCCGAGCCTCGCCCAACCACGGCCGGCTCGGCCTTGCCCGGCCACCGCCCGGGTTGGCGTAGCTCGGCGGTGGCCCGGCGAGGCCGAGCCTCGCCGGCCGCCGGCGAGCTCGGCCTTGCCGGATCTCGGCGAGCGGCTCGAGCTTGCCTAGCCAAGGCGAGGCCGAGCCTCGCCCGCCACGGCTAGGCTCGGCCTCGCCGGGCCGGCGAGCCTCGCCGTGGCCGGGCGAGGCCGCCGGGTCCTCGCCGGCTGGTCGCCGGCCATGGCCGAGGCCGGCGACCGCCAAAGAAGAAAAAAAAAAAAAAAAAGGAAAAATAAATAAGAAAAATAAGAAAGAAAATAGAAAAATAAAATAAAAATATTAAAAATTTAAAAGAAATAAAAAATTATACAAATTTACCAAACGTGTTTCTATTCTTTTTATATTTCTGAACAGTTTACCAAATGCATTTTTTTGTTCAAAAATTGTTCCCCTAACAAAAACTTTTTTCTATTTCTATTTCTTTTAAACAATTTTTAAATAGAAACGTTACCAAACGCACCCTACATGTCTTTTATATGTGTGCCCAAAAGGTCAAAACTTTGACCCGGGCCCACCTTTTTTTTGGCTTTACGTGCAGAAGCTCCCTTTTTTTTTAAAACTTCATCGGCTAAAAGAAACGAAATAGTAACACTACCTTAGAATTTTGTATGCATGTGTGTGTGCCCAAGAAGTCAAAGTCTTGACTTGGGCTCACGAAAATAATTCGAATTCTGCAGGCTTTCGCAGATGAGGAAATTCGTATCTATTATTATTATTTTTTAAATTTCCTCTTTTGTGTAACTTCAAGAGTCCAGCGAATCGCATTTTGCAAATACTCAAATTCGAGACATAATTGAACAATTCTTCATCTTGACTCGATGTTTGAAGCCAAGTTATAATACTCATCATCTATGTTGCTCTCCCAATACCCCGACGGACGCTCACTCTTCACAGATGCTAATAAAGCTCAAGCAGAGCTTAAGCTTCGCCAAAGGAACAGACTTAGTCATTATATCTGCTGGATTATCTACTGTAACAATCTTTTTGATAATAACATTACCCTTAGCTAAGATATCTCGGATGAATTGGTACCTGATGTTGATATGCTTCGTTTGCTCATGATAAACTGGATTATACGCCAAATATATTACACCTTGGTTATCACAGTGTATATCCAAACTTTTTTGTTTTAACCCAAAGTCCGAGAGCAAATTTTGTAACCATATCACCTCTTTCGCTACAAAAATTAGTGTCATGTACTCTGTCTCAATTGAAAATAAGGCAATGTGATCTTGTAAAGACGTTTTCCAACTAATTGCACCACCCATTAACATAAACACATACCTTGCTAAAGACCTGCGATCATCCAAGTCACCGGCGTGATCCGAATTCACAAAACCAGTGGTCTCATTGCCATTACTATCCCTCCAGTATACTATATCCACGTCTGTTGTCCCCTTCAAATATCTGAGAATCCACTTCATAGCTTTCTAATGAGCTTTACTAGGACGTTTCATATAGCGACTAACCACGCTCATAGCTTGTGAAATATCAGGCATAGTGCACACCATAACATACATAATACTACCCATGGCACTAGAATAAGGAACACGAGACATATGTTCCTCCTCCTCCTTAGTCCGCGGTGATAATTTATCTAAAAGTTTAAAGTGCTTCGCTAAAGGTGTACTTGTATATTTTGTTGATTGCATATTAAAACGCCTCACAATCTTCTCAATATATTTCTTTTGAGATAGACGTGAAACTCCTGCAGCCTTGTCACACAAAATCTCCATACCCAAAATTTTCTTTGCAGCACTTAAATCTTTTATCTTAAATTTAGCATTTAACCGCTCTTTCAGCACATTAATATCAAACATATTTTTAACCGCTATTAGCATATCATCAACATATAAGAGTAGATAAATCAAAGAACCATTTTCCAATCTCCTAAAGTAAATGCAGCTATCCATTTGACTTTTTGAATAGTTATGACTAGCCATGAAAGCATCAAAACGTTTATATCACTGCCTAGGAGACTATTTTAACCCATACAAAAATTTCTTTAACAAGTAAACATGATCTTCCTTACTTGGAATAGCAAATCCCTTTGGTTGTCTCATGTAAATTTGCTTCTCCAACTTACCGTGAAGAGTTGCAGTTTTCATATCTAGTTACTCTAATTTGAGATCCTGCGAAGCAATTAAGACGAGTAAAACACGAATTGAAGTATGTCTTACCACAAGAGAGAACACCTCATTGTAGTTAATGCCCTTACATTGTGTATATCCCTTCACCACAAGTCTCGCCTTATACCTCGCTGCCTCAACACCGGGAATGCCCTCTTTCCGTTTGAAGACCCATTTACTTCCGATAATCTTTTGGCTCTTGGGTACTTTGACCAGCTCCCATGTCTGATTTTGATGGAGCGATTTCATTTTTTCACTCATAGCCCCTAACCACTGCGATGACTTCGAACTAGCCATCACCTCAGAGTAAGACGAAAGCTCATCTATCTCCACCTCATCACCTACAGTCAATGCATAAGCAATATCTGTATAATCATAATGTACTCGTGATTTAATTTGCATTATTTGTCTATCTGCGGCTATAATGTGCTGTAGATTTGCTGGTTGCTCACTATCACCGACTTTAAGAACTACGGCTTCATCTGTAGTCTCAACTTTTGTTACATTTGAGGTTTCCAAAGTCTCCACTTGAAGCTCCACCTCACTAATAACACCATGATCTGTCTTCTCTGCTGGTTGTGTCTTAGAACTCTTCTATTGAAGCATTGCAGTCTTGTCGAAAATCACATCTTTGCTGATTAGAAAATCGGGTGATGTGGGATTGGTGCACCACAGCTGACAGTCTTTCACCCCATATGCATAACCTAGAAATATGCACTTCTTCACCCTCGGCTCAAGCTTACCATCACTCACATGAGCATACGCAGGACATCCGAATATACGTAATCCGAAGTAATCAACAGGTTTCCCCGACCATACTTCCTCAGGAGTCTTTTACTCGATAGCAGATGATGGAGATCAATTAATAAGGTAACATGCCATGTTCACTACTTCAGCCTAAAATTCCTTGCCAAGTTTTGCATGTGAAAGCATGCATCAAGCTCGCTCTGTTCTACCACGCCATTCTGCTATGGTGTCCCAAGTACTGTGCGATGTCTCATAATACCTTTTTTCTCACAGAACTCGGTAAAAAATTTGCCACAGAATTCTATGCCATTATCGGTTCTCAGGCACTTAATTTGTTTATCTGACTGCTTCTCAATCAATGCCTTAAATTTCTTGAACTAATCGAACACTTCATTTTTGTGTTTCAGAAAGTATACCCATACATTTATTGAAAAATCATTGATAAATGTCAGTATATATTGGGTACATCCTTTCGAAGGAACTGAAGACGGGCCCCAAACGTCTGAATGAATATATTCAACCGGTCGCTTAGTCGAATGAATAGCTATAGTGAACTTAACTCGGCGCTGCTTCCCAAAAATATAGTGCTCACATAAGTCTAGTTTCCTATCTTTGACCATTCAACAACCCCCTTTCACTCAGCATTGTCATACTTGCCCTACTCATGTGCCTTAAATGCATATGCCATAATTGAGTCAAGTTAGGGTCTGACTCACTTGATGAAACTGCAGTGGTTCCGATCACGACCTCTCCCAGTAGATGATAGAGAGTATTAACTTTCTTCCCCTTTATCACTATCATGGCACCTTGAGAGATCTTCGATACTCCACTTTTAGCAGTGTACCTACACCCGATGTCATCGAGTGTCCCCAAAGAAATAAGGTTCCTTTTGAGCTTTGGTATATGCCTCACATCTGTCAATATGCGCACCACCCCATCGTGCATCCGAATTGGAATTGTCCCTATCCCCACAGCCTTACAGACTGCATTATTCCCCAAAAGAACTCTACCACCATCTACAGTTTGGTAAGTAGTAAACCAGTTTTTATGAGGCATTATATAATAAGAACACATCGAATCTAGCACCCATTCGTCTCCTGACAAAGTAGTAGTCACACATAAAACAGCTTATGCATTACTATTACTCCCCTCAACAACGTTTGCCGCATTGCTTGTGGCATTTTGCCTATCAGCTTTATTTCTTTGCTTTGGACAATCTCTCCTGATGTGCCCCTCCTCGTGACACTCAAAGCACTTCACGTGTCTCTTGAAATTTCTATGGCAAGATTTCAATTTGCTTTTACCTTTGCTGCTACTAGGCCCTTGATGTTGTTCTCTATACTGAATTGTAAATACTTGCGCTACTCCTTGCGCCAGACCGTCATCTCGCAATTTTCTCTGCCACTCCTTAGAGAATAAGGTGGACTTTACCTCTTCTGAGGTAATTGTAGTACGCCCCTGCATCAGTGAATCGGTAAAGTACTCCCATGACTCTGTAAAGAGGTTAACAACATCATGTCATGTTCTTCATCATCAAGTATCTTACCGACATTCTTCAGATTCATCATGAGTTTATTAAATTCATCTAGGTAAGTTCTGATAGATGTACCTTCGGTATATCTAAATTGAAACATCTTCAATATGTACAAGCGATTGTTCAAACTTTTCTTCACATAGAGTGCTTGAAGTTTTGCTAATAACACTGCGGCATCCTTTTCCTTAGCAACTTCTATTAAAACCTCATTCGACAAATTTAACAGGATTGTGCTATTTGCTTTTTCCATTAGCTCTATCTTCTCAGAGGCTTTCATTATGATAGACAACTCATCTTCACCATCTAGTGCCTTGACCAAACCTTGAGTTGTCAATAACGCCCACAGCTTGATGCTCCATAACACAAAGTTGTTACTCCCGTTAAATTTCTCAATTTTAGATTTCCTTTTAGACATAATTACAATAACAGAATTTCCAAATAATAAGCAGACAACCAAAAGCTCTAAATCACAATCAAGAAATCTGAACCTGGCTCTGATACCAATGGTTGAAATATAATATGCGGAAACGACAGAATTTTGCAATTTTCAACGCGAAATCGCCATAGAAATAAACGAGAAATAATAAGAATATCAGAAAATTTACTTGGTTTGGTCAGAGTATCGGTACCTACGTCCACGGGAAAAGCCAATGGCAAATAATCCACTATAATCGGAGAATCAGAGTTTACAATCGTTTACATGCTCAAGTGTTTCCTACACCTAAATTTAACCTCAAACCTAAAGTATTTATAAATAAATAACTCACTTGGGCATAAACTCACGATACAAAATTATCGCGCCTTCAAGCTCATAGTATAACGCACGCGGCTCTCTTCAGCTTGACGTGCGGCTCCTTTTCCTTCGTAGGGTTTTCAGCTGTGGCACTCCTTTTTTTTTCCTGCATGCAGAGAGCTTCAGCAACCTTTTCTCTCGTAGGCTACACGTCTTTTATTTGTGTGCCCAAAAGGTCAAAACTTTGACCTGGGCCCAACTTTTTGGCTGTACGTGCAGAAGCTTCCTTTTTAACTTCATCGGATAAAAGAAACGAAATAGTAACGCCCTTGGAATTTTGTATGCATGTGTGTGTGCCCAAGAAGTAAAAGTCTTGACTTGGGCCCACGAAAATAATTCGGCTTCTACAGGCTTCCGCAGATGAGGAAATTCATATATATATATATCTTTTGTATAGTTTCAAGAGTTCAGCGAATCGCGTTCAGTTTCAAGATTTTAATTTTAAATATATTATTTTAACTCTGTCAAAAGCATAACTTACTCAAAATGTGAACTGGCTCCATAAAATCACGCATTGAGTTTGCATCAATGAAGAATTCAATTGTAACTTTTGATTGCCTAGTTTCTTTTCTTTAGTACAATTTGACTACTATCGAGTATGTCTCCTTTTGGTATTTGTTACATCAATAAGGTAAGACAAAAGCAATTTTTTTTTTTTTAAAGCACTGACGTACTGTCGACGTATGAAATGGTGAGTTTGTCGAGAACTAATGTGCCCATGAAAGAGTAACTTCATGCGATGATGGGGAATCCTGTCGAGACGAGCCGAGCCTTCCCTTTCTCCCACCACATCAAGCGTTGACCGTTGACACGTTTTCACTTGGGTTTGAACAGAGACCGGGTCGGAATTTAACTGTGCCTAGCGGAACGTGCGATGGGAATGAATTATCTCGCCGGGTTAAACTTTTTGTCGCCGATGACTGGCTAGCGATGCGTGGCCAAAGAGGGGAAAAAGGAAATAGGATATTGTCATCTAATAATTAAATTCAATCTAGACAAAAAGAAAAAATAAAAAGGGGCCGGCTTTGATGTCAAAATGAGTGAAAAAGGGGTGGGTCCATTTCCGCGAGGCAACCTGCTCTTTCAACCATTTCTTTTTGTGCAAAAAGTTCATTTTGGTACTCAGCTGTGGAACCATTAGAGATCGAAGTATTTAGAATCTTTATCCCGTAATTAATGCGAAGGGACGGTCGTGTCATCCTGAAGGGTGAGGTCGGGATTTTGCCGTCGATCTCACAATTGATTGAACACGGATTGGCTTGGTTGATGGAACAAGTTTGCATTAGGAGATTAGATGGCGATTAGTTGAATAAACAAATTAGAAATTTTCTCTGGAAAAAAGAAAAAGGGGAAATGCATAGGCTTCTCGGAGAAGATGCCTTGCAGGCCACGGATCTTTAAAAAATGTGAGCCGTAGAAGAAGCAGCTCCATCTATTTATGCACCCTTTCCTATCTCGTTTCACATTTTCTTGCCTCCGCTCCTTCAATCTCTCTCTCTCTCTCTCTCTCTCTCTCTCTCTCTTTTCGCAATCTTCTTCTCCTTAGTACTCAACTTTTGTGTTTGGATCACTTTGATCTATGAAAAAACTTCTAACACTCGAATGCTAATCTCTTGGTCCATCTCAAAAGGAAACCAAAACAAAGCAGGACTTGGCAGGTTCAAGTTTCAATGTTCTTGACCCCAATCGGACATTTTTGTCTACATACGAGAGATTAAGACAGTTCGAAGAAAAGAATTAAATCTTTTCTCTGTCCCCACGCCACCCCGATACAACTCCATCCGCTCGTTGATATCCCCTACCCTTTGATTGTCTCTATTCTAAGCTCAAAACCATAATAATACATACAGCTACATCCTAATATTTACATTTGATCCCCTTCTAATTGTTTCTATGTTTTACAAACTCTATCTTTGAAACCCAATCTTGTAATTATGTATATCCTGATCAAACCGGGTGACCATTGAATGGCTTATTTAAATATGCCATTCCTTATTCACTAATTATAATTTGAGATTTGAAGTGTACTTAGCGATCTGCACTATCACGTAATTTGGTTACATGATAGCTTTCAAACGATGACTGTACCCCACGAATAGGTGTATGACTCTCTCTTTTTCATTTGGGGAGAAGAAGATGACAAGATGATGACACTCGTTTGGATTCATCTCCAAGTATGCTTTGGGCCGGTTGCAAAGAGACATGCACTAAAGTTATGCGAATTATTACCCTGTGTCACCCACGCATATTAGAATATACTGGCTCTTTTTCATTTCTTCCTTTTCATTTCTTTTCCTCTTTTTATGGTCATAATGTGTTTACCCTGGCTCTTTTTTCATGTTTTATTTAAAGGACATAAATGAACATCAAAAGTACCCAAGATAAAGAAAATGAAGCACAACTTTAGAGAAGAAATTTGTCATCTCAAGTTGAAAAAAAAAAGGGGGAAAGAGGCGATAATTAAAAAGACATTCAGCCCACGAGGCAAAAATAGAAAGAGAGGTAAATAACACCTTCGAAATTGGAAAAAAGAGAAGGGAAAAAACTTCAAGGCTTATAAACTTTACATCAAAACAAAAGGCGAAAATGATGTGGTTAATAATGGTCTACAGAGGATGGAGCTATCGTGCATCTTCAACATTGGCCTTTGAACATAATTGCAACGGGCAATTCTTGAAAAACAAGGGGTTATAATAAAGCAAAAAACCTGAGATGTCTCAGTGCAAGCTTGTCCAATCAAGCGGAGATTTACAAACACAAGCTTATGGTTGGTGTGAAGATAGGAGAGATTCGAATTAAGGAAATATCTAACTGCCAAATATGTGGGGTAAGTGCTAATACGAAATGCTGTGCCACTTAGGAATATTTCAATTGGCATTTACAGATTTAATTTTATGTGCTGTAAAAAGACTATATTATATTCACTAGAATTTTCATTTCCGTTCATGAAGGTATTAGCAACAAAACCCGTGGAAGTGAGCAAAAATTAGTAACCGCCATTCTGGCATAGTGAGATAGTTTACTTTATAATATCCAATGACTTTTTTTTTTCCTTCCTGGTCAGAAATATCCAATGACTTTAAATACCATTATTTTGTATTAGCCCTGTGCTAAACTTATTTATTTCTTGGGTTTCAGTAGGCCCGCATGATCCCATATAGCTCACATGTTTTAGCCTCACTGGCACCTTGATTAGTGCTTGGTATTGATGTATCTAATTTTGTTTCTCCTTAAAGGGTTCGTTTTCCTCAAATCTTAACTTCTTCGTCGAGTTTTTTGAATTATTGAGACTATAAATTAACATATAAAAAAAGGAATTCCCATGGTTATCTATTTCTAGCTGGAAGAACATTGAGTTAACGCCACACCAAATAAGAAAAAAAAGATCAGTGGAATGATTTTTTTTTTTTTTATGGGAAAAAGGTACATGATACCTTCTTATATGTTGTAGGAAAATGATTTAATTAGAGATTTGTGTCGCAGTTGGCGCAAAAGTAATATGCTCGTGTATAATTACATTAGAACTATTTGTGGTATATTGCAAATTTTCAACAAAAACAAATTAGGTGAATGTACAAGATAAATGGGTAGGTTTCATGTGAAATAAAACCTGTTTGGTTACTTTTATCAATACTCAAATTAAAACAATCTATCATTTAGCTTTTTGTTACATACACAGAGTTTTTGCATCCCCAATTAGTTATTTGAAATAATTGGAGAGAAAATAACCCTAGATGAATTTTCCTTCAATCCTTTATTTTTTTTTTTTATGTAAATGATGATACCAATACAAATTGATATATATATATATATATATATATATATTGTATAATGAAGCACCCTACAAGAGGATATATAGGAAGCCAAATCTCTCAAATCACTCATGTTGTAATCTTTATAATTCTAGGTCTTCCCGTTTCGTCATCTAGCTTATATTCTTTATGTATCATTCAGGCCAAATGACTATGAAATTACATTGATACGTCTAGATATTATAGGTAACGTAAGAGACATTTTTATTTTTCTCTTGGGAAATCTTTTGAACTATCACTATTTAGCTTTCAATTCACCTCTCACAATTAAGTGAAATGTGAATAAATCTGTCTATTTAAGCTACTGAGTTTATTAAGTTCACAAAACTAAGTAGGAAATTGATTAGTATTTATCTAATTAAGAAGAATTTTTATTTATTGTAATACAAAAATAATTCCATAAAGAATAAAGTGTACACAAGTTTCTTCCACATGTTAATATTCTTTCACACATGAATTTTTTTATTTGTTATTTTATATCCGTCAGCTAACTATATTTTAAACAATCATTTAAGTGATACAACTTTTAGAAAACGATAATTTAAGTGACTCCAATGACTTAATTTGCCAGAAAATCTATACAGGGTTGTTGAAGTCACTTAAATAAATGTTTTTACAAAGTATTGGCAGTAAAATAATCATTGATTTAATATTTTGGCACTAAACTTTTCAGAATTAAAAATTTGAGGAGGACCATATCATGAGCCAAAAGAAAAAATAACAAAGCAAATATATTCCAGTTTTGCCATCATTTTCTTTGTTTGGTTAGACTCATGAAAATTAAAAATCTTGAAGGAATAAATAATCCAAAATCCAATTAGTTAAAGTTAAAGTAATTATGAATCAAAAGGAACAAAAAAATATATATGAATTTCTTTAAATTATTTATAACTTAAGTTCTCTTATTTCCTCCTCTCTTTTTTTTTTTTTTCCAAATTCGATTAATACAAATTCACAATGAAATTCAAAAAGTCTGTTTGAAAAGTTGAAAAAATTAGGACTTGCCTGAAGAGTAGCTTCTTTAGAGTTTGCTTATATCATTTTTAAATTCTAAATTTCACTCAATCTAGATATTTAAATAAAAAATACTGTACATATCCACTTAAAAAAATTGTTTAATTTTAGAGGGAAAATGTTGACACATCAAATTCCGATCCCTAAGAAAGTCAAAAGTAAAAAATGGGTCAACTTTGACTCTATTGTTCGACTCTGGGCTAGATTTGTTTGTCCTATTACCAATATTCTATTTAATTTAGTTTTCTCTCATTCTCTGTAATTTTTCATTTTTCACAACAATTAGGGTCAAAAGAGAAATTTCTTCCAAACAACAAAATGAAAAGAAACTTTTACCCTTTAAAAGTCATGTTTATTGCACATATTAATGAAGAAAATAAGGGAGAGTTAGTGGATGTAACAAAATGAAAGTTAAAAGGAGTATTGTGTAATAACTCAAAGTTTGGAGCCAAATGTGTCATACATTCAAAGTTCATGGGATTTAACGTGATTTTCCCTATATTTTAATTGACTTTTATTGTAACATTTTGTTGCCTAGACAATAACATATACATGAACAAATGTCTTTTGGTAAGAATCTACACAACAATTCTAAATTGCTTTTGATTTCCCATATGTTTTGTAGTGAAAGAATATATTGCTGCAATTTGATCTAACCTTTTTCTCACTTCTTTGGGCACCCTCATTTTACCCACATCTCTCAACGTACCGTAAATAATGCTCGGTTCGGAAAAGACAAAGTACGGAGAGAAAAAGAAATTTGGTAAGTGAATGTAAACATCCAGCGTCGTAAAGAATTAGAGAACGTTTGTGGAGGGAAACATGAAGCCCACCATTTTTTATATTTTTTTTAATCATCAGGGGCGTGTGAAGAATATGGTGGAGGGCCCTGAGTATGACCTAGGACCGCTTGGTTTGAAGAATATGGTGGAGAATGGAAACATTGACTAGCAAAAAACTACTGTATTGTCCTTGTTTCTTTTTAAAAATTACAAAAAGATTTTCCTTACATAGTTACATGTGAAGAATTCTAATTTTATTTATTTATTTAACATATACTAAAAAAAAGTTAACTCATTTTCCTTATTAATATATTTCGATGGCTAATTAGGCTTGAATTTGTGACAATGCTCAATTTGTGAAGATTGAACCTAAATGGTCAGGAATGTAATTTCACATATAGTTTTCACACTTTCTTTACCCCCTCCTATCTTTCCAAATAACGGAAAAGAAAGTGATTTTCTTTATGTTATGCCACGCTTCTATTTTCTTCACCTCCAAGACAACGCGTCGCTCACACATCCCGCTAATCGCTCTATCTCAGAGCCAAATGATTGACGTCATCATCCAAATATAAAATTGAAGATTTGTTCTTTGCTTATGTGTGGCCACGCTTCCTCAAAAGCACATTTCTAGGTTACATTAAGTCAAGCTTATACAACGAAGATCGGTTGATTCGAGTTGCTTGTTGGAAGATATGATTATGTAATTTTGTATGATATTGAATCTAGTTTATTTTAGGATTAGAGAGATAGGAAAAGATAAGAGAATATTACTTTTCCTTTATTGATTCTCTCTTTGTAATTAAATACACAATACTGTACATGAAATTAAATTCAATTTGAATGAAGAAACAATTTCTTCCTTCTGTCTCTCGGTTCCTCACGAATCCAAGAAATGCGTCTTCTTTGCTACATCTCCTTTTGTGACATGGTATCAGAGCCATCTGTGGTTCTGAACTGATTTTTGCTTCCGCTCCAATTACCTCGCGAAGGAACTCCAAATTCCAGAGAAGTGTTGCCGTAGGAATCAATCTTTTTGATTGCCTAATTGAGGAACCACATCTGCAGAAAGAGTTACCGGAGGATTTTTTTTCAACATGACAAAGCCGCAAGACTCTACCTCAACTCCAGTCGACCAATCTGCAACAGAAGCTTCGTTGCAAGCCGAGGGAAACCAAGACTCATCCACTGTAATTCCTGCATCAGAACAACAGGAACAACAGATCCAGACCCACGCGCAATGGCAACAACAGGCTCAGGCTAATCCAGGGCAACCTTTTGCAGGCTACCCTTACCAATGGATGCCATATCCATGGTTTCATGGGCCGATCCCCAATGCATCATCGCCTGGTTATCAAAGCAGCGCGCGAGCCGATGGAAGTCTACCAACCGATGAAGGGGCAAATTCAACCATCGGCCCGGAGCAGACGGGCGGAGCGACTGACCGGGTATGGGAACGAATCCCCTACCCGGTTTTCACAATGCGGGTCACGGATTTGGGTTCGGCGGTCCGGGTCAGGAACAAATCCCTACCCGAACCCTACGCCCAATTTCCTTCCATATCAAATCCTTGCTGCTAGTGGCCGGCCGGAACTCGGCGATCCTCTTTATACAACAAATGGCGATGGACCAGAGTTAAAGATCATCAGCCAGCAGCTAACGGGTGCCGACAACTATTCGAGTTGGTCGCACGAATTCCGGCGAGCACTAGTAACAAAGGATAAAGAGGTTTTTATCGATGGAACGTTCCCGACTCCGTCCGACGAGCGAATGGCACGGCTTTGGAGGCAATGCAACCAGTTGGTCAGAACCTGGATTGGTAACTGCATCGCACCCGAAGTCGCGGCCGCGCTTCCCCCGACGGAGGATTCAAAGAAAATGTGGGAAAATATACAATAGATGTTTGGAAAACTTGATCGATTAAACTTTTCTCGCTTACCCAACAGATTTCAGATCCAAACAGGGAAATATGACCGTCGCGACGGTATTCAACAAACTTTCGCACGGTGGAACGAATTGGAAGCAGCCAAGAAAGTTCGACCCGACGATTACGTCCAGAAAAAGATAAGAAAATGCGAGAAAGAGAGAAGACAACGCGGTTTCTCCTCATCCTCAACGAAACGTACCTGGCTTTCCGATCTCAAATACTCACCATGGAGCCCATGCCGAGTCTCGGCCGAATCTATCAGCTCGCCATACAGGAGGAAAGCCAACAAAGATCGGCGGACCATGGCAAGGGAGGAGACGGAATCGCTCTAGCAGCAAGGAGCCGATCCGTCACTCGAAGAACACGGGGAGAGGAAGAGAGCGGATCTAGGTTAGCGAAAACCCTAGATCGTTTATAAGGAAGACAAATGATGGTGCAGATTATTTCCGCAATCGATTTCGCCACCATCCCTTCTTGGGAGCGACAGATCCGACGGTCCGCATGGCTTCAACGTTGCTGGGATCGACGGCTCCCGATCGCCGCACTTCCATGGGCCGGAGATGGGCTTATTTCGCGCGGAAATTTCTTCGCCGGATCGAGATGGAAAGCGTATGGGCCCGTTTTGGCCCAAGCTCTTCAGCCCACCTACAGGCCTTCATTTGGTGCAAAATTAATGGGCCAAAAGGGAAAGGTAAAATGTATTGTGATTACTATAAACGACCGCATCATACAATTGAAAACCGCTGGAAATTACATGGAAAACCAGGAGAAAAAGAAAAGGGAAATTTTCCTCGGTCTTTCAAGTGTCGGGTCAACCCATGGGAAAGTCAATTACCCATGAGCAATATCACGAGCTAATGGAAGCCTTGAAGAAATTGGATGCTGAGATAAGGGTGGCAGTTTCACAAAAAAGGCGTCTATTGTCTAATGAATTCAATATCAAAGAGTGCATGGATTATTGATTCGGGTGCCAGTGACCACATAGTCTGTGACAAAACTTTCTTTTCCGATATCACTAAGCTGTCTTTCCCCACATCAATACAACTTCCTAATGGACACACCACTAGGGTCACCATGACCGGTACTGTGAAACTTAGCTCCTTCATCATCCTTCGAAATGTGCTTTATGTTCCCGATTTCCAATTCAATTTAATCTCGCTGCCCGAGCTTGTCAAGAAAATTCATGTCAAATCCTTTTCCACTCGATAAATGTTTCTTTTAGGCCCCTTCGACTGGCAACCGATGGGCTTGGGTAGAGTCATTCAAGGATTGTATTTTTGGATGGAATTTCCACATTCTTTTACATTATCTCCTGTTGAATCATTGTGTAATGCTACTATCAATGATATGAATTTCCTTAATCATAAAAGATTGGGTCACAGTGCATCCTTTCCTTGTCCTGAATGTCCCATTTGCCCCTTGGCAAAACAAACACGTGCTCCTTTCCAAAATAGCACTTCCCGAGCAGATGACATTTTCTCTTTAATTCATGCTGATGTATGGGGGCCTTATCACACCTTGAATCATGATGGGTCCCGATTCTTTCTTACAATCGTAGATGATTACTCTCGTGCAACTTGGATATTTCTCATGCAATCCAAAAATCAAGTCTTTTCTCACTTAAAGACTTTTCTTTCCTTATCCAAGATCCAATTTCGAAAAACAATCCGTCGAATACGCACTGATAATGGGAGAGAATTTTTTAATGCTGAGTGTGCATCCTTATTTTCTCAAAATGGAATCTTGCATGAGAGTTCCTGCACATATACACCACAGCAAAATGGAGTTGTTGAAAGAAAGCATCGTCATCTCTTAGAAGTAGCACGAGCACTTAAATTCCAAGCTTCTATTCCTGAAAATTTTTGGGGAGATTGTGTGGTCACAGCAGCATATCTAATCAATCGCATGCCATCACGCATTCTAAAAGGGAAGGCACCTTTTGAGTTATTATATGGGAGGAAACCGGTTCTGAGTCATCTCCGAGTTTTTGGGTGCTTATGTTATGTGACTACAATGAGACATAGAGATAAGATGGCACCTCGTGCTAGACAATGCATATTCATGGGTTATCCAACATTGCAAAAGAGATATCGGCTTTATGCACCATCTACAGGAGACTTCTTTGTAAGCAGGGATGTTGTCTTTCATGAAGATGTTTTTCCTTTTTCAAAAATTACTTCCTTATTTGAAGATGATAAGAAAGTGCATAAGCAATTCTTATTGGAGGAGGATTTATCTCCCGGAGGAACATTGATTATTACTTCTCCTCCAAAACTAACTGAAATCTTGTCTCCAATGCCTCCTGATAGTCCTATAGAAGAGCCAAAGACCAATGTAACCAGCACAATTGGGGGATATTTCAGAAACCAGAATCACTGATGAATCATCCTTGACAACACATGAACCACAGCGACGCTCAAGTCGAGCTACTCGTCCACCTACTTGGACGAAAGATTATGTATGTGGCTCTTCAAGATCATCAGGTACTCGTTATCCTATATCGTCTTATATTTCCTTTGATCGGTTATCATCAGAACATCTCTGTTGCATAAGCCGCATTTCTGAAGATCGAGAACCTTCTGGTTATAATGAGGCCAAAGATGATCCTCGTTGGCAGAAGGCCATGGAATTAGAATTGCATGCCTTGATGGAGAATCGTACTTGGGATGTTGTGTCATTACCCGCTACTCGCAAACCAATTGGCTGTAAGTGGGTATATAAGATTAAATACAGAGCAGATGGATCTGTAGAGAGATACAAAGCCCGATTGGTAGCTAAAGGCTTCACACAACGAGAAGGTTTTGACTACCATGAAACCTTCTCGCCTGTCGCAAAGGATGTCACAGTTCGTGCCTTTCTATCTGTTGCTGCTTTTCGTGACTGGCCACTACATCAAATGGATGTCCATAATGTCTTCTTGCATGGTGACCTCGATGAGGAAATATATATGGAGCTTCCACCCGGATTACGGAGACAGGGGGAGTCGAAGGTATGTCGTCTCCGCAAATCTCTTTATGGATTAAAGCAAGCTTCTCGACAATGGTACGCCAAGTTCACCAATGCACTTATGGCTGCTGATTTCAAGCAGTCCAAGTACGACTATGCCTTATTCACCTGGACAAAAGGTATGTCATCTATTTATTTGATGATCTATGTTGATGACATCCTTATCATGGGAAATGATGATTCTCGCTATAAAGAAACTCAAAGAGTATTTGCATTCCACTTTTCATATCAAAGACTTAGGGCCACCTAAGTATTTTCTTGGAATTGAGATAGCTCGTTCAGATCAGGGGATCTCATTAAGACAGTGGAAATTTGTAATGGAGATCATATCAGAGGCAGGACTGTGAGGCTGTAGACCATCAGTTATTCCTATCGAGCAAAATGCCAAATTGACATCTATCGACTATGATAATGGCATATCTTCTCCTTTTGATGATCCATTATTAAAAGATCCCTCAGGATATCAGAGGCTCGTAGGGAAACTAATATACCTCACCATGACTAGGCCAGACATCTGTTATGCAGTGCAAACTCTTAGTCAATTTATGCACAGTCCGAAGCAATCTCACATGAATGCAGCCTTGAAGATTGTGAGATACTTGAAGACATGTCCAGGCTTAGGAATACTTCTCTCTCGAAAGTGCAACATGGAAATGACGGCCCATTGCGATGCAGATTATGCCACATGTCCTATGAGCAGGAGGTCTATCACTGGTTTCTGCATCAAATTTGGGGAATCATTACTTTCCTGGAAGACAAAGAAACAATCTACTGTGTCCTTATCTTCAGCTGAAGCTGAATACCGATCTATGGCCAAGACTGTTTGTGAAGTAGTCTGGTTAAGGGGTCTTCTACTAGATCTCGGAGCACAAGTTAAAGGACCAACTTTACTCTTCTGTGACAACGATTCAGCACTCAAACTTGCAGCGAATCCTATACTTCATGAGAGGACAAAGCATATAGAAGTCGATTGTCATTTTACTCGAGAAAAGATTCAGGAAGGAGTTGTTGAGACAAGAGGGATCAAAACCTCTGAGCAGCCAGCAGATATATTCACTAAGCCTCTTTGTCAAAGACAACATGCATATCTTCTGAACAAGCTAGGCGTCTTGGACATATACAAGCCACCAGCTTGAGGGGGAGTGTTGGAAGATATGATTATGTAATTTTGTATGATATTGAATCTAGTTTATTTTAGGATTAGAGAGATAGGAAAAGATAAGAGAATATTACTTTTCCTTTATTGATTCTCTCTTTGTAATTAAATACACGATACTGTACAGAAATTAAATTCAATTTGAATGAAGAAACAATTTCTTCCTTCTCGTCTCTGGTTCCTCACGAATCCAGTAAATGCGTCTTCTTTGCTACATCTCCTTTTGTGACATTGCTTTTCACTTAGTACAATGTTATCCTAGCCACTATATTCTTCCTTGTCTCGCCAAAGGTTCAACCACAAGAGATCGTAATACAGAACGACAAGAGGTTTTATGGGACGTCTCCTATAAGCTCAAGATCACTGAGGTGTGAGTCCTCGGAACCGATCATAGGTTGCACTGATATCGTGCGGTTGCTTTATTTTCCTTTGGTTGATGGGATTTTTTTGTGAAAGAATTATGGAAGAAGATGGAATGAGGGAGAAAAGGGTCATTAACGAGTCTTCCTTTGTTCTCGTTTTATGTCTCTTGGCCTAATCCAAGGTAAAACATATTCTGTTGCCATTAACTTGATCGCAAAAAATTATGACTAAATATTTCCTTTTTTATGTTCTGGGCGAAAAAGTGGAAGATGACTGTTTATCTAATGGAAAATTCAAACATAAATTTAAAAAAAAAAAAAAAAAAAACTCAAGAACACAAAATCCTTCATGAAAATATCAGACAACCACAGTTGATCCAAGAAACTAAACATCGATTTGCCCAAAAGTAGTGGTCAAGAGCGTGACCTTCTTTTCATTATCACGAGTGAAATGGGAAGGACTCCAGACTGAGATTTCCCTCAGAGACCAGCGAAGCTGTATTTGCCAGGAGATGAAGAGATGAGACATCGAGTTCCATCCTTCCAAGATTTCCCTCGGAGACAAATGAAGCTGCAGATGCCAAGAGATGAAGGGATGAGACTCTGGAAACTTGAGTAGAGTTCAGCTTATGGTCATGGAGTGTCGGCCCTCCCCGTCGTCGTGGCGATCTCTTCTTTGCATGGACCCATTTAACACAAATCACAGGTACGGAATTCAATTTCTGGGCATGGAATGTCTCCCTTTGCGGTCGCAGCGATCTCTTCTTCCTACCGGTCCATCCAACACCGAGATGAAGAGACGAGAGGTCGAGTTCCATCTCTCTTCCGCTGTAGAAGAGTTGGGAGACAAAGGCCCAAGATCAGATTATTTTCAGTTTGTACCTTAAGACAATGCCTATATGCACTGATATTTCAAACGAAAACCCAGGCTTTATTATTTTATAGGCTGACCGAATTTTTTATTGTTTTTTCTCCCGCCTTGTAAACCTCGACGACTTAACATGTGGATTGTCAGGGCCAAAGATATGTGATCACGAGTTCAACTTTTCTTTCTTTTTGGTCTTTTTTGTTCTTATCAGATTCAACCACGGAAACTTTGACTTACCGTGGAAAGTGAGTGAGCATTAGTCTATTTCTTATGATTTTATATCGACATTATAGATGTTTAATGTCTCTTGGCATAAAAAGCTTAGACATAATTCATCAGCTTGAACGCTGGATCCAAGCATTTTAAATTATCTATCATGTTAATATCCATGTATCCTAGTAAGGTTCAATTAGGCATCACAGCACTTAGAATTGGACAATTTCACAAGTATGGACACAATATATATTTAGAACATATTTTACTAGTATATAGCAGGGGATGTCCTAAATTAATATGAACATTAAAAAACAATTTTGTAAGTATCTTTCTTTTAACCTTTGAATTGGCCATGATGAGTTCAAATTTCGGAGAGACCTCGAGGGTCCATCAAACATCGCTGATGTATCTTCACGATATTATACGAGCAAAAGATATCATAATTCTTCATATAATAAACTACTCAAATAGGCAAGAAGTGAATAATATTATTATAGTGCTTTAGTTTACAAATAGAAAGAAACAGGCTAAATTGTAAATTTATTGCATAGTAACATGAACTAAAGTTAGACGATGTTATAATATGGACTCTAAGGAAAAAAAAATTCATGTTAATATTCATGAGGAAACATGCTACACATGCATATATTTGAGTAATTACACAAAATTCTTCTGAAATTTGATATGGAGCGCAACGACTCCAGAACTTTGAGAAGTGACCAACCTCCAATATAATCACATCACATTAATTTTAGAAGGAAATATATATCTTAAATTTATACCATCTAAATAGTTCAAACATACATGGTGAAAAATCAAGATCTTAGGGTGCGCTTCGCAAGAGTAAGAAAGACGTTAAAAAGGAGAAGCAAGTATTTGATTGATCGAATTGTCAATGAGAACCCCATATAATACCTACTCCAATCGCATGTAAGTTAACTTTTGTTGGCCTATTCTAGGATCGGACTTATTAAAAAGCCACCTATGTTCAATTTGGAAACAAGCTTGGAAGGATAAAATATTAGACAAAGACTTTGATTGGTCAAGTCGTTGCAGCCGGTCCCATGTGACTTTAGTCCCTACTAATGGACGTTGATTTTCTGCAGATAAACCACACGGTAAAGTGGGGAACCCCACCGACTCTACTATGGAGACCGTATTTTCGATTCATTGATTTATGGCTTGAATTAACAATCAAATTAATGAATCTTGCTTTCCCCCCCTTCCCAATATCCTTACTCTGATATAGTCTTGCGCTAATTAAGTGCGTAATATCTATGTAGGCTTCTTGAAATATACAATCTTAATCGTTCTTCAACTTAATCGATCTCAAATATTTTAGGAGGATTTAAGTTCTTTGCATCCTGTAATGTATACAGTGTGCCAAGAACAGTGGGGAGAATTAGAAGAAGGTTGACCATTTTTGGATCGATGCGGCCTGATTGGGCATTTTTTTTGGGTAACCAAGGACTCCGCCTTGACCCGCTATGCCCGGTGGCGCCATCGGGCTTGACTCCTATACCTCAGGGGAGATTAGCACATAACCCCAACACCATGGCTCTCCACTTACAATGCTTTAGTAGCTGCGAGTTTCGAACCCTTGACCTTGGCGATGAAGGAAAGACTCTAATCCAGCGCAGCTGCCCACGGTTAAGTCTAATTGGGCATTTTTAATCTCCATTTGAGAGATAAAAGAGTTAAAAAAAAAAATCAAATCTTGTTTGTCCCAACGACTCCCCAACACAAACCCCTCCACATATTCATGTCTCCTCACTAGGATCGTCTTTATTCTAAGCTCAAATCATAATTATCCCCGCAGCTACATTCTACTATTAATATTTGATCCCCTTCCTAATTGTTTCTAGTTTTACAAACTCTCTTTGTAATCTAATCTTCTCATTTTGGTATATCCCGATTGAATTGGGTGATCTTCGTCCCACTATTTTAGGTATGTCATCCATAGTCCACTCATTATCATTCGAGACTTGAAGTATAGCCAATGATTCAGTACCATCATGCTATTTGATTACACGACAACCTTTCAACAATGACCGCACCACAATGTATCATATAACTTTTCGTTTTTTAACTTTTGGCGAGAAGAAGATAACAAGAGGCATGAAACTCAAATATCAGTTGATGATGGGATGACATTTTAATTCATCTCCAAGTTTACTTTGAGCTGATCACAAGAGACATGCACTAAG
Organism: Eucalyptus grandis; assembly: GCF_016545825.1. NCBI lineage: Eukaryota > Viridiplantae > Streptophyta > Magnoliopsida > Myrtales > Myrtaceae > Eucalyptus > Eucalyptus grandis. The sequence goes on from NC_052620.1 coordinate 18,791,083, forward strand.
TCATGTGATTATTACAATAGGCCGGAAAAAAAAGCAGCTAATCAAAAGCTAAGAATTTCGAAATTCAGCAATTTCAATTTTGGTCTATGTTACTCGCACATTTAAGTATTATATTGCAATTATTTTCTTTTTCTTTTTTTTCTCTATTAAGGTCATAATATGTCTAACCTATCATTTTTTAAGGTTTAATTTAAAGGAAATAAAATATTACCAAAATAACACAAGAAAAAGAAAATGAAGCACAACTTTAGAGAAGGAGGTCATGAAAAAACTAAAATAATGGAGCTATTGTGCACGGTCCAAATTCTGCCCTTCTCAGATGATTTTGCTTCGTCGGTAGCCATCACATGGTCATCAACATTCTCTGGTGTTGTGAACGAGGCGGGAGTAGGTGGGGAAGAAATCGATATTATAAGATGAAAACAGACATATAGACCAATCATATGATCACTTTTGAGATGAGATCGTTTACCTTAATTATATAACACTGGATTTAGCGGAGAATCTCAGTGTGATAAGCTTAATCGCCAGTGGAAAACTTATCCCTCCCCCAACCAAATTTTTTATATCTGACTCCTTATTACTACATTAACTTCTTTATGCTTCAGATTGACACATGCAACAGGGAAACCAACTTACACTATGAGTGCCAGATAAATTGAATTTCTTTCTTTTTTCATCTCCTTTTCTTAATCTCGTCCATGCTGTTGCTGGCTTAAGATGGATTCTGCATGGAAAAACTATTTTGCTGCCGTAGTCGGAGACTCGAACAATGAAATCCGAAAGTTTTTCTCGCGGCTAGGTGGCCAATGCCAGATACTAGTTTCCAGTTTCAACGCTTTATCTGACATCCCTCCGTTTTTCCGTTTCCTATGCATAGGAATGGTTCAGTCGCCCGGTTCATATTGTTTGGCCAACATGAATTGTAGCAAACTTATTTGTTAATTTTTTTTTCAAAGACCTGTGAAAAGCATTATTGCTTCGCCTGCCACTGCCACGCGTTATAATATATAATCGGCAAACAACGAATAGATGTACAGCATACATGTGCGAATATATGTAATTAACATTTTCAATTTTACATGTATCGTTCTTTTGGCTTTGGATTGATATCATAACTTTCAATTTTGCATTAAACAACTGTTTTGTGGCACTCGTAGTCTGAAAACATGAGAAATTTAGAAAATAATCAACAAGAAAATTTGGCTTTTCTCGCTGTTTGGTGGCTACATGGCAGATTCAAGCTTCAAGTTTCAACGCGTTAATTATTATTCATCCGAGGTTTTTTCCCTTTTTATCTGTTTGTAATTGAAAGAAAGAAACACATCGATCTACTTGTTTAAGGCGGTAATGTATTTAACACAGGATATTGCAAGGGGCTTCAAGTCAAATCTATCCAAGATGATGGGGTTATTTTCTTTGCAATTTAATATTCATAAAAGTGGAAAATTCATTAAGAAAACATAAACAGCACTTGGTTCTCTCTCCCCCCTTTCAAAAAAAGAAAAAAAGAAAAAGAAAAAAAAACTCACTATGTACATATTAAAACTTTTTGTTTGTATTGTTATTTGGTAAACATATTTGACCCGCAAGGAATCTAGAGAAATAGTTGAAACTTTCTTGCCACCTAAACGAAACTTTTGGGATTTTGCAAGGGAGAATTTTGCTTTTCTCACCGTTTGGTGGCCACAAGTTTCAACGCATTTATTATTGTTCGTCCTCTAGAACAGGAGGTTACTTTCCCTTTTATCTGTTTCTAATTGAAAGAAAGAAACACGTCGATTTACCTGTTTAAGACGGTAAAGTATTTAATATAGGATATTGTAAGGGGTTCCAAGTCAAATCTATCCCAGATGATGGGGCCATTTCCTTTGCATTTTAATATTCATAAAAGTGGAAAATTCATAAAGAAAGACATAAAGAACACTTGGTTCCCCCCGCCCCCTTCAAAAAAAAAAAAAAAAAAAAAAAAAAACCTCGCCCCACTCATGTAAATATTAAAACTTTTTGTTTATATTGTTATTTGGTATACACATTTGACCCGCAAGGAATCTAGAGAAATAATTGAAGCTTTCTTGCCACCTAAACGAAACTTTTGGGGTAAAATTAAATATGTATCTGAGCTCACTTCATCTAAACATGAATCGTTGTGCTGATGCATAGGTTTTACATAAACTTAAACTAGCATGGCGTGTTATGTAAAGTTGGTTATGTAAAGTTGTGCAGATGGAGGTAATATGTGACCAGAGCAGATAATGTCGTGTTAAAAGTTGACTGCCTTATGCTTTAGTAACATTTGGGAAGCTTCTTAGTTGGAAATTTACTTGTCCGGACAATTCACAAATGTGGATATTTTGGAAGGGAAATAAAACCTTCCCTTTTTTCTCTTGCCATTTTTTTTTTTTATAATCTTCTCTAATTTTCCATACACACATTCCGACTTTTTTCACCACCCAAAAAAAAAGTCTAAATGAAAGAAATATGACTGAAGGCACTAATGAATGCGTTAGTCTCTCATCATCCACCAATCAAAGTTACAGCAATTCGTGTGGATGGTTTAAGTCTCAGAAGCATCTATTGTTGGTGGCTGAAAGTAGCTAGTATTCAATTATCTATGCTGGGTTCTTTCGCAAATGGAAACGTGGGATTTCCTATGTTTTTCTCGATTAGCAACATAAAAGGTAGTGCCCTTGTCACGCCCCGAACCTCGAGCGCGTCAACATCCCACCATGGTCATTCAAATGCGACATTCCCAGGCAATGTCGCCGACCCCATTCATTTCTTATTGCGCAAGCGGAATGTACTATAAAACCCCGACAATAAAATACGGGATAGAAAAGCGAGAAACAATTTCACAACCAATCACTTACACAAACCAACGAGTTACGATTTAAGGCCTACAAACCCAAGAGTCTACAAAAGACCGACTCTTAAAAATGAATTGCCCTACGACCTACAAGTCGGACACGTTCTTCAATCTTATGACTTCACCTCCGCATCTCCTCACGGCCAACCAAAGCTATCCGGCCGCTCCGTCCACCCGGGGACCTGAAATGGTTATTCAATAACCACCGAGACAACGTCTCAAAAGTTCAACCCCTAAACCCTTATTAGAAAGAAAATACGCCCCGAGTGGTCTAGCCACACAAAGCACGGAAGACTTACCTCGCCTTCTTGCCTTCCCGCAGTTAGTACAATTCATATCACTCAAGCACCGGTAATGATAAGAATGTAAGCCATCGGAACACAATCAATTTCACTTAATTTCACAATCACAGCAAGCATTCCATGTCATCATTATCCACCGCCACACAAGAGTACAGCCTATTCGCCGGTCCGACTATCTACTAAAATTACAGCATTTCTAGAAGAATAAAGGTCCAAATCGGTCTCGCCACTACCGCGACCATGCCACGTCGTTCTATCGACAAAGATTTCTAGAAGAATAAAGGTCCAATCGGTCTCGCCACTACCGCGACCATGCCACGTCGTTCTATCGACAGCATTTCTAGAAGAATAAAGGTCCAAATGGTCTCGCCACTACCGCGACCATGCCACGTCGTTCTATCGACAAAGCATTTCTAGAAGAATAAAGGTCCGATCGGTCTCGCCACTACCGGGACCATGCCACGTCGTTCTATCGACGGCATTTCTAGAATAATAATGGTCCAAATGGTCTCGCCACTATCGACGACCAAGCCACGTCATTCTCTTGACGGCATTTCTAGAAGAATAAGGATCCAATCGGCTAGCCACTACTGCGACCCGAGCCTTTCAACTAGCACACGACAATTCGATACCGCATCCTTAGATACTTTACATTTCACTCACATAATCCAATTACGATATTAACCATTAACAATCCAATTTCAATGCCAAACTTACACTTGGGATTTTCTAAATAAAATCCATACTTTTCACAATCCACACTCAATTTATAATATTCAATCATCAATTTCAAAACCAACTACACAAAGAAGTGATCCGGCACGAAATTCCGAGCAACCTGATCAAAAATAATTTTTCCGTTTTTTATTTTTTTTTTTTTTATATAATAATATTTTAATAATTTCGGAATATAATATAATATTATAAATTTCCAGAATTTCGAAGCAATTAAATAATTCAAAATTAAAATCCTTTTATGTCACATCAAGGCTTTATATTAACAATAAACATACTTAACTTTAAACTAAACACACTTTAACTTAATTAAACACCATAATATAATCATCAACCAATTAAATTAATTCAACCCACTAAGCTTACTTAACTTAGGCTAAACACACTTAGGGGCATCATTAACCGTCTAATCAAGATTTAGTGAGTTAAACTCACCGGATTAGCGAGCCGAGCGGACCAAAACGACGAGGACGACGCGAGGATCGACTTTCCTCAAGGCGGGCCGAGCATCCGGGCTCGGGAAGGCGGCCAAAACGAGCCAAACGTCCGCTGCATACCCATTTTTCCAGCCCTCTGATTTGGGGCCGAGAAGGGCTGCACGGCGGCGGATCGGGCGGAGGAATGGCGGAGGAGGACCGGCGGGGCTTGGACGGGCGAGGCGGCAGCTCCGACGAGGCCTCACGGTGGCCGAAGGGAGCTCCGGCAGCTCCTGGAACTCACGAATCGAGACGGACGGGGATGGCTAGGCGCGGGCGAGCACGAGCAGCGGCTGAGCGCGAGACGGCAGGCGGTCCTACGGCGTGCGACGGCAACGAGCGGCGGACGGCGGTCCGGCTAGGCTGCAACCAGCTTCGACACCTCCTCAGATCTGCTGGGTGTCGAGCAGCAACCAACAATGGAGGAAAGAGGACTTCGGCGCAGCAGGAGGGAGAGAGAGAGGCGGAGGTGCGCGCGGGCGGCGCGGGTGCGGGACGACACGCGGTGGCGGCGAGCTCCGGCGACGGGCGTGCGGCGGTTGCTGCTGCTCCGGTGACGTCCGAAGGAGAAGAAGAAAACGCCCATGGAGGAATCGCACGGGAGAGAGGAAGAAGAGAGGGAGGAGAGAGAAGGAGGGGCCCCTTTTTATTTTCTTTTTCCTCTTTCTTTAATCCAACTAAATGGCCCACCATGACATCATCCCATGTCATCTTCCACTATCTCCTCTCCCACAACATTCTTCAATGGGTGCAATATCATTTCCGCCGGGGTCCAAATCCTTGTACATCCAATTTCTTCAATTTTCCTTTCAATTCTCTTCTAACTGAATCCAATTAAAATCCACAAAAATTATCCCATGATCCTAATAAGATGTGTGAGATAACCGCTTCCAACTTCTAAATCCAATCCCAATTTTTACGGTTGAATTCAATCTGCAAGGCGATTTCGACGCCTAACCTACCGAGTAGCTTTCAGGGAAATTTTCTTGCATCCGACCTAAGGGTGATCAGTCCCCAAGTTTGACGCGTTAAAATCCCTTAATTACTTCGTCCAATAGGCTAGTCCTCTCATGAGTGGCCAACTCAGAGAGACGAACTATATGCACAGATGAAATGCCCGACTCAATTAGCTGAAAATAGAATTAGAAAAAATCGAGATGTCACAACTCTTCCCATCTTATAAAAATTTCGTCCTCGAAATTTAAACCTTTATCAATCCTTAACCAAAATGTGGGGGTATAGCCGTCTCATATAATCTTCTATTTCTCAGGTCGCTCCTTTTGTATCAATGCTGCTAGATCACTGATATCTTGCCCACTTAAAATTCCAAAGGTCTTCAACACAAAAAATCTACGAAGCTAAACTGGCGATTCCGAATAGTAACTGTCTCTGATAACTGCAACTGAATCACCGATTTCTGAACCAACTCTGAACCTGCGATTTTCTAATCTCTGATCTCATCTCAACCGACTGAAATCCTGTACACTTTGCTCTGCACTGATTAAAAAGAAACTATCTGACTTACTTGCCGGAACCGAGAACCTGGTCAAGATCCGATAAAATTCGACACTGATCTCGCAATTGCAATCACCGACTACCGATCGACCTCGGCCTAATCTTTCTTTCCTGACTTCATCTCAAAGAATTAAAATTCTGCACTCTCTGCTATGCACTGCTTAAGAAAGAACCATCTGAAAGCTCTACCAACTTGGAACATCTGATCTAGATTGAAATACAATTCATCCCCGACACTCCATACAGATGAATTATGATATACACACACACTTCGGTATACCTTTCTAATCGAGATCTTTTGTCTGCCGCACTAAGGCGGCCGACTCGATCATCTATTGACCACAACCCCACAAGGAATCAATACTCTTCCCGACTCCTTAATAAGCTTTGTCATAACATTCCATCATGATATACTTCCATTCCCACACGAACTCTCTCCAAGTACTTGAAAAAGCTTTCTTGGCCTACATCGCCAAATTCTCACTTACTGATATCTCCAACACTCACAACTTGATTGGCGATATCTATCTTCATGCCGATCTACCAATCCCAATGATGTAGATTCTAACTTATCTTCGTACCGTCTGGACAACTCTGAAATTGCTATGATGAGCTTCCCATAAGATCTCTTCTTTAATCTTTGCATCGACAATTACACACAATCGTCCTCAGAACCTTAGCATCTTATCTTCAGAAATCTGAAAATCAATCTCTCTCATCCGCATTCTTTTATAGAATCTTCGGATTTCGAATCTGGCCCACCGAAGCGATTTGATTCTGATCCAGACTCTTAGCTCAATTTCCGAGGGTAGTTATAAGATTCAAAGGTGGCCTACCTTAGATTTGATAACCGAATCTCAAACTTTCTTAAATAAGATCCAATCCTTGAGTACCAACTGTGCAACTAAGGACTCTCGACCCAGTGCATCTGCGACTTTGCTCACCTTTCTAGAGTGACATAAAATATCATAGTCCTAATCCTTAATGAGTTCCATCCAGCGATGTTGTCTCATATTCAACTCCCGGGGTCTCAACTGACGGGATGCATATGCAACAACCCTATCTTTTGCATCAACAAGCAACCAAATCCTTTAAACGACGCATCATTGCGCATCTCATAACTTTCGGGACCTCGATGGAATGGTAAGCACGGTGTGCGGTAGTCGGCCCTCTTCTTAGGCCCTTGAAAACTACGCTCACACTCATCTGTCCACAACGGACTTTTCTTACTTCCTCAGTAGTCGAATCAACTGCAAATCTGACATTGAAAACCCTTCCATAAAACTTTTGTAATATCCTGCTAATCCTCAGAAACTTCTAATCTCTATCATTGTAGTCAATCTCGGCCAACTGACCACTGCTTCAATCTTGGATAGGGTTTATGGAGATTCCTTCTCCTGAAATCACGTGACCTAGGAACGCAATATGAGTCATCCAAAACTCGCATTTGCTAAGCTTATTGTAAAAATCCAAAAGTACTTAAGGTCTGAAGTACCATCCTTAAACATCTCTCGTGCCCCTCGGCACTCTTCAAACACACAAGGATAACTTCAATGAACATGATCACAACTTATTCAAGTGTCCTTAAACATTCTGCTCATTGAACCCAAACAAACAGCTGGGGTGTCCATTAAACCACACAGCATTACAGTGAACTCATAACTGTTGTATCGAACGCAAGATGCTAACTTCGGGGTGTCTTTCTTCCTGATCCTCAATTGATGATACCCTGACCTCCAGTCGATCTTAAGAAATATCGATGTACAAACACAATGAACCAACTTTCTTCTTCACGAATGGAACAAGTGCTCCCCAAGGTTATGCACTGGAAAGTATGAATCCCCTATCCAACACTTCCCGCATCTACACCATCGGTCCTTTTAACTCGGGTAACACCATCCTAGTAAGGGCACCAGTAGGGGTACTCTGCATTCCTGAGTGTTAATTCAATCATGAACTCTCTATTTCTCTTTCCAACAACAAACCCGGCAGTGCGCGAAAAAATACTCTAGAAAACTTTTGTACCACGATTATGCTCTCCAGATTCGGCCCCTCAACTGACGCATCCACTTCAGTTGCCATGTAGATTCGGTAACCAACAACCATAACCAGGTCATCTTCAATGACGAATAACAAGGATTGAAGTTCCTCTTCAACTTTCAGTGATTCAAAAATTTCGCATGCTAACTGAACAAGCTGAATTACCTCACTACCATGATTCAAAATAGCATAAAGCTCCTCGAGCCAAAACCTTTTCATAAATGAATTCCAATTCATACATAAGCAAACCCATTAGGCACAACTATAGTTAGAGACTCATATTCCTATTACTTTATTACAACAACGGAAACTCCTCACCCTTCACTGAAAATTCTCCTGTACTACTCTGATAAGAACACCTCAAAAACATTCTCATTCTGATTGATGCATAATTGATCCCTTCATGCTCTTCTAGCCATCCTAGCGGCGTTCTATTTGCAGTAATGGTGCTTACACTCTCCTGAACTTAGACGAACAGTTCCTAACCTGACGGCCATGCTGGCCACATTCAAAGCATGTCCCCATTTTTACTCTAACACTAGGCTGGCTCAAGCCTCCTTTCCACAATCTCGGCACACGATCAGTGAATTCGCTATCTCCTATCGAGGAACATCATGCACCATTCCTTGCACTGAGGTTCATTCCAAGTACCCCACTGAACATCTTGAAGCATGCTTCATCTGTTCTGACTTAACAACGATGGTGATAGAAACAGCTGTGATTTCATCTGTCTATACAGACAATCTTTGATTAAATGACTGAACTGGCGAGCCTTGTAACAAGTCATTTCTCTCTTACAGTACAGAACAGATCCATGTCTTTTCTTACAGACACGACACACATCGATCGAGTTGAGCACTGACTTTCCCAATTCTACCTT